>NC_092860.1:139351982-139454434 GCF_032062135.1 Pyxicephalus adspersus
TGATATCTTTTATCAAGTCAAATGACATCAAGGGTCTTCCTCTCCAAGCATGGACATGAGTGCAATTCTGCAATAATCACCTATAGTGAATAAATGACACCCCCCAGGATGGAGTGAGTAAAATACCATGGGGCATCAAATAATCTGAAAGAGGAAGGGTCCTCAACTAAGGTTGGAAAAACAATAGATGCCAGACAACATTTCCAAACATTCCTACAATACAGTAGAAACCATGTGTCTGCACGAGAAGGACTTGAAGTCAAAGAAGTAGGTAGTGAACAATTTTAGAAATTCAATCTTTTAAAGCGGAACTAAAGATCTACTTTAAAATCTGGAGTCAGGTAGGGCTTTATTGCACAAAAGGGAGAAGCAATGTCCCTTCTGCAAAAGGCATTGTAACCTGCCTGATCACTCATTCGAGCTGTCATAATCGTTAAGATCCGCATATGGGCCTCAAGCAGGACTTACAATCTTCCGGGTCAATTAAGATGATCGAAGATTTAAACAAGAAAAAGGAAGTATATGGAAGTATTTAGCCCTGAAAACGCTACAATAATATCATTACATTCCTTTAGCTGGTTCATTTATTTCTTCCAAAGGAATAAATTGTATACTGTAGGTAAAATGGTCTAATGGAAAGAAAGACAAAATTTGCTTGGCGTAAATGGCCAAGATGTTGGTGCAGAAGCTAGACTTTGAAGGCCACCATAAAAGGTCTCCAAGACCTTTAAGATGATTAAACTAACCAGCACCCAGTTGAATTGACTTTCCTGAGATGGGTATGGTTGGGGTATGACTAGACTTAAGTATTAGTAAGCTATTGCTTGCATCTGCCTATTAATAAAAAAAAGGTTTCGAACATCTAATCAGAGAAAGTCTAGAAATGGGCTTACCACTGAATCCAGAAACTCAATGCACCTTTTCAGTTCTCGCCGTGTGTCACAAAACTGTCTGAACAGCAGTCTTCCTATTGGCTGCTTCTCACAGACACTGCCGTAGTCTCTTTCTGGAAAACAACAAAGAAAAAGCAACACTTAGAATACTCGAAATTTGTAAATGAAAGGTGCCGATTTACAAATAGGAAGCTGTAGGCTCCATATTTGTTTTTGCGCTCCCATGAAGAATTAATTTATGAAGACAAATAAGGAAATTCTGTACAAATCAACCAATAAAGAAAACAAATAACAATTGGCAACACTGCTCATACAGATTACACAGCTCATTATTAGAGTCACAGTTTAATTATTGCATCCAGCTGGGATCTCACAACTCATTAGAAGGTGACATTTCACTTAGGGTTAGGGTTATGTATAATTTACTGCAAGTCAGTCAATGCCGTCATATTTATAGGGATATCTAATGACCTGCAAATAGTTCACAGACTTAGCATTTATTGGCAACTTACACTTTAAAAAAATAAATAAATCTAGAAACTTTGTCTTAACCTCCTGAGCGTTACACTGAGGTCTAGATTTCTGTACCAAAAGTGATCCACTGTTTTTCATGAATTTTTTTTTTTAAATTGTAGACCTGTAACTTACAGAAATATGTCCGAACAGGGGTTCTAGTAGATATTATGAATATAAAAAATGTTTGAAACACACAATCATTTAAAAAAAAAAAAATTACTTTTAATAAAATTAAAGGAAAAACACAAAAATCAGCTTAAACATGACTACATAAACAAAGCTTGAAGCCATGGCAGGGGTCAGGCAGGCGGTGATGTCCAGGTCCAGGCAGAGATGTCAGAGTCCAAGCAGAGGTCAAAGCAGGCGGAGATGTCAGAGTCCAGGCAGAGGTCAGGGCAGGCGGCAGGCAGAGATGTCAGAGTCCAGGCAGAGGTCAAAGCAGGCAGCAAATGGTCAAAATTAGGCGAAGATCAGCAAAGGTAAGATAAGACACAGTGTTACACACTAGCCATCCAGGGAATAAGTGGCAATTTTTAAAACTTTGATTCTGTATTTATTGGGGTTTGTTTTGAATTATTTTGTTATTTACTTTTATTTTATTTATTTTTTTAATTTTTTTGTATTGGATTGAATACAGGAGTTTGTATTGAATCCAATACAAAATGAATGAATGAGTTTCTATTTGAATTTCCCGCACACGCGCCGACGTCATCACGCGCGCAGGGAGGAGCCGTCCGTTTTTTTTTTCTCCGCCGGACGGCTTCTCCCTTCAGAGATCATCCGGCGCTGGAACGAGAAGGACGTGGGACAATCAGCGGGACCAGGTAAGAAGGCATCTTGTGTTCCGCCGGCCGGCATCTTACCGGTCCCGCTGGCACCCGACGCTGGAGAGGGAGATCGACAGACGACACTGGACGGAGGACGACGCTGGAATACGAAAACGACGCTGGATGAGCACAGGGGGACCAGGTAAGTATGGATGGGGAAAATCTCGGGGTTAACAATCCTAGCCGTTTTTTTTTGCACGAACGAAGGTCGGACTTAACAGCTAGGTGGTTAAGGAAAACACAAATCTGCTTGTATTGCATGTTTGTGTTTAGGAAATTTAAGATATATTTTTTCAGAGTATTCAAATAGATCCATCATATTACACAGCGCTGTACAAAGTCCATAGTCGTGACACTAACTGTCCCTCAAAGGGCTCACATTCTAATGTCCCTACCATGGTCATATGGCATTAATGTAGTCTAAGGTCATTTTTTGGGGGGAAGCCAATTAAATATTAAATATAAATTTAAACAAAAACATTATTTCATTAACAAAGGTTATGACATGCATGCCAAGTTGTCCATTTAATGTAATAGTGGCATTTACAGTTTATTTCCATAGTATAGTTTAGAAACACAAATGCAACTACTCCAGCAACCTTTGCATTGTTTAATTTTGTCCAAACCCATTTTACGGTCACATACAATATAGACAATGGCAATTAAATATAACAATTAATGGATCTGATACTATTACTGCATGAACTAGCCCTATAAGGTAATTAGAATACAATATTTTCTGCAACCATGGTCTTATAAGCAAAATCCAAAACAGAGGGTTCAAGAAAGACTTGCAGGTTATTATTATTACAAAGTATTTATATAGTGCCAACATATTACGCAGCGCTGTACAAAGGCCGTAGTCATGTCACTAGCTGTCCCTCAATGGAGCTCACAATCTAATGTCCCTACCATAGTCATATGTCATTATCACAGGGCAATTTTGGGGGGAAGCCAATTAACCTAACTGCAGGTTTCTGGAATGTGGGAGTACACTGGAGAACCCAGAGGAAACCCAAGCAAACATGGGAAGAACATAGAAACTCCATGCAGATAGTGCCATGGCCAAGATTCGAAATTAGAAACCAGCGCTGCAAAGGCCAGGGAACTAGACACTGAGCTAAATTGTGTTTTTAGACATACGGGTACAGCTCAATATTAACACATTTGCAAAACACAACATGTTAAGCTTTATTTTTTATATTCGAGGGAACAATAGAAACTGTGAATTCTTATAGGGTTATGAAACTTTTAAAAATGTTTTTTACAATTTTACAAATATTACAAATTAGCCCAATCACCAGTGTCACTGGGTATGAATGTTGAGTTGCCTCCAGATTTTCTACATTCTCACATCCATAATGCACCCTACAGTGGACACCTAAAAAAATGTCTCCATTTAGCAAGGACGACTAGAGCCAGATGGCAGCCCAACATATTCCTCGCTCTACATTTATTATAAACTATAAAAATATAATGAAAAGGCACAGATGGCTTTTTTACACATCAGCATCCTACAGGCAATTTGCCTAATAGTTCACAACAACGTCAGTGTTCTCCCCAGTCCTTTTTGGCTGGGCGCACCACCCAGCAATTTACAATAACCATCCGGCTGTTAAGAGGTTACTGTAACGTCACAATCCGGGAGCTGCCTAAAAACAATTTATGGTAAGAATACTGAACGTGCTGCGTCTAGAAAACGTTGTACATCAGCACAGGAAACTCTATAATGTACCACACCACACTGTCATGCATCACAGCACTTTTAAGAACTACAACACAATACCACTGATGTTGTTGAATGAATAGGAACTAAAGTTCAAAGATATTTAAAATTAGGTATGGATTTTTCACCCAAGAAGGATAGGTTGTGAATATTATGTCACGGAGGTAGCATTGTTTACTGTAAGTAAAACATTATATAAACTGATAAAAGGAGAAAACAATAAAAAGTAGAAAAAGACAAATTCTACAAATATTCATTTTCCTATTATCTATCCATATCAATCTCTCATATATATATATATATATATATATATATATATATATACACACATATACACACACACAAACAATATAAATAAAAATATAATAAAACAAAATGTGTATCTCTCTCTATATATGACTAAATACACAAATATAAATATAATAAAACAAAGTGTACCAATTTAGATCTTTTGTGTATTTGCATTATTGTTAATATAATAGTTACTAGACAATATATGCAATAGTTACTAATTCTAAGAAATACATGTTTGCTACCCAACGTTTAGCGTTATGTGATTTATTTTACTTTTTTTGCATTTTTTTTATTCATCTGTCTTTCGTTTAAGAAATGTGTGATAATTATTGGTATTTGCAATTTCTTCACAGGTCGGTGATTCCTGAAATACGTAGCCTTAGGACTCCATACACATTACATAAACCTGTTCTAACCCTGGTATTTGAATGTGAAGAGATATTTGGCTTTCACATTATAAATGTCTCTGTCAGTCTGCTAATCTCTTTTCTGACTCTTGAAATATTTAAGTGAACTCTGCGTGGCTGCACTCTGCATGGACTCTGGAGTGTCTCAGCAGCTACCAGCGAGTGCTGTTCATACGTCAGAGGAAGGAAAAAGCACAGCTTTTAAATTAAATACAGAAAAAAGGGGCTTTTTAATATTAATGGCTTCAAGGAGCTTCTCAGGTATGTGGAAACCAACTGTTATATCAGAAGCCACAGGTTTTGCCACAGATTATTCATATGTATTGTAAAATAAAAAAAATGCAGATATAATACCTCCAAAGTATTAACTTTTTTAGCAAGACTCCAAATGTGGTTTTACCAGATGCTGTAACAGGTAGCTATGGCCATTATATTACACTTTCTTGTGCTGCTATGCATATGGAAGGAGAAGAGCTCATATTATACATAAAGGAACAGACTGGCAGGTAAGCAAAGAGAATGGTGGAGCCGTAGAAGGCTTGTTCAGGTTGCTTATACCTAGAAACAGCCCTGCTTTAAAATACAGAAGGCAGTTTGGAAAATGGTTTATTTTGACCATGGGTCTACCGTAATCTGGGAGATTTGTTCAGGACAGAAGAAGATGCCACAACATCAAGGACAATTATTATTATTTATATTTGAAAAACGTTATTGTGTAGAGTGTCACTTGCCTTCCATTGCTTGTGGTCTCTATTTCCCTATAAATTCCACAATTTACTACCACTTCCACTTTCATCTCTGACCACATCAAGCACAGAACAGATCTGAGTTACAGAGCTCTGTACGCATTCATAGCATTGCTGTCTTCCCCATAGTTAGTTCTTGTTCCAGCTCCATGATCTTTTCCGATGGACCATATCACCAATAGTGCCAACTGGCTCTGTGCTACCATTACCAAAACTTGCATAAACAGAACGGCAGCATCAGCAAGAACCATCACACTCCTCCTCTCAGCTTCACCGAACATCAGGATACTAAAGTGCGGCCACATATCAAGATCACGTGACCACATAAAATTAAGGTATTTGATATTGTTGTAATGTAGCAATTTTAGTTTTGCAACACACGCATTGAAGGCAAAGTTCTCCCCAGCCACTTTTAGCTGGGCGCACCACTTGGAACGTTTCAGTAACCACCTGACTGTTTTGGGTAGTTACTGAAGAGTTGGGTCACAATACAGGGACTGCCATCTGCCTACAGCTTCTTCCCACCCAGCTCAAAAACAAATTCTTCTGCAAAACGTAGGCTAATGTCGACAATCAGGGTCCAAGGAAATAACACATGTAAATCTAGTTGTTGTTGTCTTGTTGTTGTAGCATTTTTGGGAGTGGATTTGTTTTTCCTCTGTAGTTGGGAACAATTCTCTTTAGAGTCTTGCAGCCTACATTCTATAATTTGGACAATGTGTCATAAACACATCTTCTCCACCATTTAGAGGGAATAAAACATTTGGTGAAAATAGCGACCATTCTTCATATCACCCTAAATATATTTCTATGACACACGTCTGAAATTAATCACATAAACCATAGCATATCTGTGGTATGATAATATTGGGTTATTTATTTACATGATCCCCAAAAAAAAAATGTCCTCTGGAAGAATAAATAAGCACGAGAGATATGTAAAAAATGAAAACCATGAAAGGATAAACAATCTATGCGGACTTTCACTAAAGCCATTTGTCACGGACAGAAATTCTTTATTAACTTTGTAAGCCGACCCCATGTAAACTGTTTTTGTTATTTTTGTAAAAACGTGGTTTGCCTTGTTATGGTTAATGCGTTCTACCCACCCCTGGCTTTGATCCACTACAAGCTTTTTCTGAGATTTTTCTTTTTAGTTTAAAGCGGACCTAAACTCAACATTTTTACTTACTTATTTATTTGAAGTGCAAGACACTTTTTTTTGGTGCAGCACTGCCCCTATAAGTCTTGATCGCCGCAGGGGCATGCATCCCGGGAGGCTCTGTCTGCTCCTTCTGTGCATTCCCTGATTTTGGGCATGCTCAGAAGGAGCATTTTTCCACCAAAGGGAACGAGTTGCTGATCTCACCCAAACCCAGTAGTATCGTCTATTTCCCCTCTTCACAGCGGCTAGGTCACCCAATCTCACACCTGCACAGTGCGAGACGGGTGATGTGGAAAGAAGACAAGAGAACACAGAAGATTGTGGTGCCCGGCACTTCCTTTGCACTGGAACGAACAGAAATCCCAGGACGACGCGGGACCAAATCGTGGTAAGAAGCAGCGCCATCGAGAGATTGTCGGGATTAAAGGTAAGTGTGATTTTTTTATTTTTAGTTTAGTTCTGCTGTTAAAATATGAACTAGAAAACACATCTGAATTGATCCAACTGGAAGACCAGGACCCCAAACTACAGCACATAATAAGTTCAAACAACTTGAAAAGACAAAGATTTAGGATATGTTCAGATCGTCGTTGGGAGCCAGACGTTTTACTGCTCCTAGATCACCATTGCCAATCACTTGGTGATTATTTTTCTAGTTTAAAAAATGAGTTTCTGATCTAGGCTTTACAATGTATCTAAACCCCAAACTTTATTAAAGATTGGAACCCCTATCAAGTTTTTTATTGCCATCTAAATTTTAATTAGGGAGCTTTAGACCCTCTATTTGTTCTAGTGTCTTGAAAATGAGAAAATATCCCAATGTTTAAATAAACACTGGAGCAAAAAAGGGGGGTGATTCCTCTACAGGAAAGAACAGGAAGTTAAGAGAAATCAACCCAATAAAAAAACAGACCTGCCCACTGTTATGTGAAAAGATCTAAAGTCACTGTCCTCACATTAAAATGAGAGCAAAAAGTACGAGCAAAAAGCAATTAAAAATGTGTTCTTACTTTTAAAGGTTGATTAATGCAGTCAGTTTGTGTAGATGCTGCTGGTAGTTTTATATATATATTTCTGGCAAAACACTAGAGGGCAGTAGTGAGGCAGTGAAGTCTGCCTCCTGCCTATAATATAATTACATGTCCCATGATGCATTGCATGCTGTATCATGGGGGGTGTTAGAGGTATAGTCTCAGCTCTTTACAACACAATTGGGTGGGTACAAATGAAGACATTCTGAACGGAGCATGAATTGTAGTCACAGTAGTTATAGATATGTGAAAAATATATTTTTGGGGAACACATGTTTGAAGGATAACAAGAGGAAGGAATGTATCATTAAACAAATATACCCCTTCCTTGCTTTTTTGATTGGGATTGTTGAGTAATCTTTCTGTGAATACACCAATTCAAGGAAAGCCTTAACATCTGTTTTATACGAAGATGGGACAGAAAAATGATGACCAGGTGCAATTACATTTTTACAGACATTCCCCAATACAGTTTTACTGGTAATACACAGCCCATGTTCACACAATATGAGTGCTCTTAAGACTCATATCCTGATAACTTTCCTGCCAGAAGTTCTGTCTTTCCTAAGTGTCAAATAAAAAGTTTTAAAGCGTTCATAAAAACTTCAGTGATCGTTGCCAATGATATTGTCACCAAGTACAGTACTTTGAATCTTAAGTCATACTGAGGGATAATTCTGTATCTTGTGCAGGTAAAAATATTTCTGCTTCATAATAAAAAGATAAAAATACAAAACAAAAAAGTCTGGTTTTATGTATATTGTCAGTTGGGTTGGCACATGGCAAGACAGAACATTTGTAAGCCTAGACCAGTGTTTCTCCACCTTTTAACATTAAATAACTTTCAGGTTTTTAAAGTGGAGCAATTACATTTTTTACTTTATAAAAAATTATATAAAAAATATATACTTTATATAAAAACTTTATAGAAGGTAAAAAAATTTTTTAACATTTTAAGGGGAGACACCTTGCAATGGTAAAGACTGAATAGGAAGCCCACAGCATCCTGGGATATCTACGTCACATATCCAAGGGGGCTGAGCTGCTCCTTCTGCGCATGCCTTAAATCGGGTTTTCTTAAACTGCAAAAAATTTTAAAAAAGCCAGACGCACACGTCCAGTGCGAGATCGGTGACGTAGGAAGAACCACCAGGAATAAGGCGGAAGAAGATGACAGCACCCGGTGTCCAGTCCATCACCAGGACAAAGAAGGGAGATGGAAGGCAAAGGGCCAACTTTACTTGGATGATAGAGGGGTTTTTCTATCTGTAAGTGTGTTTTTTCATGATAGTTCCGCTTTAAGGAACCCCTGCTATAAATACTTGTAATAACTTACATTGCAAGATAGCCAAAAAGAATATTGGTTAAACTGCCCTGAGATCCAAAAACTGCCTATTGCACAAGGAACCCTTAGCAACCTCTGGAGGAACCCTGGTTGAGAAACAGTGGGTTAGCACATGGCAGTACTAAATAATTGCAAATTGCTTAGACCAGCTATTCTCAACCTGGGTCCCATAGAACTCCTGTGTTGCTGGAGTTCATTGAGCACTGAGGCAGACTGATCTTACATAGGATGGTGCCTGCGTACTACAAGAGCCATTATCACCCAGAATTACACTTACAGAATTACAATTTAGTCCTCTTCAAGGTTAGTATTAACCACCTTTATAATTTCCAAAATGTTTTCACTAACCAGTGATATTAGTCATATCTTTTCCACTGAACCTCAAAGAATTAGTTTTATTATAATGTTTTAGGTATTCTTTTGGGATATAAACATTATGAAAAGGCAATGGCCTAGATAGTACTTGCAAAAAACCTGGCTTGCCAGTCTATTTCTCTGGTTTAGGTCCAGTAACATTTTACCAGGCAGTACCGCTACTATTTTAGAGGAAGCTAACTGCCATTAGTAGAAGAGTGGAGAGCCACCTACTATTTTCTCTGGGGGTTTAGAGACGGAGAGAGGCACCTAAGATACAACAGACAAAACAAGAAGAGTTATAACATAACTGCCACATATATAAAATGAATTTGCACAGGTAGACAAATTCCAGGGGCATCTGTGTACCCCCCCAATTGTTATATGTGTGTTATATTGTTAATAAGTAGTTTCCTGAGCAATTTTACCCCGTTCAATTTTACACCTTCACCAATGGTGTTTGTGATACAAGTCAGAAGGCCGTGAATTTGTTTTTTAAAGCTATTATATTCATAAAGATATACAGTAGACTCTGAACTATCCGGCTTAATGTGGCGGAAGGGCAGGCCGGATAACACAAAAAAAAAAACAGGCGGGAGTTCTATTATTACAGTACTCACTTCCACAGACCAGCAACCCGCACGCTCCACCCGCTGACATTCGACACACTACCGGAGAAGTGCAGGCAAAATCTGCACCCTGCACGTCTTAACTTGCACCATGCAGGAGGACCACAGCAGACACCCGCCCACAATGCCCCAGGATTTTATTACAGAGAATTTTTTAATCAGGCCGGATAGTCGCGAGCAGGATAGTTGAGTGTCTACTGTATATTGCTTTTTTTATATTTTATTTTTCTTTATATTTTTTTTAGCCTGATGTAGCACCCTGTCCCTCCTTGCTCTGTCAGTGAGCACACTTTTATCCGTGGATTACTATCAAATATTAAAGAACATATAGCTAGGACTTGATGTATACAGTAGAACTTTGTGATAGCAAACCTAAAGTCGGAGATTAGCCTATGGTCTGAAGCTCCAAGTACTGCTATGCTTCAAAAACACCCCTTAAAACTTTAAATAACTTACCCATCACTGGCCATAAAGTTCTATTGTCTATACTACCATTTTTACTCCGTGTATAGCAATTAGAAGTAAATGCAGCTGCTGGAGCGACCTAGGACCGGAACCAAATAGCAAGTGTTCATAAAACTTAGGCAATAGCATGGATACCTTGCTTGGAGTGGCATGAATACCTAAAGAAAACCCACTCTGACACAAGATAAATCACAAGATGGTTTAGGCTTTTTTTTTTTTTTTTTAGGCCGGCACACAATTTGATGGTTTAGAACAGTGGTCTGTATGTGGGTGGGGGTTAGAATTATCTACGTAATAAGCTTTAACTAAAACACACTTTGCAATTGGAGTAACACCTTCTGGTAATGCATGTGCCACCACAATGTATGTTACATTTTGAATGGCACCCCATTGCACTAAGGCACTGCAGGTCTGATGCACACGTTACAGCTCACTACAACACACAATAACACATTATCACATGTTTTGGTGTACTGCTATAGAAAAAAAGCTGCATGTCAGGTATTTAATCCATTCTTTTTCCTGGCCAGTTCTTACAAATGTGTAGGCTGCCTTAACATACAACAAATTAACATGCAATACAACATGCTTTAAAGCACAGAAATGAACAAGTGCGAATGATCCATTAAGCTTGTGTTACTTTTTAATCTTTATGGTCTTTACTTTTCTGATCTACTAGCAACCCTGCAGAAAATACAGCAAACCTTGCCTCTAACAACAAAAGTTAGTTCTTTCTAGATGATGAGTCTAATACATGTTCTGTTTACAATGCAAACTGCTAGCAGCCAATTTAAAACACAATGCATTCACAGGATATTCATTCTCTGTGCGTTCTTTGGAGGTCATCGCCAGTGAAGTGAGTTAATGTTTAAGTTCACTCATTCAAAGGGAAGGTCACAGTGGAAATATTCCCTGGTCTGCCATTTAAGCTGGCAGCTGATGTCAATTGGAAGCTATCGACTCGGTTCAACGTCCCTTAGATCACTGTATTAAAAAGGGTCACATAAGGCACAGTCTGTGTTTTTGGTCAACACTGATCCAAACAAGGAACAAATCAATTAGAATGTTATCAGGCCTCTGCTAACTCAACCCTATAATAATTTTAGAAATTCTACAACAAATATTGTTATTTGTATTTCATAATATGGCATTGCCTTATAACAAGAAATACTTATGTGGACTTATTTAGTTTTTTTTTTTGCCCATTGGTTTGGAAGCTCCTGGTGAGGGCTAAAACTTTGTAAGTATCTTACAAAGATAGAACGTTAAGACTCCACTACATCAATGTAGGCAGGTATTTGTCCAAAAAATTATTAAGCAGGCAGGTATGGTCCCCAAATTAAACTTCCTATTAGGTTACAGGGGCTGTACGGAGAATGCAAAAAAAAAAAATCTAAGAGGTAGAACAAACCTAGGTAGCCGTGTTGAAATCCTCATTTATCTGTTGCTTCTAAGTCACTGGCCATAAGTCTTGAATGTGACACTTTAATATTCCCTTATAATTGTTTTTACTTTATGATAAATACAAATGCATAAATATCATTTTCTACGTTTGGCCTCAGTATGTGTGTGTCTTTTAATACCAGAAAAGAATGTATATGAAAATCATTTTTATTTCTTAATGGATATAGGTTTCACCGTATACATTTTATTCAGTTACTGTGATGAAAGTGTTGTTTATATATTGTATAAGGGAATATATGGCTACAGTTTGTTTATTTTATTGTATATATTCCTCTGATATCCAGGGTTCCATTACTAAGGTTTCCCCTCACTTCCCATTCTGCCGACAACTCACACAGAAAGCATTTTCTTTAATGAAAATAGAGAAAGAATAGGAGCCTTTGTACAATATGTATTTTTATCTGTGTTAGATTTTTCTTCATTTCTTGACTGGTGAAATAGTTATCAGAAAGACAGAAAGTAAAGGTAAGCCCCGTATAGCAACTATTAACAGACAGGTGTTTTAATCCTTCTCCATACTCAAATCCGCATACTGAATCTTGAATCTACAAATGATGATAAATACCAGCATCTGAACAATAACAATAATTACATATCTATAATATTTTAATAAACAAAGAAAAGTAAATATATTATGAAAAAAGGGAAAGTTATACAAATCCCTTGGCAGGTTATCTGACCTTTTTTTTTAAATGATAAATTATCTTTATTTTTTAATATTAAACTTGTGATGTAAAACGTGATTAAAAAATTTAAAAAATATTATACAGTTCTCCTTTAAAGCCTGATATTGACACTAAACCAACAAAAAATGCAGTCAGTTGCATAATATGGGATTTTTAGTTCATTTGGTATTTTCAAGGTATTTTGAGTAAATTTAAATCTAAAGCGCTTGTAAAAAATACTTGCACAGATAATCTGCACAGGATTTCTGTTCTTTTGGGAAAATCCACCAATGCAGTATTGGTAACCACCCTGCTTGTCAACCCTAATAGCATTTTGCAGCAGCAGGAATTATCCAGCAAATCCATGGATGTGTAATTTCCCATAATGCTGGAGAATAAGGGCGGAAGTACTGTTGTCCTTACCTATTGTCCTTCAGATGTAACATTGATGGCCACAATCACAGAGACACAGGAAAAACAAGTTGTGCAATAGAATAAAAGAACTTCATTATAACAAGAAATTAGAACCTCATTAACAAGGCCCTAGTAGAAAGTAAGACTATTAAAAAGAACTTTAAATAAAAAGAGCGATAGAGGGCATCATAGGCAACACTGACCAGCTGAAAGTTCCCAATTGCTTTAACAAGCTAGGGTGTGTGGGTGGGTGTGCCAGCTGGGTGTGTGGGTCACCTGGAGGTCCCTTTGGCTCTGCCACAAAAAAGGATGATAAAAGTATTATTAGCAAATAGGGCAGCAAACTGATGCTGGGATGGAGGGCTGAGCCATTATGAAATGTGTGATCTGTTCTCTTCCCAGGGTAAAAATTTAAAACGATACTGCATCTCCTTTACACGTTGAAATTGGAAGATTCCTCCGGCAGCATCCAAAGTTGAAATAGTATGTTGCTGGTTATACAAATGCTGTGCTGGAGCTACAAGTGTGTACAAATAATTTATATCTGTGCAATCCATTGATGTCTATTTTTTTTTCTGCCACCAAAACCAACCCCATATTTCACCAGGAGACAGTATGTGTACCATGGTCCAACTCTTCAATTTGCTGTAGTGTCTAAAGTACGGCACAACCATTTCCACCACATTAGCAATGTGCACATCATTGCTAATGTGGTGGAAATGGTTGAACACCCAGTTCAGCACTGCATGCGGTGCTATAAGACCAACCCAACCCACAATGACTTCCAAAAGTTCCCAGGTATGCTCAATACAGGTAGCCCTCATGATATGAGGACGTAGGTGACAGATACACTTGGCACATGTATGTAAGCTCCCTAAGTACACACTACAATAGAGAAAACACAAAAGTCACAAAGGCCAAACTCCCACACTTCTATTCTAGTTAATACAACAGCAGGGAAATTAAATTGTAATGCAAAGTGCACATAAGGGTGTATCGGGATATTATCTGGGAAAATGCACTTAAAAAGAAAAAGAAAAAGACAATTCTGTATAATGATACTTACCTCATAGTGAGGACTTTTTTTCCAGCACATAAAACATATTATAATAACAGAAATATGATCAGCTTGAAAAGTACAAATGACTCATATGTATATATAACTTGCTCACATTTCACAAACTATGCATAGCTTTTTGTGTTTTAACCCCTCACGATTACCAGCGTTACAAACCCCATGTACCCACCAGTTGTTAGCTGTTGTTTGTGACATATAATTATTTACTATAGCTAAAAACTATTACCAACAATAAAGAAATGCAGTGTGCTGTAAAATCAATGCCGCCATTACAAAAAAAAAAAAAAAAAAGACTAGGCATGCCAACAATAAATGGCCAGAGACCGCATGAGCCGCTGAGTCAGACAAAACCTGGGGCTTAGCCTGCAGTGCTCATCTGCACCATTGTGACTCCCAATTGCCCTTATGATGGATCCATTTGGAGACTTTTGCTCCACAGCTATCATTCAACTTCATTTCATAGATCTTATTAATAAAACTAAGCTAAAGAGAAGAAAGGCAGCGACATTTGTTAAATTTAAAGCAAATCTCGAAGAAAAAAAAAATTGACATATTTGCCAATAATTAACACACAAGAATATATGTGCTTTTTTTGTTTTTGTGTAATGTGCATTTATGTTACTGAACACCTCAACCCCCAGCTCAGCCATGACTGCTTCGGGCAAAATGTCTGAATCACCCCCTGCTGTGCATTTTCCATCTGCTCCTACAGAGAATCCACAGGAGTGCCAATGACAGCAAAATCCTGCACAGCTATAACATGGGGACACGAGGCTGGAGGGAGCTCGGTGCCACAGACACAGCCAACAATACAGACTTGGCAAAGAATCAAACCATACTTCCTCACTCCACAAAAACATTTACATTGCTCTTAGAGAACAGCTCACAAAATGTATGTAATGTAATTATTATAATCTAACTGTACATTTATAACTGGCATTTATATATTTTTTTATACTCAAATTTGTACCTACTTTAGCTAGTTGTTCCGTCTCTCTTTTCTGTGCTACAACTAGTATTATAAGTGGCAATTGGGAGCAATTTAGCAAAAAGAGAAATCTATCCAATGACTTTTTTTTCCCTATTTGCAATTTTTCTTTTTTTGTTACTATTTTTGTTTGTTGGAAGGGTTAAGATGGGCAAAGTAGGGGCAGGCAGGGAAAATGGCAGAAAAGGAGAGGGAAGACCATATACCAACGCATTAAAAATCTACTACTGGAAGGTAGTTGCCTTGTGGTTTGTAAGTCTGGTCATCACTTCAAAAGAGGAAAATACAATTAAGATCCATAACAACCTAAATATGTAGTACTCAACTTCAAATTAAAAATAGAATTATACACAAAAAAGCAGGTTAGACACCAACGCAAAAGTAGGCAAGAACAGTGGTGGTCACCAAGTAATTTCCTCAATAACTGAAGTCAGTCAGTAACAGTCAGTATCATGGTTCAAACATAGTACAGTTCAAAGTTCATATATTCCTTGTAGAGGGATGGAAGGGGTATCACTTATCACTGTTAGGATCCAACTAAGTATTGAGGAATGCGTTTTGCGGGAAAGGACCACTTGATCAGATTGGGTAAAACACCAAATAGGTGTGAGCCAGATAGTTTAGGTGTATGTACTGGACACAGAACATTGTCAGGGATTCAGGAACATTGATAGGGGCTGAGAATGGGCTAACTACACCCATCATTAGCTTGGCCAAGGAAGTGCTGGAGGTGGATACGGTATTTGAAGCATATGGTAGAAACATTGGGTTGTGAACCCTTTTTAGCTAGTGACAAGGCTTTGTAAAGTTCTGCGTAATATGTTGGTGCTATATAAACACTAACGGCAGAAGTCTGCCCAGGTGTTGCTAGTAAGACAGAGAGAACTCCAGCAGAATAATCCACCAGTGCAATGGGCACCGTGACCACCTTTATTTGTCCTTGTAAGAGTCAGAGGGCCAGCAAATGGTAACAGGAGACAGCTAGAGAAATCCTGCTATCCCACAACATACTGGTCTTGGGATCTTGAATACACTGCATACACGAGGGCCTAGTGACTGGGTGGGCAGCAGAATTATCTGGGTTTGCAAAGGAATTGGTGCACACAAAGTGTATTTATATACTTTATGGCCTTTAAGGTCTTTATTTAAAATTTCTGTGTTCAGAATTTAGCTGCAAGCTACACTCATAACAATCAAGTCATGCTTCTGCCATCTTGGGTTTCCAACAAAACACACATTACATAGAGTTTTACAGTAATAAAATGCAAAATGTGCAAAATGCACACTTAAAACATGAAGATGTTAATAGATTAGATTGTTAATAGGTTTTAGAATAATTTTATGTAATTATATATACAGAGGTATATAATCATAGGTAGACACAACTAGTTAGATCTCCCCTGTACTATAAGGATCTCAAGGTAACGTACTCTAATACATACAGGAAGATGAGGTATGACCTCAAACAAACATGGCAAATAAAGTAAGAAATGATTGCTCAGCAACTAGAAGGAACAATGCCATTGATACAATGCAGAGTTATAAGTAAAGAGACTTTACACGTGTATTTATGTCATAGCTGACACCTTTGAATTTTATAATATTTATTTACCAGAAATAAATGTGAGATTGGTAAACATAACCTTGTTTGACCATTTAGAAGTTTGAAGAATGTAGGATTCCATTAAATAATAGTTCTAGTTAACAAGTAAACGAGTCGGCAAATTGCTACCGTGTTCACCGATAGGAGACTGAAGAAATGCTTCCTTCTACCTTCAGACTTGGCAAAGGCAGGGAGTTTTATGTTGTTTTTCTTTCTGGTAAATGGTAGAGCATGTTGAAAATATTTCCAGATACAAAAATGTCTTTTGGATCATATATAAAACTTTATGTGCCTAGTCTACCGGCCATGCCAAAGAGTGTAATTACCGTTTACCGAACCAACAAAAAATGTTTATGAGTCTGGTCTGGACAGAGCATTATCACTTGTGTTTATATGTTTTTTAGAAAAGATTTTGTTGTACTGAATGATCATATATATTCATTTGTGTTGTCTGTGACTAAAAAAAAATAATATACGTCATAACAGTTTCTGAAAAAATTTACACTGATCTGTAATACTGTGAGTAGAATTAGGGCCACACACCCATGAGGGCCGATTTACACAAGACTACCCTTATGACGGAGAGGAGAGAAAAAGGAGAGGAGAGGGAGAGATGGAAAAAAGAGGGGGTGAGAGAGAGAGAGAGAGAGAGAGAGCAATTTGGACCTCTCAGGTCAGTTAGAGGGTTGGTATTATTCCCATCGACCACCATACAAATGTACTGTGAGCTGCGTATAAAGTCCTGATAGAAAGGGTTCCCTAAGACCTGAAAGTTATTTCAAGGGTTCCCCTCATGTTAAAAAGACTGAGAATGGCTGGTCTAAAGGGTTCATTTTTTTATGGTTGAAGAGACCTGATTGTTGTAGGTCAAGTGCAGTTTAAACTCTCTCAGCATCAGCGAGATGTGTGACAATGTAACTATAGGCATTCATGCAATGAAGTTACATCATATTCTGCAAGCAGTCTGTGCAACCTTATGACTATGGTAAGAGCCTCTCCCACATCACATGACATTACTATAAATCATTTAGCCCTGAAAATTTTAAAGAATGAGTTATCAATATAAAACAGACACTTAAAATAAATCCAAAATTTTCAAATGTTGGAAGACGTTAAATTTCACAATCGGCGCACTAAAATAAAAAAACTATAAAAATGTGATATTCCTTCCAGTTAAGTACTAAAGGCTTAAGTTTGTTTAGAACTGGATCCTGTCTCACGGGAATGAATGTTCTCCTTGTATTGTTGCTATAGGCTGCCAGTTCACATGTCAGTCATAGCACAAGAGACAGGGAGTAGACAGCGCACAGTCTGAACATACGCACCAGGGCTCAGATCCCGTTTCCATGTTTATTTAGTGATTAATATAGTAGCATTATCTTAAAATCTCTGTTCGCTGAGCTTCACTGTCAACTCCTAAATAAGGAAAGATTTACTGAGACAGAAACTGATGTTAAGGTGTAAGGAACATTCACGCACTATCGGTGAATAGGCAGGCCTAAAGCTGAACTAAAATCAGACAGAGGAGACACGTTGAGTCAGAGTAACAATAAAAATTCCCTTCCTATTTCACTGGCTTCTAACTAATTTATAGGTTTTTTGTCTTAAAAAATAAAGCCAATGGATGTGTTATAAAGTCTTTGCAGAGCTAGGTCGCAGGTCCAAGTCTAGGTCAGGAGACAAACTAATTGCATGTTATGGGTTGCATGGGTTTCCCTCCAGGAAACCCAGTTTCTCCCACATTAAAAAACATGCAGGTAGCTTTAATGGCTTTCCCTCAAAAAATTTACTTGGACTTTGGTAATGACTATGGTAAGGACATTAGATTGTGGGCCAAAAGAGGGGCAGTTTTTGAGATGACTTTGTAAAGTGAAGCGTGATATGTCGGTATTATCACAACAGTGGTAATGTTAACAGTGCCCACTGACTGTCCAACAAAAGGTCTTCTGCCCATTGACTGTCCAACAAAAGGTCTTCCTATTGGCAAAACCACCTCAACGTGAGGGGCAGCGACAAGACCATTTGGCTTTAGTTGAAAAGCAGCTTGATAGCACAGGGCTCAGTTATTAGAAGAGGTACCATAAATAATCAGATTAAAAAAAAAAAAAAAGGAAACTACCACCACTAATATTATTAGTTTCTGCTTCACTCAATGGGCCTGTTTTTTTAAAGCTCTCCAAGACTGGAGAAGATACACTTTCATCAGTGAAGCTGGGTGATCCAGCAAACCTGCAAAGGATCTGGTTCATGATTAAAAACATTTGGTAGTGCATAACAAATGGCTTTTAAGAAATCATTCCAGGTTTTCTGGATTACCCAGCTTTACTGATGAAAGCGTATTCTCTCCAGCCTTGGAGCCCATAGGATGGCCGCATGGTGGGATTTCCTGATGCTTACAAAAGCACACTATGCCAGCACAATGTGCATTAAAAATGGTTATTTGTAGTATTATGTATGTAGTACATGAAGCTCATGTGACAATGTAGACGAATATTGAAAGAATTTTCACCCCATAACAAGAAGTGACTTTTAATGGCATGAATATCATAGAATTCTATACTTGAAAACAGAAGATTTATGCATTTTGAAGTTATGCTTTTCTATTAAATAACATGATGATGAAGTTTATAACCGAGTTTAGGTCTACTTTACGTAAATGCGCTATTATAAAATAAAAAAAAAAACGATCAAGCCATACATAAGTCAAAAGTAACAAGCAAATATAGCTGCCCCATGTTAATATATAACAAACACATAAAAAAGGAAACAAAATGGTTAAGTATCATTGTTACTTGTAAACATATACAAGTTATTTAGATCAAAGAAAAGTTTATTGCAGTATTGTACGTATAAAAAATAATAATAAAACAATCCCAATTGCTATAGATTCCCTTTAAGTAGTTTAGTAGAGCAGCTCTGGGTGCTGGCAGAGTGTTTGACAACAAACAAGAGTGTTCCACGCCAGCGAGGCTTAAATGACGACTTTATACAATGTTTATTGAAAGGGGAATTGACAACCAGCCAGAGGAGAAATGGCGCTCCAGGCAAGAATTCACTCACTTATCTGATTCTGGGGAGAATAAGTATTGTAATGTGGCCTTGCCATAATCCACACAACATTGCCAACATTTTAACATACACTCATCATCTGCATACACAAATCACATGTGCAACCTGCAATAAAGTGGCATTCACCTCCATAAGGTAAACCTGGACTACTATTGGCACTACAAAATTTCCAAAGGCATACCTTATTCTCACTAATTATGTCCAGAGAGCTCACCCTGAACCCCCAATTTTACCACTATTGACTTTCTGAAAGTCAAGACAACTGCACACCCACAGACAAGGTGGAAATGTACTTCCTGTATGCCCACACATACTGTCCTAGCAGAAGTTGGCTCCACAGGAACCCTTACTGCCCCTTGAGTGCAAAACCCTCACTTATCAGTCTCCAACACTGGGCTACGTGGAACCTCCTGTTTACCCCCAGAACAGGTTCTCTCACTTCTTTTTAAGAAGTTCTTGCATAGAATTACGTTGCTCTAAACTGTGGCAAATGGGAATAATTGTAATGTTCCAACACCTACAAAAACCCAAGGGAAACATTCAAACTTATATGCTGTCTGTAGTGAAATAAAAACCCAGGACGTAGAGCCTCATGGTAAGTGTCCTAACCACTACTTTGAGAACTGAGACTTCCCCCAGCTAAACAGATGGGAACTGGTTAAGGATGCTCTACCAACACTTATTGGGGCAGGAAGATCACCTTAGCTATATAGTAGGTAATAGTAGGATTACCTTACCTATATGCAGAAGATCGGACTTTCTCCCCCTACTCAACGTTGATTGCAGCCCAACCAATCAGACAAACATATTTGACAATTTATACTTGGAACTCGTAGAACCAGATCTTAACTTGGAAGACTCATTTTAACAATGGGTTTTTTAGGAATGGCGTGGCAGCTGGACAACCTAATGAGTAGCAGGCACAGCAAAAATATTCTAAGATCCTAGTAAACTGAGCCATCTATAAAATTATAATCATTTTTCTCAATTGGAAACATGTCCTAAACAGAAACATAACAGTGTAGGCATGACGTGCAATATGAGATTTCGTTTACAAAGACAAACATCTATAAACAGTGTTCAACCCAGAAATGTTCATAACATGGGTGGGAAGAAATTGAAGGTGGATGGCAGCCCCGGTGTTGTGACCCAGCTTTTCAGTAACCACCCAAAAACAGGCAAGTGGTTACTGAAAAGTGCCGAGTGGTGCGCCCAGCTAAAAGGGGCTGGGGAGAACACTGATAAGTAAGTAGCGTATATGTTGATGAAAATAGATGTATTAGTCTATAGCAGGGGTGTCAAACTCAAATACACAGTGGGTCAAAATTAAAAACTTAGACCACGCATAGGCAGAGAGGCTGCTGGTCTATAGATGCGAGTGATGCTAGGAATTGTAGTAGCGGCACTATTTCAATGCAGCAGCGGGCCATATGCAATTCCAGGGTTCTCCCCAGGCCCTTTTAGCTGGGTGCACCACCCGGCACTTTTCAGCACCCACCCGGCTGTTTTTGGGTGGTTACTAAAGCGTTTGGTCACAATACAGGGGCTGCCACCCACCTACAATTTCTTCCCACCCGGCTTAAAACATTTTCTGGGTTGAGCACTGAATTCATATTTAGGATTTCTTTGGAGGCAAAAAAAAAAGATGTTGCAGGCCAGAGTTTGACACCCCTGTTCTACAGTATGTATCTATGCTGATCCTGATGTAATACAAGACCAAAAATTTACCTTAAATCGCAGAGCTGCTGTTATTCTGAAAATCTGCTAATTCATGGCTGTGGACTACATGTTAAATTTAAGTAATCTGGGCTCACAGATTGGACACCAGAACTAAACGTCCATTCCTGCCATTTGTAGTGAAAGCAAATATGCTTTGGTGTCGAAGGTCTATAAGGAGTTCACAGACCCCAAAAGTCATGTAAAACAGTTAGTTTTGTTCATTTATCACTTCACTTATATATATCTTAATAGTGCAAGAACTCACAATGAACCTAAAATCTCTACGTTCCCCTGAAGAAGCCACACAGCGAAACGCGTCAGAACGAGAGAACTGCATTTTATCATAACTCTTCTTTACAACGTTTATCGTGCATCACATTTCATGCCACGCCATGTTTGGGGTTCAGTTTAGCTTTTTCTAGCTAAGAACTATTCCTTACCCAGCATCAGTTTCAGTAAAATACTTTGTTGTTGCTTTCCTGGTTGTTTTATTTTTGCATGTTTCACTTACTTATATCTTTACAAAGTCATGGTATAACGGTCTCTCAGAGGAGCTTACACTAAAACAAATTTTCTTTGCTCAGAATCGTCCCATACCTTGAGGGTCTACATTTGTATGAACAATAACTTGCCAAGCATTTAAAGAAATCTTTCCATGACCAAATCAGACAAGGAGAAAAAAAATACAGACAAGTTGGGGCAGTGAGCTTTCATCTGCTGTCAGCGTTCACATCGGAATGTTTGAAAGCAACTTCTGCTGTTGGTCTAGACTGGTGCATGCCAAGAGAGAGGTCAAATTATTCCACAAAATTACACAGTTTAAAAAATAAAAAAAGCGAGTGCCCAAAGTAAATTAA
This sequence comes from Pyxicephalus adspersus, assembly GCF_032062135.1. Lineage (NCBI taxonomy): Eukaryota > Metazoa > Chordata > Amphibia > Anura > Pyxicephalidae > Pyxicephalus > Pyxicephalus adspersus. Next base: position 139,374,238 of record NC_092860.1, read on the forward strand.
AACCATGATTTGTGTGCAAGTTCACACAACAGAGAGTGCTGGTGTGACCGCTTCACATACAGGCCTTTTTATGAGTTAACATCTGCAGCCAAACACATGCTATTAAAGATAGGTCATCATATAAACATGAATGACGCAAGCCCTTACTACGCAGCCGAGTAATTGGAGGAAGAGAGAGTAAGAGACCTAAAAACAGATGTGTCTGCTTATTAATTTACTAGTTGCAAAAAGTGAAAAACTTATAACATTTAATAAAATTCATTAAACATAAAATAGATTTAATGGTGATGGATGATTGTAAACAGGACACAGAAAACATGGCAAGGAGGTCAAATGCAATCTTTCTATTCTTTCAGAATTGAAAAGAAATTCTAAGAAAAAAAAATAGTTGTTCAGGGAACTACAAAATGCTACCCAGGAAAAACTCGTAAAATTTACCATTTATTCAAAACTGAACTCCAGGCAAGCAGCTAAATACACAAATGAAAATACACACAGTAAATGATAGTCGTTTTACTTGCCAAACATCTGAATACGCGCTCATCTGGCCCTTGAGATTTAGACCTGCTGGTGTCATGACTTTTCTGTATTGGTGTTCACAAGTACCTAACTGTGTGCTGTGATTGGGTAATAAAGCGGCAGCAATATACTGATGAGTTCATCACACTGCTCACCTTTTGCCACAATGGACGCCATTTATTAAAACTCTCCACGGCTGGAGAAGATGCACTTTCATCAGTGAACCTGGGTGATCCAACCAACTTGGAATAGATTTCTTGAAAGTCATTTGCTATTTGTTAGCAAATTCCATGCTGGATCACTCAGCTTCACTGATGAAAGTGTATTCTCTTCAGCCTTGGATAGCTTTAATAATCAGGCCCAAGCCAGCACATATGAATGCACGAGGAAAAATTGTACTTGACCCTTGAGCTGCCTGTTCCTTTCCATGTGCCGGAGATTAACAATGGCAGATACCAGGTCAAGTTTTGGTATGTACATTTGTTGCTTTTATTTATTTTTTGCCTTGTGTGTGTGTTTTTTTTTTTTGTTTTTTTTTTATTCCTTACTGGCTATTTTAAGTAGCCCTCTTCTTTCAACCAAGAGTGCATCTTGTTTTATTCTTGGAGGGCATCCTGACTACAATGTAAGTATGAAATTTCATGTGAATACTAAATCTGTAAATACTAAATACTAAAGCTGTAAAGCTGTAAAGAGCGGAACTGCAATTTCTAGCATGTAAAGAAAAAAGAGGAAAATAAAATAAACAGGAACTTTTAATGAAATCCCCAAAACAATATGACAACTGTAAATTTTTAAACAAGACACAGTCACCATTGTATGGTCCCCAACCTAGCAAATCTTTCAATACAGGTACATTTTGGATTGGTGCGACGCTGGCACCGTTTGAGGAGCACAGCGGAGGGCTTGGCGTTGTAAACAACTCTAAAGAGGTAAAGGGATGAGATCATCATCATTACAGATACATTGCTCCCATGGAAAGGTTATAAAAGTGTTGATAATGTAACAGGTTATGGAGCCTAGGCTTATTAAATAAAGCAGAACTAATAATAATAATAATATGCAAAGTGCAAGAACCTGCACACACTATTCAGTCCCCGAATGATTTGACATAAGATTTGCTGGGTTATTTGGCTTTGCACACTTTCACAGCTCTCTGCACTTAATAGAATAATGTTTAGCAGTGTTTAGGGAACCGGGTCATTAGAAGGTTTGTTTATACGAGTGGCATCACTGAGCATTGGAATATCAGAAACAGGAAAGTGAATGGCAGTTCATGGTGAGTCAATCGATTTTTTCAACACTTTGGTTTCCAAGAAAACAAAGTCCACTTACTTTGTTGCCCAATTTTTAATGCCAGAGCAAAGAACGGACTGTTTCTGCAGTTTGTCCAAATGAACTTTGCAACCTTAACGTGAGGTTACTGAAGCTCCCCATTGCTTGCTTTGTATACTTACATAGAAAATGTTACTATGTCTGTGCAGAAAAGCTTATTTAATTGGATAAAAAATTAATACTAGTAATGCTTTATTGCAGCTAATTTCTAAAGCCAGGAGTTTTTTTTCCTGTGATTCCTAAATTCAATAACAAAAGAGCTTTTGCAAATCTAGCAACCACTGGACACCAACACATGGAAGCCCATGTTCTAGTCTTAACATTAAAGCACCAAAATCCTAATAATATCAATACCCTATCTAGGTCACCCTGTATGCTAAAAATATGGCTGAATAGGCATAATGCATGTCATGACCCTTTTAGTTTAAACAAATTCCTGATAATTCTATGTTGGCCTTTCTGCAGAAATTCGTTATCAGTAATGTAATGCTGTTAGAGTAGTATTTAATAAATTTCTCAATTTTTTGCATAAATATATTTAGACTAACCCACAATACACTGCCCAGTAAGTTTCCTACAGTATTTATGCTCATGCACTTATAGCTGTGTCTTCTATGTTCTTCAAGCTCTAAACAAAACAGTAGACCCTATGGTGTTCCCGTTGTACTCCAGCTACCTGGAGAGCTCTTTTAAAGTGACAGTTAGTGACATGACTAGGGACTTTGTACAGCGTTGTGTAATATGTTGGTGCTATATAAATACTGTGTAATAATAATAATACTATATAATAAGGAAAGAAGCTTTGGCTTACTAAGAGTTAAAGGATTTTTTACATAGTTACTGAATTTGTGGACTGTTTATGTGGTTAGACAGGAGTTATTAAAAAGTATTTAATATTAGTGAAAGACTTGCCTTTGGTTTACGAAATAAGCTTTGGAAGATATATGGTTGTGCTTTACCAGTACCAGTAACATGTCTACTTCTAGCAGGCTTGGCATTGACCTGTCCTGCTATATTCTCCATGTAAGTGACGTGATCCCAACATATATGGCCCGATGTCCTCGGACAACCAAGAAACTGTTTAACCTACAAAACTGGAATAATAACCCTGGGGAAAACTAAAATCACACTGTTATGTGTATGAAAAAAGTGTTATTTCTGAGAATACATTTATTACAGTTTTCATAAAGTGCATTGTTTCCAAAAACAAGGTTTAAAAAAACTAAAACCCAATGAAAACAAAAACCATTTGATTTGCTACCTATAATATATATATGTTCCTACATTTTCCTCACTTACTGTATTAAGAATTTATGCTCTTTTTTCCACATTTTGCTGGGATCTTTAAGCCCCACTAAGACTTTTTCTTTTATATTTTAGTCTTCTAGTCTTCTTTAGTCTTCTAGTCTGGTGTTTATGGTTATACTGTACACAGCCTCCTTGTTCAGAGAAGCAAAGGGCAACAATAGTGCATGCACTGAATTTTTTACGCAGTGAAAACATTGTGATCCATGTTAAACACTGTGTACTTACCTACTGTACGTCGGAGATCTTCACATTGGCTGATGTGGGGCAACTTTAGCATCTCCTTCCATTTCTTGCTGCGACCATTCCTCTTTCCACCACCACCTATAACATAAAAGTATACAGTTTTGGTCAAAATTTGGACAAATAATTTATTTACACAGCATCACTTTATTCCATAGTCAAACAAACATAAATCAACAAGCTGTTGGAACATCCTTGATAATGGAAGGGAACATTTCAACCTAATCTTCCACAAATCTAAGTATACATTTTTTAATTCGGCACCTTTGAACCCTGATGAAGTGGGCCATTAAGAACCCAGTGCACTGCTCTCATGGTATCCACCATCATGATTTATAAACACAATAGTCTCCTACCGATTGGTTGGGAATCTTTATTCCTACATCTAACTGTACTGTTTCTGAATTGCTATCTATAGGCTTTTCTATTTGACACCATTGCCATGGCCAAAGAGGCCTCAGAACTGAGCAATATATACTCCCAAAGGGCTATATAGTATGAACCCTGCAGTAAACATATTATAGTGAATACAGCCCAAACTATCAACTAAACATAAAATACAAAAATTAAAACATGTAACATGGGGCAAATGGTGGAACACACAGTACTTTTCTCTTTATAATAGAGTTTAGGGAATTCTTGGCCCATACCCCGAGGGATTATTGCAGACAGGAGAATGATTCCACCTTGGAGAGCTTTCTGAATTTACATTGTCTCTGTTCCTACACAAACTGTATCATTTACATTGTGAAAACCACTTTATCAATTGGTGCCAGAGAAAACAAGTAATCTGCCAAAAAATCCTACATCAGCGGCGGGACTGTCTCCCTAAACGACCCCTCACTCTTTAAAGCAGATGTGTAGTGGAAAAATTTACATTTCGTTAAAAGGCATTGTTTTTTTTTTTAGAAAAAAATGGTTTTATCTTTTTTTATGAAAGTCTATCAACCAATTTGAATAAATGCAATAAAACCATAAGATAGAAGGAGAAGCTCTCGGCATTATTTGCAACGGTCGGTTTGGAAGTAAATGGCATGCATAATCAAACGCCTACACTAAAAGCTGGTCAGTGTAAAAGATATAAAGAGATTCTGGTGCAGAAGAGAAAGATATTATGGATGGTAAAACCTGGACTTACATATATTCTGGTGTTAGGACCTTTTCACACCTGTGTTGTACAACCATGCGGTAGGCTCACCCAGGTGCACAGCAAGCTGCTGGTAACCAGGTTTGCACATGGCTGAAGCACAAATGTTCAAGCGGCAAAGCAGCTAAAAGCGACTCTGTTGTTGGGCCTGCCAAAGGGACATACAAAGAATGGTTCCCAAAGGTTGGGACTTGAGTCCCAGGAAATGCTGCAGTTCACCGTGGGTCTGAAGCACTCCTTACACTGACTGCGAGTTGTCATTTCAGAAGGGACAGATTGACCGTAACTTAAAAAGCAATGTAAGTTTGCCTTTAAAGGGCAAAGTGATACCTTTTAATAGTCCACCAACCTTCGACAAAACATTCTTGACCATTCATGCTTACAATCCCCCTGCTCTGTTGAAGCCCCTTATTTTGAATATGCTCTAATTGGCCCATGCTTTTGGTATGAAGGTACATAAACCTACCCAATGTGACAGTGCTCAGAACTTAGCAGCCAAAAACTAGGCTCTAACATAGGGACAGTAATATAGTTTACCTGAGTCACCTCTTTAGGTTGATTCGAAGAGGACTGCTGCATGGGGTGGGGGCAATTAGCATCAATACATTGCACAGAAGGTAGGCTATCAGAAGGCACTGCCATCTACAATAAACAGGTAGGAGATTTTGAGTATTCTTTAGGTAAATGAAAACCTAAACCTAATACCAATTACTTTGCAAAGTTACTATGATTTTTTTATTCAAAAATTTTGTTTTATATTGTTTTCTTTTTATAGTTCATAGTTCAATGCTGCTGATCTCTTGCAACCTCTATTCACATGCATGCACTCCAGCGATGGCTAAAAAGTTTTCTTCCGGTCAAGTTTACTTATGGTTACAACAACTCATTATGCCTTAGTAATGTGTTAAAATTTCCCATTTTATATGACAGGGTCACAATGCAGCAAAGCAATCGGGTGATGGGGATAAAGCAGTGTCACCCTTACCAGAAAGTCCCTATAGAAGGGTATGGCATGATCACAATATTTTTTTAGATACAAAGATTTTTAAAATATTTTAACATGTTAAATCTTTTGATGATTGTATTCACACTAAAATTATAATAATAATATACTTTTAGAATATATTTTAGGTCTCTAACAGTCAATGGCATTTTAGTGTTGGATAGATCAGCGATGTTCTCAATGTTCTCTATGTTGTCTGGAATCCACAGAAGCAGGACATAACTGGGAAAAACAAGCTTACTTTCCAGCTTCAAGTCCAGAACTTTGTAATACATCACTCCCATACCAAGCACATCCAAAAAAACAGTGAGAAATTGGCTTTTTGCAAATTTCCAAATGAATATTTGCAATCTGCCTAGAGGGTTCTCCTTTAACTTGGAAGGTATGAAACCTGTGCAGGTGTGAGTGACATCAGCAGTCGTCACAAAGTATTTAACACTATGGGATCTTTCCTCTAGTGCGGTCAAACAGAGCCAGATTGAGTCAGCTACTTCCACATGAGAAGAAGCCAAGTATATGAAGGTACAAGACCTGGAATGACAGAGGTAAATAGTGATCATCCGGAGAGTCCAGCCAAAACACACACACTGCGCCCAGACCTTCAGCTTCTTCCGACATCGCAGAGCGGCACTACACACTGACCCAGCGCTGATCATCCACAGATAGCCGTGAGCAAAATACACACCGCCTGTCCTGAAATGTTTCCCCAGACACCGAAAAACACAAGCAGAATAAACAAGGAACGCCATTCAGCGTCAACGGCAAGCTATCAAAGAGATAAAACCACATATGCTAGCAAGATATTCATCATTTTCCATGATACTAACGTCTGTCTGTGATGTATTTCAAGTAGAAATTTTTTAAGAAAGTCTAGTACTGATGGATGGACACAACATCTGTCTGGCCTTGCATAAAAACTTCAGTGCAGACAGATGTTGAGTCAATCCCAAACGTAAAAGAAACAAAGTAAAGAATGTGTTAACCTAATCCCTAAATTGGAATATAATCTATAACAGGTTAATGTACCAATGGTTACACAATCTGCAGCTTGTTAAGACCTTTTATTTTATTTTTATAGGGTGACACAGTCTTTCTCCATCTTCCAATTGTGCTCGTGTTGCCATTTTGTCATGCAAGCTTTGTGTGAAGATTATAAACAGTCATTTCAACACACAATGCAAGCATGTTCCAGTGTTGTCACCACAACAGCAACACTTCTACAGTATTCTTCTCACTAATAAAAATTCCCCCAATGACAGGGTCACTGGTTTGGGGATCATTTACACCAGCGGTCACCAACCAGTGGTCAGAAATTTTTAGTGGTCCACAGAAAAATATGGACATTATTTGCAATTTTTAATCAAACAAAATTAATATCCTAATAAATTCCTATATTCTGAATGACAATTATCGCCCTATTATTCAACTAAATTCACAAACTGTACTAGAGATGGAAAGACATGGGAGGCGCAGCGTGACGTCAGTGTAGTGTTAAGTTGTATGAGGCAACCATTGCCGAGCCATACGCTTCAGTATTGTTTCACCATTACAACAGTCACCCCGCTCCGCCAATACCGATTCTCATCTGATTGTTTTATTTTATTTGTTTATTTCTCAGGTGCTCTTTGTGTTAGTATGACCTTACTGTGTATTTTGTTAAATTTAATGGCATCAAATAGTTTGATTTTGATAACCATCATTTCTTGTTTGGTCTTAAGCCGCATACACACGTGCAATAATAGTCGTTGGAAAGGATCTTTCACGACTATCACTGCACTATGCATGAACGAGTGCAGTACATACAGCACCATTCTGCTCTATGCAGAGGGGAGGGGGAGAACAACAGAGTGGCACCCTGCTGCGCGCTCTTCCCCTTTCCTTGCTTTAGGATCGTTAGTCGTCCATCGTCCATGGATTCGCCAGGACGGCCATTCGGATGATGGACGACTGGTGCTGTACACACACCAGATTCTCAACCGATATCGGCCCTGAGCCGATTATCAGGCAAGAACCTTTGGACGTGTGTACGTAGCTTTAGACTGGAATGAAATAAACCCATAATGAGTAAGAAAAAGCAAACAAATATTTTGCATTAGTAATACCAAAGATAATGCAAGTAATGAAAATAGTGACAATAGTAATACCTCACTTAACCGTGAGCTGATCAATGAATCAGAGCTTCCACAGTCCTTGTCCAGCACCATTAGGAAGATCATTATTCTACAAATGTATTCATATTTTTAAAAACATTTATAAAATTGTTCCGCAAGTTTTAAAATTATGAATTTATTGGCCCGTGTGGTCCAAAAGATTGGCGGCCGCTGATTTACACCGATAAAAAATAAAAAACTTTGTTTAATCCCTCTCAGGGCAGCTAGTCCCCTAAAACCTGTCTGCAGACCCATGCCTTCCTCATGTACTCCAGTGTGGATTTCCTGATGGTGACAACAGTGGACAATACCTGTGTAACGTGTTGGCATGGTTGCTTTCAACCTCCAAAGGGAAAATATGCAATGGGTAGAAAATGCAGAAAAACTAGGAGTCAGGGATATTGTGTTGCCATCCTATAACAAAGTTATTAAAAAGAAAGCTTCTTAAGTTTTTAAAATACTGCTATTATTTTAGAAAGTAATTCTGCATGGTCACGTTAATGTGAGATTAACTATATACATAAAAGCAAAAAGTACTGAGAACAGAAAAGCGAGTTTGCAGAATGGCAAAAAAACTGGAGCGTTAGAGATGGGATGTATAGCGGTAATGCCCAAGCTACCCCTCTTGATATAGCAAGTGTCATACATCTTCATAATAATTTTCATCTTCATAAAATGAAATCATTTATGAAAAAAAATCTTTATATATTTATACAAGATTCAATTCATATTTTCCAGCTAGATCCCGGATTGCACATATGTTTGGCTACACTTTCCGGAACTCACCCTGCTCACGTAAGGCCTGGCCTTTTAACAGTGTTTATACTCCAGGGAGAAGTGACATCTGAAAGCCACTTAAGGACGTCACTGGCGAGCAAGCAGAAAGATGCGAAAGCGGCTCGCTCAGAGGTGAGTGGTGCCTCCCGGGCGTTCGTGGGACATCTGTGCAGAACGTCACATCTGCTCTCGGCTAGCATGCTCACGTTAGTCGAGTAAGTTGTGTTTCTCTTGCAGTGTAAACAGTTTTTCCAAAGCAGTACACCATATTTACATGGAAAGGGAAACGTGCATAGTCACAAATTCCATGAAACAACTTCTGGAGAACAAGAGGACAATGCTAGATGGACTTCACGTTTGCAGATTTTACCCTCATTTTGTTACTACTTACAATGCCACTCTCCGGGAGAACAGTCAATTCTCTCGCTTCTTTATTCTTCTACAAATGTGTCTCATAAGCTATGTTATAAATATGTATATAAAGAGAAAAATATTACTATTATGTGTTTGTGTCACTTTTAAACTGAACCCGTCCTTTTGTTAAGAAGGCGTACAGCAACAAAAATTGTAAAGCCCAACTAATATAAAAAAGGATTAAAAAAACACAATGGGGTGGATTTATTAAGGAAGCACGATCTCCTTCAATTAAAATTTTTATTTTACAAAGTATTTTTACTTCTTTGTGAATGAATTATAAAACAAATACCAAACCTAGGGCAGTGAGCAAAAAAAGTTTATATTATATATACTTTTATACAATTTTCCTGCTAATGAAAAACTTTAACTGAACGTTGTACACCTGCTGGATTTTAACCCAGAATCCTGATCATTTGTTCCAGGCAACAATAATCTAGCATGTGTATTATTATTATTATACAGTATTTGTATAGCGTCAACATATTACGCAGCACTTTACAAAGTCCATAGTCATGTCACTAGCTGGATCTCAAAGGGGCTCACAATCTAATGTCCCACCATAGTCATATGTCTTTACCAGAGTCTAAGATCAATTTTGGGGGGAAGCCAATCAACCTTTCTGTATGATTTTGGAATGTGGGAGGAAACCCACACAAACACGGGGAGAATATGCAAACTCCATGAAGATAGTGTCCCGGCTGAGATTCGAACCTGGGATCTAGCACTGCAAAGGCCAGAGTGCTAACCACTGTGTAGTTTCAATTCACATGGGTAGCTCCTGCGCCAGTTCCCAGACATCTACTATCCACCAGAATGCTCCAATCACTTTGCACATTCAAAAGAACAACCACCCAAGAAGCCATGGGTGGGATGCTACAGAACAAGGTCAATGGTTGCCTGCAGCTGAGGAAACTGTAATTGCACCCCAACTTCAAAAGTCATTTTGAACTACTCCTAAATCTTGGTCTGCATTCTTATTTTTAGCCAACCGTTCTGTGTCTCTTTATGGTAGCTATTCTTTTGATTAGGATTTGACCTTTTTATTATTTTACAAAGGTATAGGTGGGCATTTGCCTTCAGCCTCTTGTATGTTGTATACCTCCCCTTATTAATTGCTACCCTTGTTCCTTGGCCAGTGACTGGAAAATCATTAAAAATGCAGACAGCCAGGTATTAAGTATTTCTTAGAAGGAGTTCAGCAACTACCGCCTTAATAATATTTCTTTACAGGTCTACCTTTTCGGAAACCAGGGAGCAACTAATATTCAGCCCAATATCCTACATCCCCTATATATTTCCAATATAAAATATATCCTGATATATAATGAGCAGACTAGCAGTACAACGTCCATAAGGTAGAATCATCAATGCTCCTAATATATCCAAAAAGCGGACTTTTTATTTCCTGGACCAGTTCTGCTCAGGAATAACATAACCAAAATAGTAATGGTGACACGCATACCCTATTTTTTCCCACTTTTAGATTACTATATGGGCTGCCACATACAATGACAGATAGGCAAACCAAGAAAAACAAATTGCCAAAACAAGGAAAATGACCATATTAAAAGATATGAATTTTCAAGTGTAACCTAAATGTTTCTACTTATGTCTGTGTTGGAAAGATTTCCAATTACTTCCTACACTTGAAGTCAGATATTTTCCCAATGGAGAAAGACAAAATCCTAGATACAGCAGGTTAGCATCCTTCTCTTCTCGGCCCAATCTTGCATTAGGTTAAGTATTCCACTTAAAGAAATATGGCAGCAGTTTCCATTAGACATTTCTAATATAAAGCCAAGCAATGTTAGAATTTAGCAGCATGAGGAAAGGTGGTAAACGCTAGTTGCTGACCTTCATCAGCATTAATACTTGGGGAACAGCACAGAAATGTTGCCTTAAATCCTGGGAAATTCCCACTTTCTAATAAAAAGCAAGACAAAAGCTGAAAACAAAAGGACAGGGAATAGAATACAAAGCTTTAGAGGAAAGCAGAGGATAAGGATCAGACAAGTATGGAGAGACAAAAGATGCACCTGCAGCCAGGTAGTACACTTTTATAAAGGACTTATCACAGGTAATAAACAATAGAGTGTATGTGTTACAAAAACACATAAAGCTTGGCAGAATGAATATCTATGTTGTGTTTCCAGGTTGTCTGCGTTTTAAGCCAGCCTAGTGTAAATGACAATTAATGGCACGGAGAATGGCATTCACATGGTGAAGTGGGAAGTCCGCACCATTACAAAGGAAGCCATGAGCAGCCGGTTACCACATTGAACGCAGAATAACAATGCTATGTAAACAATCTAAGTGCATTGCATACCCTGGATACTGCAGTTACCATGTCAAACATCTTCTGTTCTATATTAACTCTTCAAATCCTGGGATAATATTAAGGGAAATCTAGTCTGTAGGGTTTTATTTCAGACTTGAAGACTGCAGCATTTAGCATTAATAAAAAGCTATTTTCATACAAATTCCTGCATTTTCTTCTGTAACATTTCCACTGTAGGGGCCCAGGGACTATGGTGTGTTGTGGTTCACATTGATGTGTGTTATGTAATGTGTTAAGGAAACCTGTGTGGATGTGGGCTGCCAAAAATAATTAGACATACACTTGTATTTTTTTGCAAAAGACAACACACACAATAGTGTACTGCTATAATGTGATGCATGCTATAATGTGCTGCAATGAACAGTTTTTTTTCTACAAAGCAGCTACAGGTTAGGAAGAGAAGCCTGTCCCCTGCCAGCATGCTGGAGACTGGGATCTTTGCTCCAAGCAAGCATTGCATAGATCTGATCTCAAAGCCAGAGTAGTTTTATCAGCAGGGGATTTGCGCTTGCTAAGGGTAGTGCTATAAGTCTAACTTTGAACAAAGGTGTCAGACTGCTTTCCTAAGGAGTAGAAGGGTCCCACTCTACAACTGCTGGCAGGAGGACAGGCTTTTCTACTCAGGCTGTGACTGTTTTAGAATGAAGAAGAATGAACTGTAAGATACTGAACACCTTTTATTTTGATGCTGCAGAAATCTTTTAAAGGGATTTGTTCAGTTGGACTTTAGGATAAATTGTACTCTTGTGATTCTTCTATGCTGGGCAAAGTTACAGGTTTACATATATTTCCCAATGTACTCACATAGTCACCTTCACCGCTTCTCCACCAGAAGCCCCATGTGAACTGCAAGGCATAGAAGAGAGGTAATGTTTATCTGCATATTTGTTTCTAGTATTGCAGAATGATGTCAAGGATGAGGTGGTAAAAATCAAACATGCCTGTGCATTATGCATCAGTACCAATGCTTGTAGTCCCCACTGAAATGTGGCCGGTCAATTGGAAACTAAAGCTTCAAAATAAAAAAATGTGACTAGGTAGGTCTTTTACATCACATCACTTCCCAATAGAATAAACGTACCCACCTAATTGCAATTTGTTTTTTTTTTTATTTACACCCAGCAGTGCCATCTCCTGGCATCTTACAATGAACTGCCCCCCATGTTTTTTTTGGGAAGGAACATAACCTGTGCTTTCTGCAATAAACCTGCAGAATTATAGTCTGGCTTTAAAATGCTGCAGGGAAATTGGTAGACAGAGTGCTGTGACCCTATAACAGAGCCTGAAACTTCATGATAGAATTATGGGCATAATTTTAAAGCGTAATAAAATCTACTAACAGGCAAGTTTTTCTTATAACAGAAGTGACCATCAAGTCTTTCTGTCAAAAATCTTCCTACCTGCTTATTGACGTGTGAAGGCTAAGCTCAGTGAACTGTCTTGGCATGACTCTGTGCCAGGGTGAATTGGCTCCTGTGTGCATGCGCAGGTGTTATATCATCCTGACCAAGCCAATGAACGATGCTGATCACAGAAGAAGTCAATTAGCAGCAGCAATGGCGTGATAAGGGACAATGCAGCTATTGCAGCACTGAAGGAGGATATTTTAGCAGGTTAGCCTGCCATAATAAGCTAAATTCCGCTTTGAAGAATGCTACAGATTTAGGCAGAATATAAAATATGACTTAGGTTTGTATATACCAGTGTTCTCCCCAGGCTCTTTTAGCCGGGCACACCACCCAGCACTTATCAGAAACCACCCGACTGTTTTTGGGTGGTTAGATATGAGTTGGGTTACAATAAAGGGACCACCACCTGCCTACAATTTCTTCCCGCCTAGCTTAATTTATGAGCACTGTATATTATAATTAAAAAAATACAATCAATCCAAGACATACAGTATAAGTGAGACATGATGATATATGCTAACCCAATGGTAGGTATCCCTTTATTTCCCGGTGTTAGTTGTACAATGCAGAGCAGGTGGTAGGAAGGGTTAAGCTTGGCGCATAGAGCTAGAGGGTTCCCTGAGCCAGTCATTGTTCACCGGTGTCGGCCCCTGACGTCAGACAGTGCAGCACTCAGTGAATCCACTGTTGGTTCTTGTGGGAAAACACCTCCACAGCTGCATGGAATGGGCCAAAAAGGAACAAAACCTCCTCTCATGTGTTGTAGCACAAAATAAATAGCCCAGGATATAGCTTGTTCAAGGCTCTCCGTGCTCACGAGGTAATTACTTTCCGCTAAGTCACATGCAGGAAGGTGAGGGAGACAGAACGCGGTGTCAATGTCAGCCAGACACTTGGAATGTTCAGGGGACAATAGATAAATTGTGAACGCTACAAAACCAGCAACACAACACGGCTTAACATCAAATCATACACACGTTCATGTCGTCACTATGTAACACACAGGCGACAACACATCTGACTGTCATTTATACAGACCTTGAGATTTACATTTCACCTGCATTGCTCAGGGAACATCAGGTGAAGAAAAGCTTCAATGCCTTTTACACTAATAAATCCAACATAAACATAATACTAGTGCAACATTCAAAAATCATTGTCAATGTTGTGGTATTTCATTTGCTAAAACAACTGCAATGTTTTATTTTTTTCCACAGTTTTTTTTTGTCTCCTATACCTCACCCTGCGGGCTCTTTGCAGCCATCATCAGAATCAGAAATAGGTACAGAACGCTCTCACCCCTCAAACGTGCCCGAAAAGCGATCATTATAGCAAGACCAAAAGGTAGTTCAATGAAAAGCAGATTAAAGATTGAATGTAAATAACTAGATTGTAAGCTCTTCGGGGCAGGGTCCTCTCGTCCTCCTGTGTGTCTGTATCTGTCTGTCATGTGCAACCCCAATTTATTTACAGCGCTACGTAATATGTTGGCGCTATATGAATCCAGTTTATTTTTACAATAATAATAATTATATTATTAATAACAATACCAATAATAAATAAATAATAAAGGCATTGACTCTACTGGCAGTAAAATGGATGTTTTTTACAAATTTATTTCAACCCCCTCAAAATGCCCAAGGACTGGCTTGCACAACCGCAAACATATTATGCAATATAAGGAGGAGGAAGCTGTTTGTTGCTTCTAGGGGGAAAAGTGCACAATGCAATACTAAGGGCTGCTAATGCAGAATACTGCTTAAAATACACTTATTTGGACAACTCGACCATTATTCAGGGGATTTGGCTATGTTTTTAAAATGTACCTATAAAGAATTCATTAGCCACCTCCAAATTGTTTTGGTGCTAAAAATTAGGCATTTTAGCTTACACTTTTATAGCAATTTAGTTTATATTACATGATTGCTGTACATTCCAACCCACAATGGCGGTAATACGCATCACAAATACAGGAATGTGCAATAAGAAAAAAAGAATTCTTATTAAATAAGAAAGGGAATGACAAATAGGTTTCTGCAGAATTTGCAGAATTTACCATTTCTGAGCATCCATAACCTATATGGTCCGGTGTTGAAGCATTCATTAACTCAGAATTTTCGCTTTACATAAAAGGGTGGACAACCCTTTAATATAAAAGTAAAAATTCTGTTCTAGGTGATCGAGAATGAATGGGAGCGCAAAGCCTCCGGGGATACCCACGTCACGAATCCCGGAAGGCTCTCGGATGCTACTTGTGCGCATGCCTGAGCATTGTGAAAAAGGGAAAAAATTGCTGATCTTCCGCATGCATGCGCGGTGAGATCAGTAAGTTTTTTTACAGCCTACATCACCCGATCTTGCTCCTGGGTCAGGTGATGTAGGAAGAAGAACCAGGAAGAACAGGAGAGGATGGTGCGCCAGCCCGAAGATGGATGCTGGGGCGACGCAGGACACGATGAAAGAGACCCCTGGATGGATCGGACTGCCCTGCGCAATTGAAGTGGATTTTTTGTGTTTTGGGTTTTGTTTAGTTTAGTTCCTCTTTAACCATTTCTTGCAAGCCATTTTGAGCAGTAAAACTGCTAGTCTGAACACAGCCTAATGTAAACAAGGCCTAAGTGGACCTGCAGGGCAAAGCAATAGGTTAGCCCAATGTAGAATATGCTTACTTTTCTTGCAATACATGAAAGAAGTAGTAGTTAAACAAAAGAAAAAATGAAAAAAAAAAAGCCACAAGCAAATGGAGTTGTAGCTTTTGCAGGACTAAGCTTTCCCACGGAGACAGTGCCTGTCAACTACTTGGTGGCAAGGGCTCCCAAGGCCAATGAACCTGAGTGATGCTCTTGCCACTTAATCAAGAAATAAAACCTCTGTAAGGATAAGCTATACAGGAAAATAACCATATAAAGAAAATTAAAGATTCATATACAATATATATGTAGCCGAATAGTACATACTGCTGAGCTGCATGCTTACACCAGCATACAAATACAGTCCGGTACGACAAGCATTTACAGATACAAATACAGCTAAAGAGAATTCCTATTTACAGAATAATAATGTAGCTAACATATGAAGTGGAGCATGCTTAAAAGAAGGTTTAGTCATACTTCATGATCAAACAGTGTTCTTGGCTAGCACTTGATTAACCTCTTTCCTATCAATAAGGCTCTGTGTTTATTTGTATACTCCACCCCTAGCAGAGAGTGATTACAATCACAAGTGTGCTCACTAATCTTTCATTAATTAACAGTATGACATCTGAATCCATCAGTTAAGCCGTCTTGCCAGAATTGTGACAAGTGGCATTATGTTCCAGGCTGACTTTATTACGCACGCAGCACAGCAATGGTAAAGGATTTTGTTTGTGTGTGTTTTGCATTTTTTTTTGTTGTTGTTCATTTTCTTTTCTTTCCAATTTCACTATAACAGCTTGTGTTGAGTACATATTCTTATATATACATTTTAATGGATAGATATCTATTTTACATCTATTACTTTACTAATATTGTTATTATTACAACATTTTACTGTTCAACTTTTTTTCTTTCTGTGATCTCCAGCCTTTTGGCTCTTTTTTTCATAGTGGGGGGCACTGACAAATTCAATATACCTAAGCAATGTATGCCATCAAAGCCACAAAAAGTCTCCACTGCGTGACTGAGCAACAATGCAGAAGCAAGATAGTTACTGAGAGTCACCCAAAAACAGCATTTGTCATTTTACTTGATATGCAGGGTCACATTTTTGCAAACGATTTAATCTGAACCTGTCCCCAGGCTTTCAACATTATTTACATATATTAAACAAGCAAAAAAAAAAAAAGATTTAAAAGAAGCTATTCCCAAAACTCTCTAGCTGAGATTTTCAAGGATCCTCAAGCATCACAATAAAGAATTCAAAGTGGTTTGAGATATTTTCTGATCTTTTAGAAACACCTGCTGGTTGTTTACATTAGAGCAGCACGCCAAGAGTGGCTTTCCCTAGAAAAAGGCTAAGATTTCTGTGTCACTGTTTTGAACTTTGAAAATGAAAATGTTAGTGTGCCTTTTATGGGCACAGTATTACTTCAAGCTGTGGAATTGTTTGCAGTAAGTCTGTGGTTAGGCTGTGAAGTTTATAACAGGAAGAGTGGTAAAGCTGTGAAATTTTTTATCACATGAAGTAGTAATGAAAAAAAAAAAACAATAACATTTTCACTCCATCTTCCCCAAAGGTCCTCACCTGAAAAAAAATACAGGGAAACATAATAGTGTCGCAAAGAAGAACCTCCATGCTTGCATTGCATCATTGGTGTCAATGAACAAGGGGGGGGCATGATGATTTCTTTGCTTCAACCATGTGACCATACCAACACTTTGCCATTGGCTGTTAGTCCTGAACAGTGTGACGGAGAGGAGATCACATGTCTCGCCATACTCAGAACTTAGTATAGGGCAGGGGTCAGCAACCTTAACTATCAAAAGAGCCATTTTGCCTCCTCTTCCACTAAAGAAAAATAGTCTGGAGCCGCAAAACATAACACAGTTTATAAACTTAAAAGTTTTAATTTTTTTAATTTTACCTGTTACAACAAGTGTGCATGTGTAGGCTACTTTGAAATTAATTAAACACTGAACTATGCCCCTAGAAGCCACCAGCTTCTAACGTATCATCCTGTTACATAGCTGGAGGCTTCTAACGTAACAGGGTAGATTTTTTTGATGGGCACAGTTCTTTATGTTCTGATGATGCCTTAGCGATGAAATTTTAAGGGGTGTTAGCCACAGGTGTCCCTCATTTGCAGCTTTAATTTTGTTCACCTGTACCCCCCAATCTTGAGTAATTGGGGTTCAGGTGCTAGAAGCCTCCAGCAATGTGTAACAGGGTAGATTATTTTGATGGGCAGAGTTCTTTATTTTCTGACGATGCCTTAGCGATTTAATTGTAGGTGGTGTTAGCCATAAGTGTCCCCCACTTGCACCTCTATTTTGGTCACCTGTACTGCCTCCCCCCTGTTCCAGAGAAATTGGGGTTCAGATGCTAGATGTTTCCAGCAATGTGTAACAGGGTAGATTTTTTTGATAGGCAGAGTTTTTTTGAATTTTTAGGAGGTGTTAGCCACAGGTGTCCCGTACTTGCACCTCAAATTTTGTTCACCTGTACCCCCTTCCTGTTCCAGAGAAATTGGGGTTCAGGTGCCTCCAGCAATGTGTAACGGTAGATTTTTTTGATGGGCAGAGTTCTTTATGTTCTGATGATAGCCTAACAATTAAATTTTAGGGGGTGTTAGTCACAGGTGTCCCCCACTTGCACCTACATTTTTGGTTTTGTACATCTCCCCATTCCAGAGGAATTGGGGTTCAAATGAGGGGGATGTCATTGTACACACCCAGTGGTAGATTTATTTCACTGGTAGATTTTTTTCATTAGATCACCGGATAGGGAATCCCCCTCCTCCGCATTGTCTTGGGAGGAAGGGGATCCCCCATCAGAGATCTCCCCGCGGCAGCGGAAGGGAGCCACAACAAGGAGGCTGAAGAGCGGCATGCGGCTCCGGAGCCGCAGGTTGCAGACCCCTGGTATAGGGTATTGTCATCCACTGCAGTAGCAGAAAAAGTAACGGGTGAACAAGAAATAAAAGTGGGGAAGCCTATTGCAAAGACATTGATATTTTACCCTTCATAAAAGAATGTTATGGCTACATTTTTAAAACTAATATTATCACAATACTGAAATTATTAGGAAGTTCTTAGCGAGTAATAAGTAGTACGGGAACCCTACAACTTAAGTCACTATATGGAAATAACTAGCAAAGTCTAGATCAATGTCTCTTAAACAGAAATAGATACGAATACATAAAAAAGCTAAAAATCCTTGCAAAGTAGTTTATTCACCTAGCTCTATTTTTTTGTAGAAAAAAAAGAAAACTACTCAGATAATTACAGCACTCTATTCTGACATATGAGGGATATATAATGAATGGTATGTAATCACAAGTAGGAGAATGTTTTAAATTAATGATATCCAGTCAGTTAGGCGGTAGCTGGGTGAAGCTGGCAGCGACTCCAGTATTTACGCAAGTGGTGTATATAAATACTTATCAGTGACTTGCAGAGCACTTGTCACATCATGTGCGTGCTAAAGGATCTGGGTATAAGTGAACAAGCCTGCTTGATAAGAAAAGCCAGCTCTGTTCTCATCTCAGTGACAACTGCCATTTCTGCAAAGAATGTAAGCAGAAACAAAACCAAACCAAAAAAGAAAGCCAAAGTAAAGCAGATTAGCCAAAGCACAACCGAACAAAATATTGCATGAACTGGAAACTTGAGTGGCATTGTCAACGGTTCTTGAACAGTTGAAGCTAAAAACAGAATATCACTTTATACAAAAACTGCCCTTAATCTGACACAAAGATAACCACAAGAGGGAGAACTAAAACTACAAAATACTGCACTATCCCCAAAGTACCCTAATAATTAATTAATAGTACCCTAACTAATTAATACCCTAACACCAAAAAGAGCCATGAATAACAATCATACTGGTGGCTTCAACCTAAAAATGTATGATCTTCGTAGACCGCTAGAGAAATATACAACATAAAAACCAACACACATTTGCCCAAAATTATTCCAAATTTTGAACACATTTGACTGTAGCATTTTGTTTCAATTAAAAAAAAAAGATAACATGTTTTAGACATGCAATTTAAAGAATTAGTGTGCATTTATACAACTTTTAAAGTGATGCCATCATTGGAGAAAAGTATTAAAACCTGCACAATTTGCTTGCTAAATTTAGTAAATAAGTTTATGTAAAATTTAGGGATTAGGTAAGCCAGGCTGTGTAAAACAAAGCATTGTAGTTAAGAAGTTTAATAAATTCAAAGCCCAGGCTACCCCCTTCCATCCAAGTCCATTTTTCAATTATGTAAAGCAAAAAAATAAATAAACGTAAAGACAATAGAAGTGCCATTATAATACCATTTACAACATATGCATTCTGGATATGATATCAAAATTACCTAATTTTTGAGTCATTTCAAAATAGCATTAGGAAAGGAATATATTAATGACTTTCCAAGTGTACTTTACCCTGCTTACAATAGAACTAAAGCCTATGTACAGTGCTGTTAAGCAACATGAGGGTAAGTCAGTCATGCATAATACAGACTTGGCCAGGAAGACAGCTGATAACCTATAGACAATGTCACTGGAGATTAGAGAGGCCCCAGCTAAAGAATGTGTCACAGTTCTGATAATGCAAACGCTCAGAAAACTTGAGAAGACAATATGTACATTGATGACATGTCACATTGTGAGGTCTAGCTTTGTATAATTTATTTCAACTTGCTGGGCGGTTCATTTCTGTCCAGATTTATATGTCTAAAAGCGATACATTGTTTTTCATGAAAATTTATTTTACAGTATAATAATAGTATAAGTACAAAAAAATTTGAAACACAAAATCATGTCAAAATAATAAAATAGATACATTTGAAAAAAAAAAAAATTATACTCATACTATATTATACTGTAAAATCAATGTTCATGAAAGACAATGTACTGCTTTTAGACATATAAATCCATTGTATTGCATTCAATACAGATATTTAGTATTGAATGCAATACAAGATAATTTGAAATTGCCGCCACTCCCCCAACGCACGGCCGTACGCACCGTCACCGGGAACTCCTGGATGACTTATCAGATGCAGAGGATGCGAGAGGACAGGATCGCGAAGAAGGAGGCCGGTAATAAAGGACCAGGATAACGGACGGGGTACACCCAAAATTTAAGATTTTTTAGATATGGTAGGTATTTACCATATGGCCCAATTTTTGTGGACGCTTCGACTATCTGATGCAGTGGCGGACTAATCCAACAGTGGGCACCTGGGTAGAACTGGGTTGGAGGCCCTGTGGGAGTGCCTGTTGGCTAGGGGGATTTGGGGGTTCATGTTCAAGACCTAATTTGCCTCTCCTTATGTCCACCCTAAATTATATGCACCATATACACAAAATGATCCTGACATTCCTTCTAAAGCTTGTGTGCTTCTAAGCTTGTAATAGCTTGGGGAAGGCCATTTTCTGTTCTGTACAAGGCCTCTGCAGAGTCCTGACCTCAACCCAACTGAGCATTTTAAGGTAAAATTAAAAAGTAAAATGCCAATCATGAGTCAATGGGCCTGATTTATTAAAGCTCTCCAAGGCTGGAGAGGATACACTTTCATCAGTGAAGGTGGGTGATCCAGCAAACTTAGAATGGATTTCTTCAAAGTCATTTGCTATTTGCAAGTAAATGTTTTCAGTCCTTGACCAGATTTATTCCAGGTTTGCTGGATCACCCAGCTTCACTGATGAAACTGTATCTTCTCCAGCCTTGAAAAGCTTTAGGGCCAATGTCTTCTCTTCCTGCAGCAGTACCTTAACTTGCAGATGCAGACACACTTCAAAATCTTGCGGAAAGCCATCCTAGAAAAGTTAAGGCTATAATGTCTATGCACCAGCACCACAAGGCATACCTCAACAGTTGTATTTTATGTGGCCTACTGTAAAGCCAATAACTCCTAATTCATTGTTCTAATTCAAGTTGTCCTTTGCCAAATTACAGTTTAAAGTTGCTAATCAAAGTTTAATCTTTAATGTTCCTATCAGAAGTACTGGAATAAAGTGGTTCTATCAGCAGCTTCAATCACCCTGCACCCACCTTCTACGTCGTCTACTTACATTTACACTATATATGAATGATGGTTGAAAGCCGCAGGGTGAGCTGAGCTGCTGAGTAGACCAATAAACTACTTTAATGCCTTTGCTCAATAATTTTTAGATAAATTCTTCCACAAAGTCTGAAGCCAATGAGGTAGGGGATGGTTTGTTGTAAAGTTAATTGCTAGTTAAAGGTAAAGAAAGATTATTTCTCTTAGGCTAGATACGCACATGAGAATATTCTCACCGGATACAAGCGGCGGTAGTTGGGCAAGAACCTGACGTGTACATGTCCTGATGGATCCATGAACAACCAATTGAGAATGACCACTGTCCAAGTCAATGAGGATGAGGACAGCGGGGTACCTGTCTGTCATTTGCAACCGCTACTTAATGTACAGCGCTACGTAATATGATGCCGCTATATAAATGCAGTTTACTAATAATAAAAATATATTAAAAGAGTCATGTAATCCCCTGGATATTATTACTATTTTATATTATATATTGCCACTCAAGGTATGCATTCACTTGGGGGTCACAATAAAAAATAGGTTTTGACTTTTAGCTCTAATATAATATCCATAAAAATTGTAGGTGCATAAAAAAGTACATTTGTACTGAAACAATAGAACATTTTTAAAGTGCATCTAAAAACCCAGGAATAAAAATATAAAAAGTTACACACATTTTGGGCACATATACTCGGGGAAGGTCTTTTTTCTCTATATAAAGTGTAGTTACTTGTAAGCATCCTAAATTTGCCTCGGAAGAATGAGTTTTGGGATAGGACTGCTTGTTATTTCCAGTTCACACACAGGATATTTATGATGGACCTGCCAAGAAGGATTAAAACCAAACTAGAAAGTAAACAAATGTATGATTTCAGTATTCTCACCTTTTTGAAAAGCCACAGAAAAAAAAAAAAAAAAAGAGATGCATGGCCCAGAATATTCTATTAAAATGCACCTGTTAACAATATGTTCTTAAAGCTGACATTTTTTGAGATAAACAACCATAAAAAAAAATATTCTCAAAGTAAATACATTTTACATTAGCAAAGCTTACAGAAAGACACAACTAAACAATGTTTAACAGTCAGGAAAGCACAGACTTTTCTTTCAAAGGTTCAGCTAAATCCAACTTCTTACACTTACATACACTACATACACTTTGGGTACTAAACTGTGATACCTCTGTACCATAAATTATGTGCATCATGCAGTTCTGAGAGTTCTAGGTTACCTCTATATGTTGCATGGCTTTCTGTTACAATCTCTAAAATATAAAACACATTTAAAATAAAAAAGGAGAATGGGATAATTTTTAGAAAGGCCACAACAGGTGTTTAGATTTGTTAAATCAGAGCAGAGGCCTCACCTAAAGTCCCAGAGAGGGCAAAAGCAACGGTTTACCAAAATAAACTAAAGAAGTTCAGCGGTACAGTAATTCCAAAAACCATTTTCTAGCTTTCTCAGTAACAAATCTGCCAGCACAAGGCCACTCAACCTTCAGTAAAAGTTTAGAACTATTGGGACTTTAAGACACAAACAACTGGGTTAGGGAAAGGAAAAATCCTTTGTATGCAGATGTCAACCTGCACCAGTCAAGCTGGACAAAGCAAAGCTGAGATGTAAAGATGAGGTGTTTATAGCCTTGAAAGGGAGAAGAATTTGCCATGTAAGACAGGACCTGATTGAAAGCCTGGCTTGGGATTTCAGCAATTTATGTTGTTTAATTATACATGTTCTATGCAATGTAAATGTTCCAGCTATGTGTGCAACTTTCATAGAGAACACAACTCATAAGTACACACTACAGACTGGCTGCCATAAAAATGATTTTAGAGTTAAAATTCAAAGTTGAAAACGATCTATATCTGATATTTTACATATCCAGGAAACCAATAGGATGAAACCTCCCAGACTCCTTTTTACTATCAAAATATGAAAGTCAAGCTATACAAAGAACTATGAACAAAACGCCAGAGATTTTCGGAACTTCCCTCTTTGTTCTATGTGACCCCCTCTGTCTGTTAGCGCAAATATTTCATAGTATAAATTACTATCAGGCTGAAAAGTCCTCTAATTTTTGTAT
Organism: Pyxicephalus adspersus; assembly: GCF_032062135.1. NCBI lineage: Eukaryota > Metazoa > Chordata > Amphibia > Anura > Pyxicephalidae > Pyxicephalus > Pyxicephalus adspersus. The sequence goes on from NC_092860.1 coordinate 139,397,668, forward strand.
TGGGTTTCCATTTAGACCTTTTAAGGGTCCTTTACCAAGCCGGGTCACAAACCCATTTGATTTAAGCTGCCAAGCAAGCCTCGTCCAACTGTAAGCAGGTAAGACAAAAAGCTGTGTGTGTATATATGTATATATATATATATATATTTATTTTTTTATGTGTTCTCCCCAGCCCCTTTTACCCTTTTAGCTTGGCGCACCACATGGCACTTTTCAGCAACCACTCGGCTGTTTTTGATGAGTTGGGTCACCGCCAAAAATTTTTTCCCACCAGGCTTAAAAAAAAAATATTCTAAGGTTGAAGACCGATATATATATATGTGTGTGTGTGTGTGTGTGTGTGTGTGATAAATATATATATATATATATATATATATATATATATATATATATATATATACACACACACACACACACATTTACATGGACAAGAGGTGCTCATTTCTAGGAAGGACTATTGCTAGACATGAGAAATTCAAGCCAATGGTTCTAAAGGAAAACGTTTCTCCGAAAATAAGCCTAAATAAGCCATTATTTTTCTGTATTTTCGAGGATGCTCGAAATATAGGCCCTACCCTGAACAGGCTATAATATATTAAAATACATGGACAAGAGGTGCTCATTTAAGGAAAGCGCTATTGCAAGAAATGAGAAATTTGGGCTGATGGTTCTAAAGGAAATGGAGCTACAAGAAATTTAAGATGGAATTCAGGGTTAGGAGAGTTATGATGATGATCCAGAAGATGATGACATTACTAAATAAATATTAAATTTTTTTTTGTTTAAGAATAAATGTCAATTGTTGTTCATAAAAAAATAAGATTTCCCCTGAAAACAAGTCCTAGTGCATTTTTTGGAGCAAAAATGTATATAAGACACTGTCTTATTTTTGGGGGAACAGGGTATCACACAAGATCAGGATAAGGTTCCTTACAGAAAGAACAGATCAGATGCTCCTCATAAAAGCAGTTGAAATTGTAGTTTTTGAAAAGTGGAAAAAAACAAATTCAGATCAAACAGAATTACAGAACAGGGAGGAGGAACTACAATGGGAACTCCTTGGATTGCCAACTTAATCTATGGAGTGAGGAGTCTTAAAATAACATGGGAAAATATCTGGCCTTTGATGTTACTGAGAGTTAAATCCTTACGCATATCAATCAACAGGAAGAGAAAGAATTGTCTCATATAGGAGCTCCTGGGGTGAGATCATATTCTTTCTGCCCCAAAGGTTGTCTGTAATACCCCGTGCCCTGTGTCTAATGCTGCAGGCCCAACAACTTTGATTGCTCTTCTGCAAGCTGCATCTGTGTGAACACGGAAATACAGTAGCTAAAGCCAGATAAGTTGAGAGAGTTAAAGGAAGTTAGATTCACATTAGTCACTTCCTTCTCTAGTTCCCAGTTAGGGGGGAGACCCTGTTTGGATTTTCATCAACTATTCTTCTCATGAACCAGCTTAACGGGAGCTTCAAAGCTGTCAACAGCTCAAAGGTCCAAAAGGATAGCATGTCATATGACAGTAGTCACTGATACAACTGAAAAACATGAAAAATTAGGAAACTTTCAACGTTCAGTAGTTCCCACTGTACGGAAATGAAACCAGTGGGCCATGTGCTGCTTTCTTGCAGAATAATGTGTGATGCTGAACAGCTGTGCACAATTATTAAAAACCTCAAAAATGACACGACGGGCCCTGAAAATACATACATTACTCTGCATGATTATACAAAAAACAAGGTTCATTAAACTCAACTTACCATTCTTTTTTAATAAGACTCTTCTCATAAGATTATATTCATTGCCACCCTTGCATAAACATCTTAAAACCCTAAAATGGGAGCTGGATACTGGACAATGGTCAAAAACTGGCATTCGTTCATTCTCTCTTTGCGCCTATCCTGGCATCTACAGACAGTTATGAAGCCAGGTATGGGAAAAAAGTGGATATGATGGCCCAGGACAGATGTCATGTAGATACTCCAAGAAGAGCGATTTAACATACGAAATACTACGGATGGACAGAATAGTGCTTGGAAAATTATATAATATTTATTAGTTTATAGCCACTTCAGTCAGATGGTCTAGCTATGGTCAAGCATATGGTAATGGACATTTTTATGGCTTTGTCCACTTTCTTTGCTTCCGATTGTAAATCTTGGACTAAAGAACAAGAAAGAAAAAAGGGGCTTTGTGACTGCTTTTCAATAATATCTTTCATGAAATGCCAACTGGCAAATAGTAGTGTACAGTGACGTATCGTTAGTTTTATCCATCTCCCTTTATAAAATCATGGGGTGGAGACTGCTGAACTAGACAGATAAATGAAACCAATAGTAGTGTACAGTGACGTATCGTTAGTTTTATCCATCTCCCTTTATAAAATCATGGGGTGGAGACTGCTGAACTAGACAGATAAATGAAACCAATGCTAGGTATGCTTGTTGTTATATAACAAGAAATAGTAGGATGAGACGTCTTTTTATCCGACGCGTTTCGCCCCGGGGGCATATTACAGAGGTAAAAGTTTTGTTCAAAGTAACAATAAATGCAGCAGTCAAAGGTGTCAGTGGTAGAAAATATGGGAGAACACCATATATCCAAATTGGTAATTAGATAGATGTAGTGCAGGAGATTGTGAGACTATATATATGATAATTTTATAGGGAAGGCTATCATTTCTAATAAGATAACCAGAAAGAACAGACAAGAAAACCCCTTCATAACTAAAGAACAGTGTGTACAACAAGCTTTTATAAAGCTACAAGTACTGTTCTTTAAAGATTTCTTCTAGCTCTAGTTTACTAGATATCATAATGAAAAACTTGGTGGGCAGCACTGGGGCATGAAGAAGGCAAGTAGTATTACACTATGTGAAAATCCTTCAGTTGCATAGATCCTAAATTGGATTCAACGATATATATTAATCAGAGGCACCAAGAAGATAGTGTCACATACTTGCCAAGGTTTAGATTCAGGGGCTACCTGTTCTTCTCCAGTGCCCCAGACTCTAGCAAGCTCTCCCAAGTGGTATCCGGCAGCTTGACTGGCTTCATACCAATTAAGAATGAGCCTGTACCAATAGATTAGGCAGAACTCTGTTCAAGCAGTATCAGAAAAGTTGTTCCTGGAGGTACCCGGAGCAAAACATTAAAACCACAGAAGGAAGCATCAAGAAGCAGATCCCAGGGCAGGCCAGGTGGAGCGCTAGTGCAGTCAGGGCTAACTAAAGTTAGCAACTAAGGTCAATCCAAAACACAATAAACAGTTACACCCACAATCTAACAAACACTAAAACAGGAAACTTGTTAGTGTCATAAACTGGCTGTAAAAAAATAAGGATGTACAAAATGCCTCTAGGCGCCTGACTGGAAGACAGGTCGAAAGGTGAGAAAATTGGGTTGATATATATATATATATATATATATCTTGTATATTTAATTCCAAATGCAATTTTGTTATGGCAAACAGAAAAATACACAATGTATTAATTATAAAATACAGTTATCACTGTTTTCGTGTCAAACTGAAAAAATGAGTTTGGTGTTTTTTGAATGACCGCTTTAAAACAGATACCACTTGAATTCCCCAACCTTATTAAATAAGGGAGGTATGACCTAAATACCCCAGGTGTTCAGTTGGTAACATTGGAAATCATACTACATGATGCATAATTCTTCTTCAAATCTGATCTTTGCACATGCAGGGTTTTCAGATTTACAAGAAGCACTTTGTTATTTTTGCCACTGAGTCTTTGAAGTTTAGAAAGTGAAAGAGTTCAGGGCGTGTGAGATGATGGGTGTGGGACCCAACAAAAAGAAGGAACTAAGAGACACTAACAGATGTAGGGAGTGGTGTCATCTTAATAAGAAAACCACACAAAACACACAAACTATGCTTATATGCATCTGCTAGTTGAATTGAGAAATAAGTCAAAAGAAGAAATTTGTGTAAAAATAGCTTGTGACTGCATTAATAATGTGCAGGTGAACTATTGCTAAACTTTCTTTACTTTGCAGTTCATCCAAAATCAGGAGACATATAGGAAGACCTGGTAAAAAACATTCTCCTGAAAATAGGACAAGGAAGAGGTGGTCTGAAAAGCCAAGTCTAATCCTTACATACACATCGGTCCCATTTAGACCTATACGTTGTGATAATGTTCAACACATACTGATGTATCATACTGATGTATATTTTAGGTCTATTGCAAACCATTTGCAGTGCATTCATAATAAATGGATACCTAACTTTATTGTATTGCAAAGTACCATAGACTTATGAATCCACCCCCGGTTTAAGGAACTGCTTAAAACAATCAGTATAACTTTTTTACATCATAGGAAAACAAAAAACAAGACTCTGTCTCCTTACCCCCATGACCATATAATAACAGTTTTCATTCAAGCACAGCTGCAATGTAAATAAGCAAAAGTTTTGCAACATGTCCCCAACCATGCAAAACAAAGATGTCACTTTATGGTAAAGTTGATCATTGGAGACAATGGGTACATTTGATGTTGCAAATAATAAACTCTGAAAGGGGCATTTTTATTAATTTATTTCATAATATCTTAACAGGCTGTTCAAGTATCAGTTGTACCTAGTAAAATGGCCATAGCTGTGCCCCCATTTTTCAATAGAGTAGGATAAATCATGGCTTCTAGTTATTTGTCAATTAACTTTTAAACAAAGACAAGAAATTAACTGAGAATGGCATTGCACAACAAAACACATATTTTTCTACCCCCATCTCTTCTTACCCCTTGCTAATATATTTTTATATATATATTTTCATAATGGCAAGTGAGGGGAAAAACTGTCCAAAGGGGATACTCACAAGGGATTTTACTTCTCTATCAGGTAGGGTAGGATATTCAAATTTTACAACACTAGAAATAAAATCCAGAACAGCTGCCAATCCCTGCTGGAGAGAAAGAGAAAAAAAGAAAGAAAAGTACAGAGGTCTCCACCCTTCTGGAAGTGGTTTTTATGGTTTTAAAGATTGGTATGTGCAAGCTGGGAAGATCAATGTAGCTCAGCTGCAGACACCTGACTTTAATCTTTGATCTTTTTATTATTGTCAGAAACTCACTTTCACTTACAAAACACATTTGCACAACGCATTTCCTTCATATAAGGTTCAACTGTCCCATAATAAACAGGTTACAATCTATTGCTACCCTACCATGTGTTTGTTCACACAATTATTATTATTTCATTGGTTTTCCTGGGTAAGATACAGGAAGCAGATAAAGATCATCATCTGCAGCTCCATTCTACTGTTATCCATTGGCTGTCATTTATCATTTTCAAAAAAGGACAACAACCTAAGGGAAGCAATGGTCAAGTGCATCTACCTCAATTTGCTTTCAACACTTTCATTTATTATACAGATACTAAAGGTGCAAACTAAAGGTTTTTATTTAGGGCACTGTTCAACCATGATGGACATTTCACTCTTTCTTTAAGATCAATCAGTTTAAATGTTTATGATCATTTACTCCAAAAATGGGTTAGCGCTGGGTACATCTTCCAATTATCCCCCGTCATGTGCACACATCTCTATCAGTCAATATCCTTATCAGAAATACACTTTGGGATCCTGATCTTCCATTATTCAGCTGCTGAAAAGTTTATCCAAAACTAAAAAACAAAGTTTTGCTTAAGTCTGTGTTTAATCCCTGTCTAGGTTTTTAGCCACTTTTGATTTGGTGAGAAGAATCTCTATTATAATGTGACTTTTGCCACCCTAAACAAAAAGTCATAGGAAATGCAAACATTTTTATAAGTAATAGAAAATTTTGCAACAGGGACAACTACAGGATGACAATCAAATCCCCGGCAACCTTTGGACCTGAAAAGTGGCAGATTTCTTTTTTTTTTTTTTACTTACCTCCACACAGGCCAGCCTTCCTCTCGCAGCACCCGTGGACATCTGGCACAGTTCCGGAAAGCAGGCAGCAGGGACATCTCAATGTGTATTTAGTGTAGCAAGCAAGACCTAACAGCTGTTTCCGCTTAACAGTGCCATGAAAACATTAGTGGCGAAACAATGTACTACAGTCCCTGTATTGAAAATGTGATCCGAAATTCATCCTGGGAAACTGAAGGATCCGGATTTTTGATTGTCAAACTGTATTCAAATTGACTCTCCTATTGGTTGTATGCAAGTTGTACTTAATATACATTTTATAGACAAATATTAAATCAAAGAACATATCTATCTGTTCTTTAAAATTACAATTTTTTGTATTGTACATTTGGGGTGCTGTATATAACTATATGAAAAGAGTATACGATTTCTATCACATAAGTAAGCATATTTGGTCTCACTACTCAAAAAACAGTAAAAAAAAAAAAAAAAAAAAGCAACGCAGCAATGCTTTAAAAAATAGTAATAAACATGATTATCATGAAAAGGGTTTTGAAGAGATGAATGGCACATGAGCCCCAAAAAGAGCTAAAGGTTTAGTTATGCTTGGATTTCATACAAAAAAAAAAAAAGAAGTGATGGGTTTTGTGGGGTTCCCTACTAGTACGGTTTTCTAAATTACTGATATTTGCCTGTTTTTATTTAGATTTTAATAAACTTTCTATGATTTTAATTATATTACATTTCATGTCCCTGAATGTCTCTTTTGGGTATAAAAAAATAATTTTTTTTTCATTGCTCTTTGGTCTAAATTAGATTTTCTGTACTTTGTCTCTAGGTGCTTCCTTTTTAAGTTGAGAGCTGCTCTAGCAATCAATAGATGAGTAGCTTTTTGTGATCAGGACAAGAACTGAGTCTATTAGTGACCCGGGCACAGCTTCCAGAATCTTTTCGGATTTTCTGCATACAGTTAGCCTAAGGAAAATGTATGCAAAAGTGTAGCTGACTGACCATCTACTTCTCCAACACTTATCAAATCCTTATAATTTTTCAGCCTGAAAAGCAAAAAAGTAAAACAAAATCCTTCAGAAGAAATAGATAGCGTTAAAAACAATCTGTAAAACTCAGCCTCATTTGATCAGATCTAATAGGAAGTTGGGTTTCCTTTCTGGCAAGCTTTCAAAAAAAATAAAACAAGCTAGGTGCTGCAACAATTTGGTTTCCCCTCACATCCAGTTAGATGCAGAAATTCTTTTTTTGTGTGTTTCTGACAATCATCTTTCATCGCCTCTTAACTAATGAAGGAAGTAGGAAGTTTTTATCCTGATTTTAAAAGCCACAGCTCTTCAAAATCCATCTCCCAGCCCCCTTGTAAATAAATAAAATGCCTTTCACTGCAATACCCTTTTCCTGTTTGGTGCTGTTACCTGCAGATTAGTCTGTAAACTATAGCCAGTCCTGTTCAAGCATCAGAAGACTTAAACTGAAAAATGCCTAAAACAAAAAAAATCCATTTACCTTCAATCCCGCAGGGCAGTCCAATCCATCTGAAGGTCTCTTCCATCGGGTCCCGCATCGTGCCGGCATCTGTCTCCGAGCCGGCACCATCCTTGCCTCTTCTTCCTGATTCTTCTTCCTACGTCACCCGACCCAGGTGCGAGATCTGGTGATGTAGGGTTGAAAAAAAACTTGCGCATGCGCAAGATCAGAAAATTTTTCTCTTTTCACAAAAAGGCTCGTGCATGCGCAGAAGGAGCACCCAAGAGCCTCCCGTGATGTGTGAAGTAGGTATTCTGGAAGGCTTTGCGCTCCCATTCATTCTCAATCGCCTAGGTAATCGAGAATTAGGGGGCAAAAAGAATTTTTACTTTACATGAAAGGGTTGTCTACCATTTTACAAAAAAGTGAAATTTCTGAGTTTGGGTACACTTTAAATAACCACATACAAACCCAGTGTTCTCCCCAATCCCTTTTAGCCGGGCACACACCGGGCACTTTTTAGTAACCACCTGGCTGCTTTTGGGTGGTTGAGTCACAATACACAGACCGCCACTCGCCTAGAATTTCTTCCCACCCAGCTTAAAAAAAAATCTGGGTTGAACATTGCTAACCTTTCTCTAAGGAAAAAAATTTAGCAGGTACTTTCCAGTTCGGGAATAATACAGGCTCGTTACTTTACACATGGCGAGGGAAAGGGCTGCTCCCACAATCAGAACCATCATGAGTGGGTTAGAAAAATTTCCCGTGTAAGGCTTCTTTTTTTTTTTTTCAATTTAACATTCTAAATTGAGGAAAGGGGATAGAAACAGAGGCGAGTTTAATAGGTTGGTGGGGTACCATTAAAGTGCCCTAAATCCAGAAAGCAAAAGCTCACTTCAAATCATGTCATCAACTAGACAAGAGAAAAAACTCTTTAGGCAGAACATGTAAAAGGCATACAATATTTATTTCAACAAGCCATGTACTCTGCTGACCTATTTTATGTCTAAAATATAATTATGTTGTAAAGTTATGAATGGCCGGTACTTTAAATACACTGAACAGATAAGCTGACAAAGCCTCTTATCTTTTGCCAAAGTATTCTTGTAATAAATTCCTTTGGTGAATTACTGTATAAAAAAATCTAAAACATAAAACAGAGCCCACATGTGTAAAACTGAATTTACATGCTGTCTAAGTGCTAGTTATACAGCCTAAGTACTGAACGTAATTATTGGGCAGTTTCTGAAATGCCTCTGGCAATAATGATTAATTCAATGAGTGGGATAAAATAAATAAAATCCAGCTTGCTGGTCCTAACATTTAATTCTGATGTGGACTAAAAGAACAGACGTACCATGTGTACATCAATTAGCATGAGAGCATTACAAATTATTTTAGTTCTGCTGACTATGTCTACTTGGCACTTATTGGTGATGCAGATATCACAAATGAATAATAGAGCTGTAATAACTACCGATCTGTAGCAGTCACATGTAAAAGGTTTCATGAAGCATTTCCCCAGCCTTCTACTATATCATGATTTGTGACTCTGACCATCTCCTGTATAATGTTTTAGGACATTACCAGAGATAGCTAATCCGCCTATAGTCTTATACCATATCCTGTTAAAATGTTTGCCCTCTCGGACACCTTAACAAAGCAAACATCAGGGGCTACACTTGAGGTCCCTATCAAAAAGCAGGTTGACCACTACTAGCCTTTTTCACGGATTAGACCAGGAAGCAGGCAGAATGGTGGCTCAGATAGTAGCACTCTGGCCTTTGCAGCGCTGCGTCCCAGGTTCGAATCTCGGGACTATCTCAGGACTATCTGCATTGAGTTTGCAGTTTCTCACCCTGTTTGTGTGGCTTTCCTTGGGGTACTCCGGTTTCCTCCCACATTCCAAAAAAACATGGTTAGGTTAACTGGCTACCTTCTGAAAATTAGACTGAGATAGCGACATTATTGCGAGCGACAATTATTAAATCATTATCATCATTATTAAATATTAGCGACAATTGTGAGCTCCTTTGAGGGACAGCTTGTGACCTGACTGTGGACTTTGTAAAGCGATGCGTAATATGTTGGCACTATATAAATACTGTGTAATAATAATATTAACAACAACCCAGTTTGTGAAAGGCTGCTCTAGACAATACCTCAATTTGATCTTAAGTAATAAGATCTGCAGAGCTTGCAAAAATAGCCTAGCAGCTCTATGGAACAGTTTCCATATTAGTATTTAGCAGTAGTATTACTTGGGGGAAGTTATGTAAATACATACAAATAACTTCCTGAATGAGCACAGAAAAACTTCAGTGTAGTGCTTTGAAACGTTTAACAATCCTGAATGAAAAATTTAGCATATCAAATTAGAAAAAAGTAACTTTGAAAAAACAAATTTGGAATACCTATTTATTATCTACAAAGACAAATATACAGAATGTCACAGACCTCATATTTTATGGGTGATGGAAATACAACACATCAATCATAGCCTTTTCATACAATATTAAACAGAATGATGTTGGGCTCAGTGATCCTTAAATATTTTACTTGTCTCTTTCTACAAATAGGCCAGTTTTGCAAATGTACATAAAAATTTTAACAACCACTGTAGAATATTCATTCATTTGTTGCATTTTTAAGCAATATCTCAGGAGATTTTAAAATAACTTAAAGCTCAGTATTTGAATGTCTTTGCATAAAATACTGCCTAGGGCTCCCAAGAAGTAGCCAACACCAATATGACATTATGCATTACATATGATCTATTTAGATATTCTATTCCACAACCATATGAATAAATAAATATTGAATTTACTGGCTCCAATTTTATGGGAAGGCTTTCCAAAATACTTTTGATTGAGTCTATAGGATTCCTGAATCCTGTGGGCTTTGTATACTACAGGTTTTATCGCATATCTATATTCCAATATAATAGTATAATATAAAGTTTGTAAATGAGGCTTATAAAGCTGGAGGGAAGGATAACATAAATGTATATGGAAGAGTAATAATTTATATAGTAAAGTCGCAGTTTGAAAGATCATAGTGCTAATTATTATCATGAACTTTTATCACTTGTATAACCATGTTAACGAAAATTTAGGGATATCACAAAGTTTCTGTTCGTGCAGAAAAAAAAAACTCCATGTGCATTTCAAACATTGAGTGAAAAATACTCATACTCAACTGTGAAAAAGTACTGGGGAATTTGAAATGATGATGATTTTGACAGATTAGCCAATTTCCGCTAATACAATTGCTGAGACATTCGAGATATGCAAGGAATGAGTTTAGCTTACAATTTATGAGCAGTTGGATATACAGAAGCTGTCAGCTAAGTGGGCACCATAAAGTTTGAAAAATGATATTAAGTGTTTTCAAGTTGGTTTTGAAGCATTATCAAGTTATAACTTTTTTGAACCAACTTGTCACTATTGATGAAACATCGTTACATCATGATCTGGAGATCAAACACCAGTCCTTGCAGTTTCAGCACTTGTGTTTTCCACATCTAAAGAAATGTAAGACCCAAAACGTCAACAGGAGAGATTTTTGGGATAAGGATACAGCAAAATAGCAATTTTTCAGGAACCAAACATTATGTAAAGGTTAAAGAAATGTGAGACAGTGTATATGTAAGGGTGTAGAACTTCTGGGTTAATATATGAAACTGCAGGTAAGTTTCCCTTATACAGGTGAATCTGCTGGGCCTTTCATTTGTTGCTACACTGCCCATTTTGCACCTAAAATGCACCTGTGTAAATGGGTATCTTAGGTATGTAGATACACTAGAAATGTTCATGCTAATGAAATTACTTTAAATACAGGTAGTCCCCGGGTTAAGGACATCCGACATACGGGAAGACTCCTAGATACGAACAAGGGATTCCCTGCTCACTCGTGTGCAGAACGGAGGCTTGAAGGGGTGAGGGGCAGTTTGCATGACTTGCTGAAAAAATATTTTGCTAAACACAGCTGAGGTTGTAGGTGATCTTAAGGACTGAGCTCTTTCTGCAGCTTCTTGTAACTCTGACCAATACAAACTCTAGTTTTTGCATATGAAAGCACAGCTTGCTCCAGAAGTTAATGAATGCCTAGGCTCCATAAAGATATATATACATATATACACATAAATACATACTTTTTTATTTTTTTTTTTATTTATTTTTTTTTTAATTACAGTGTTCCCCCACATTTGGTGTTATCGAATCTCTGACTTTGTCTTGTGCTACTTGAATATAGCTCAAAGCATTTTAAAAAACTGCAGAGCAGGCTAATAGGAGTTTTTTTCTTTTTTAATGTCTTCTAAGGAAAGATGATGAAATCAAGTTTTTAAATGATTAGGTAATAAAGCAGCAAGTGCAGGCAATGTATCAAATACAACAGCAAAACATTAGCGACTGAACGGATCAGAAAAGGAAATCCCTTTTAAGTTACAACATGCCCATGCAACCCAAGAGTTGTTTAAAATTCCTAAATCTACTGGATTTCCTCTGTGCTTTGTGCAAGACCTCTATTGTAATCAGGCAAATATAAACAATCCAAAATACCAAGTTTCATGGAATTAAACCGCACTTCTCTGGATTTTATAACACATCAGTACAAGCATCCTGTAATAGCTATACACATAGGAGTCCATTGTTTTGCTTAAAAGAAACGGCTGTACAAGCTCTGTGTTAAAAAGGAAAACAGTTTGAAGGAGAACATGCAATCTTGCTAATATCTGGTCAGCTTGTATGTTAATAAAATTGTTTTAACATATTTCACATGTCTGGGATGCATGCATCAAGAGCTCAAACATTGCTACATACTTCTTTCAGCAGGTGAAGCCAGAGGTAACACAGGGGAACAGAATTTTCAGAAGCAATGGAAACTCATAAATTCTCAATAAAGTTTAAATTATAAACAAGTTTATATATATATATCTATATATATATCTATATATATATATATCTTTCCTATGCACACATAGCTTCATACCATAGTGATATCAGACAGGCCGCCTCCACTCTATACACAAACATATAACACCAACTCTATACAAGTGAAGTATAAAGAGTTTCCACAACTCAAGGCTGATTGCTGCATTAAGAACATATTGATAATGTACTCATCTTATATTTATACTTTATTGATCTGCAGGAAGACTGGAAGATTACTCCAGGGAAACATTTTGTCAATTGTGTTTTAAAAAGGAAGAATACAACTCTATCAGGACTGGTAACAGCAATCAGCACCCCCCTCCTCCTTTCCCTTAAGATCAATAATTTTTAGGTCGTTTCCATATAGCTCTATTAGATGTGAGGACATATGATAAACACAAAGGACAATTTCCAGACATATGGTGAAAAAGAGAGGCATGTGATTTTTGTCTTGTTTGTAAGAGAAATTAGATTGGAGTTTTTCTTTTATGTTGCAATATAGAGTTTAAGTAAATATATACATAGGAATAATAAAAAAAAAATATTATTGTGACAGTCCAAGGGATTTATTTGTAAAGCAGAATAATAAAAAAATTATTATTGTGACAGTCCAAGGGATTTATTTGTAAAGCAGTGCAATGTGAAATTCACAGAACTTTCTCCAGTTGAGAATCAATCACCAAATACACATGGCCCTGAAAGATCTTCCAACAGAGACCTTTTATTTTTTAGCTCAATGTTTAACAAGTGTTGAACATATTTTTTCAGTGGCCTGGTGCAAAAATTAACAGCACCACCACCAGGAGAGCAAACCAAGGACACATCATAAAGCCAGGTCCATTGGGTAAAACAAAAACCATTAGGGTATCAGAGGTTTAACCTAAATGAGAATGAAGCCTTAAATGAAAAGTTACTGCAAATTTCCCCCATATATTTGGTAATAATTTTTCTCAAACGAGAGTAAAACACAATGTGGGGTGTGCATGTGGTATATGCTGTTAGATCTTCTGTTTAGACAAAGGACACAACAAAAAAAAATATATATATCATATCAAAAATAATAAAACTAGAATATTAATTAAAGTCAATGTTCTGCAACCATTAAAATCATTTGTTGTCCATAATTTTTTGCATAGGTGTATTGTACAATTTTGGTATGCTTATTCTCCAGTACTCAACTAACAGGATTTTCTTCTTCACCATTTCTTTGGTGAAAAAGGATTTACCAGTTGTGTGGCAAAACATTATAAAAATAAAAAGTGAGGTTAAAATGGTTTTGGTAGGGAAAAATAGTAAATCTTTTTAGAAAATCATCATAATAATGATAACATGGACATTATTGTAGGGTGATATGGAAGTCTGGTAATGCTGAACAGATCTCAAGAGCAAATGTCATTCTAACATTCTGTATATTATTAGAACAGACAGTAACGGGCACATTCTGGAAAAGAGGAACCAGACTGATGATCTGAAGATATAATTTACATATAATAAATGTGTGCTTTAAGTCCCTCAAAAAATTAGAATAAAACCAGACGGTCTGAAAAAGAACATTAAAGCTGAACTCTATGCAGAAAATAAAGCTCTGTAAATGTTAATTTATAATTTAGGTGGAACCAAAGTTTGACTTTTAAAAATGGCAGGGCATTACTGCAGAAAGGTATAGGCAATGTCCCTTCTGCAATGAACATTCTTACCTGCCCGATTGCTCCATAGCCAACAACGCTGAATGCCAACAGACCCAGCATACCATGCACTTACCGGGACTGAAGGAATCCCCATGTTCCTGCATAGGAGTTACGTCAGCCCAACCCAGGAAGGAAGAAGATGGCAGTACCCTGCAAGAGAATAGGCCAGTATAGTGGGGTTTATTTCCTAAAAGAGTTGCTTCTTCTGGTTTAGGACAACCTAGGCTCAACACTAATGGGTTGAATGATGCTGAGCATCAAAGATGGGTAATCAAAAAAAAGTACTTCAGAAGAAATCTCTGCCTTAAAATTATTAATTTTCTTGTAATTTTTGTCTTTTATTTTATTTTAATTTTCTTACTAGTCTCTGGTAACTCAAGCCAAGGCCTTCAGACATAAAGCCATCTCCAAAAAAGGAGCCTATATGGTGCATCCTGTCCCAAGAAGACCTAACTTTTATACATTTGCTATTTTTAAAATATTTACTGTATGTGTTTTACGCAATGAGATAAAAGTTTACCAAATAAGGATTTTATCTGAAACTTCTGCCTTCCATTTCTCCTTTGTCTTTTGAAGATATGACAAGGGCAGAAAAAAAAAACTTGTTACCGAACAGCATCGGCCCTGTGCGTCTGCAGCTTTTCTGAAATATTAATGCGCATAGGAAAAGTGAACTGAAGTCACTCCTGCTTGTGCTTTTACCATTTCACATCATCATTTATTTACGATACACAATAATGGCTGTGCGATGAAGCACTCCTGCGGCATAACATGGCTTTAAGGTGGAAAGATAATTACGTTACTGCACAATTTACATGGGACTAACAGACAGGATGATGTATAGGAAGTTTAAAAAAAGAAAGTGGTAAGGGCCTTTTTGTAAAGGAGTAAAACAACGCATATTTTGGGGAGTAACCGAAAAATTCAGTTTTTGCTTTACCAATACAAATTAAATCATATAGTAACTGGCTATGTGTTCATTTTCACATTTTACATAGCACGCTGTTGCCAATGTGTCACAGTAAAGGGAAGATCATGCATGGCGCACTTTAGGTATGATGGTTAGCATTTTCACAAGTCAACCAGACAGGAACCTGAAAAGGTCAGCCCACCCTACTGATTCCCATGTTTATAATAGATAATATTAAACTAATACAATAAATGGAGGAGCTCAATAATAAGGCGAGATTAGCTGAACTGAATCTATTCTGCCTTGAGAAGAGACGTATAAGGGGGGATATGATCACCCTGTATAAATATATAAATGGTCCCGATTTTCTCTTCCCGATACTCTCTTCCTGATTAGTCACTGTAAGATCATTACAAAGGCCAAGAGGGCACTCTTTGTGTCTGGAGGAAAAGAAGTTTAAGCTCCGGATAAGGAAGGGATTCTTCACTGTAAGCTCTGTGAAAATGTGGAATAGGCTTTCAGCAAATACTATAGATTGCTTAAAGAAAAAGCTGAATGATTTCTAGAAGCACAGAATATAACTGAGTAATAAAGGTTTTAAGTAAAGATAACAGACTGTTGATCCAGGGAACATCTGATTGCCACACGGGAATTATTTTTTTCCCGTTGGAGCAAACTGTACCAGGGTTTTTTTTTGCCTTCCTCTGGATCAACTATGTCTACAGGGTTTTTATCTGGGATATGTTTATTTCACCATTGAATTTGATGGACTTGTGTTTTTTTTCAACCTTTGTAATAAATCTCTCAACTATATCTTGAGTAGATTTTGACAGGATTCCTGAGCATCAACTGTGACCAACTCTCCAGGAGAGGTCCCTGCTCTCCCCGTTTTATTCTACTTTTTTTGTTTTTCTTATTATAAATTTAAGAAGTTCCCAGAACAAATGGAGAAGGTAACTATGGCAGGGAAATCTTATGGCTATAATATCCAAGCCAGGCGCCTATTTAGAACTTTAGACTCCATCCTAAATTAAAAACATATAATGAAACCTATTTAAAAGTTGTCACGCTCATATGAAGAACCTAAACCCTGCAATCTAGAAAAAAATAACTGATGTGCTTTTGGGATTCCAGGCAAACGTCTAAAATGTATATAAACATACTTATTCAGGTCATAATACAGTTAGTAGTTACTAATCACATATATACCTGTGTTACGGTCACAAACTTCCTGGTGGAACTGTTCTTCATTATCTGCAAGCTTGTGGCCCCTGTAGCCCTCAGCAGGTGTTTCCTCCCAGAATCTGGTTCCTTGATTTTATCCAGCACCAGAATCAGACTGTTATTAGATTTTATAGCCACTTCAGCAATAAGACATCTGTATTTTATTCTATATCCTGTGTTGCTAGTAATTCGGTACCCTTTTTTGCCTGATCCTGCCTAGCGCTGTATTCTGCCCTACAAGTTCCTGGTTTTCCCTGCCTCCCTGCCTGTTCTGCCATGAATCTAACTGGATATTCTTATGTTATAAAGATTGCTGCTTATTACTTATTATGTTCTTTAGTTCATTGTACTTTGCTTTCTCTTGCCGTTGACGTCTTGTAGTTTTTGTGTTTTGCTTCCCGTTTGCTGTGGTTATCATTATTGTTTTATTTCACCAATTAACAATAAACATATTTCTATGCATTCCTGTATCTGTTATATTTAAATAGAAAATGTGCAAAAAGAAATATGAAGGCTGCTATTGGTTACTTCTTTTAAAATAATAAGATCTATCTGCCTCCAGAGTATGAATGCATAATGGATTTCTTCTTATTATTAAACAGGATTTATATAGCGGCAACATATTACGCAGCGCTGTACATTAAATAGGGGTTGCAAATAACAGATGAATAGAGACAGTGAGACAGGAGGAGAGGACCTTGCCCCAGGAGGAGAGGACCTTGTCCCGAAGAGCTTACAATCTAGGAGGTTGGGGACAATCTAGGACTATACGGATATGAATGTTTGGTAAAGGGTCAGTGTCTCAGAAATATAATGAACATGAACAGCCAGGCAACTAATTTTTTAAAAAGGAGGTCAGCAATGATAACCCCCTGGTGAAGTCAATGCTGTTAGGCAGCCATATTTGCAGACCCCTGCTGGTGCCCATATATTTTGGCATCAATTCATTTCTAGAAGACCATTTCCTTTTTCTTTAGGAGGTGTAATTGTATATTGAAAAGACTCCAATAAAAACAGAAAATCTGTTTGAATAGACTGACGGAAGAAGCCATTCTTCGAACAGCTGTGATTTCCTGAACAGGGCTAGTATGTGACACATGGATGAGGAAACCGCTGCTTCCATCAAAAAGTAATCACACAGGTGTTTTGCTTCTGGTCTGAAACCCTCCAAAGAAATAAAAAAAGAAAGAGTGCAGGCTTGCTGCAATGTGTACCATGCACTAAATAACACTCCCTTCTTATCAAAGAAAAACTCCTGAACACTTCATAAATTACAGGCCTCCTCCTTGATAAGAGCATTTCTTCTGTAAGTCACTGAGGAAGACGGCAATTTCTCAGACTACGCGTCAGCAGCTTACAAGAAACTCACAATGTACTTTTTAGAATTATGACGTGTGTGACGTTCAACCTGTGTTGTGCAAATGCCAATGTGTGTTTGTGATGAGGACAATGCTATTAAAATGTTGTTTTATGGAATTATAATTTTTTCACTTGGCTTTATTGCAAGAGGATTAATAAGCAAATATTGAGTAACAATAAGCCCAACAAACACAAGGCCGACAGATGACACAGGAAGTCCGGGAAAAGTGATCAGGTGGCTCTAAAGTCACCGAGATCACAACTATCACTAAACAAATAACCGTTATAACAATACGAGTTCCTTTATTAACATTCAGATTATCATTATTATTATTATTATTATTAATAATAATAATAATAATAATAATAATTCAGGATTTTTTACAGCGACAACCTATTACGCAGGGCTGTACAATAAATACGTAAATGACATACAGTGTATTTGTATGCCACTGTATCTGTATGTCAATGTAAATGACATACAGATACAGACAGTGACACAGGAAAAGCAGAGGACCCTGGCCAGAAGAGCTTACAATCTAGGAGGTGGGGGAAGTATGTGTGGAACAATGGCTTTTTTTAAATTACATTTAAAGTGTATCTGAGCATATTTTTGTGTAGTGAGCAAGTTTGAATTACTTTTTTTGTCCCAGTATTAAAATCCTACGCTCAACAGAACAGGCATAGAAAGGAAGCCTGCTATGATCCGCGGGGATCTTTGCCATAGTGTCTGCGAATGGCGCAACCATCTAGCAGAACATTGTGTGGCTTTATCATTCAAGGAATTTCCCAAATATTCCTATAGGAAGCCTACTGATTGTTAAATTCAACTGTCGACCCATACAAAGGATCATAGGTCATATTAAATTTGCGTTCTGATTATATACAGATATGCCAGCCTGGACTTAGGCTACGTAAACAGGTCATATCATTCTCGTCCCATAATCGCCTTAGGGCTGATATGGGACGAGAATCTGGCGTGTGTACAGCGCTTGTTGTCTGAACGACCACCCTGGAGGATCTACGGACGACGGATAAGGAACTATCATAATGAAAGTGAAGAGGAGAGAGCACAGTGGGGTGCCGCTCCGTCGTTCTCTACCCTCTCCTTAGAGCTGAATGGCACTGTATGTACAGCACTCGTTCATGCATCGTTCAGTCTTTTGTCATTGGAAAGGATCCTGAAAGATCCTTTCCAACGACAATTATTTTACGTGTGCCTTAATCTTTAACAGGAAAAAAAAATCAGCCGCAAGCAGCCTACAGGCAATATTTCTGTCTGGCCAGACAGATCTTGCCCTGTGGGTTTGCAATGAAATACGATAATCTGCACTTTTACACAGAAGACATGCTCATATATCCTTAAAAACTGTAAGAATGTGAACAAAGGTTTTATAATATTAGGACAAATTGATAAGATACCTGATCCCTTTCACATGTAAATCCGAAAGACTATAGCTACAATTTAATAGGATTCTGTAGTTCACCTGTACTGTGACCATTTATGGTTTATAAATATGTATTATATATAAAAATAACAAAACAAAAAAAAAGCTACCTATGACGCTTACACCATTCACCTAAAACACGTAAGCATTACCAATGAACCACTCGACACCAATGCTACTCCTTTACATATCACCCCAGCCCACCCAATCAAGATTGCTGAAGGTCAAAATAAAAAAAAAAAAAGAGAAGAAGGAAAAAGATACACTATTCGCCATAGAACAGGGTCAGGTGGGTAAAAAATGGGTTTAGTTCTGCTAAAAACAGTAATTTTTTTGGGATGACATGAAAGAAATACTGCCAGGTCCATATATTATGCATTGCCCTAAAGATATACCTGTAAATAGGAAATCCCTTTTCCCCTAATCTTACCATTTCTCCAATCTAACAAAAAAAAAAAAAAATTTATTATAAAATAAATTTTAAAGTAAATTTACTTAACGTTTCATCACAATTCTTCCTCTTTATGTTTCCCAAACCATAATTATTAACATTCACTAGTGGTAATGACCACAAGTGCTTATATTTTGCACCTCAATGTCGGTTTTCATCAAATAAGTTTGGAATATTTCTGTGACCACAGAATCCTGTTTTTCCCTTTTAAAATTCCCCTCGTCTATAATAAAGCCTTTTCATAAAGCGCTATTCAAGTGATCTTGGCTGCCAAATGGGTTACAGCTTTCCCTGGCTGTCACCAGATTTACCAATTACCTTTTTCATAATAAGCAGAATATTTTAGAACAAACAGAAATTGGAAGGTTTTACAAAAATCTGAATTCCATAACGAACTTCTATAAAACTGTTGATGTCAGACATTTAAGTATTATCATTAACTAGAGCCTTATGAAGTCTGCCTGTGATGGATTGGCAACACGGCTGCATTGCTCCTGAAATCAGAGCATAGTTGCCACTCATGTATATTGCGCTTTATGGTGCAAAGAAAAGCTGGGATGAAAAAAAAAAAAAGTTTGTGGGAGTGTGGGTTTCAGATAGAAAAATATTTTGTAATCATAAGATAAAAAAAAAAAACCTTACAGTGCTCATTGTGACTTCACTTAAACACTATCTTCTCTTAAATATTACTCCTTCCCTCTCTCCTCCTTGACAAGTCTATGAATATACAGTAGAGCATTTGTAAATTTTCATTGAGCAAATGCCCAGACATCTTTTTCCTAATCAGTAAAATATCTCAGATAATAAAATGCACAAAAACTATGGAAAAAAATAGCGAAAGAGGAAGCAGATTAAGTTGCATACTTCTCAAAACCTAGTTAATTGCATATTCTCTTTTTCATAAGAAAGAAATTGGGGATCTTGTTGCTTTTCCCCTTTATGGTAAAAGAAAGGTTTGTTTTTTAAAGCAAAGCATTTTTTCCTTTTGGCAATTTATCCAAGATCCTAATCTTCATCCCACAGCTTCATCCTGCCAATCTCCACTAGAAAAGTAGTCCTGTAAATGAATGTCTTCTTATATCTTTGGGTCCCCCGTCCCATCTGATGTTCTACCGGTACCAAGGGGAATCCTCATTAATGGGTATAAAAACGCAGTCTCTGTCACCTGGGGACCTATGGCTTAAGTGCAAAGTCTCGCATGGCTCAGGAGACAGGAACTGCGTGGAGGAAGAAAGGGTGCATTTGGGCCGAGGCCGATCAATATTGCCATTAGGATGAAACAAGTAGACAGAAAATCCGCCTGTTCAGAAAAGCAGTCTGGACAGGAAAGAGGCATATATTAATTTCATATCATTATTTACCAGTAATAGGAAAATGGTACTTGAAAGTTAATAATGGCCAGATCAATAGTAGTCAACGTCTTCATAGGGTTGGAAGAAACATCCTCGAATATTAAAGTACAACTTCTGCTTTTACACTATAGAAGGAACATTTCTTGGAGCGGAAAGAAAAAAAAAAAACATTCCTGAGAATACAGATCACCAACTGCACAAAATGTTTCTGAGATATCGATGTCAGACCCCATAGGTTGCAGTAACAGGGACTTCGCTGTTCTTTATGAAATGGAAAGAGTGCATTATAATGATGTCACCATTTTTCAGTAAATTGAGAGGTGGCATTTTCCAGTATACGATTTGTTTCAGGTAACTTGAAATGCATTATTAATGATATCATATCATCTGCATTGAGTGGATAAACTAGACTCTTACCAATGCAATTTATTCTCTTGAAAAGTTTTTATTGAGATTTTTTTCCAAATACACAAAAACAATAATATGAACGGTAAAGAAATAAGAGCAACATATTAGCAAGGCTTACGTTTCAAAAACAGGAAACCAAAGAAAATACAATAATATAAATAATAAAATAATATAATACAATAATATAAAATACAAAGTTTTTACAAATTGGAATAGCCAAAAGGCAAGGGAAATTATACATAGTATAAACATATATATCCAGCAAAGCACACTCTCATCTATAACCCAAGGTCTCGAGTAAAGGGGTTGGTTACATGTAAAAGAATTGGAAGGTGGGTAGTGGGGACACAAATGGGCAAAGAAAGAAAACAAAAGAGGTGTGGAGAAATCGATAGGTGTACTAAGGCTAGGTACACACGTGCAATAATTATCGTTTGAAAACGAACGGTCGATGATTCTTCCCAATTATTTTGAACCACCATATTGGGGACAATTCTGTACATGCTGTGACGATACGATCGTTCAAAATAAATCCACCAATAATGTACACAGTAGATAAGATCGTTTGAACGATGCAGGAAGTGACATGTACCGGAAAAAGTGTATCACAGACCAACCATACACACAATAGATTATGAACGATCGTCGCCCAATCAAATCAGCCAGGACGGTTTTTCATTTCCAGCGAGATTCCTCGTTCGTCGGGGTCGTTGACTAGTTGTTGTGCACTTTTTTTTGTTAATTATTGAATGATCTTACGTGGATCGTTCGTTTCCAACGACAATTATTGCACGTGTGTACGCAGCCTAGGAGTGAGGCTGCAGGAATTAGAAAGTAAAAGCACATAATGAACCAGACCAACAAAGAAGGATCAGGGCCAAGAGGGCCCATAAATTCAACCCACAGTTGACAGATCTTTAAACATTTTTCATGTTTATCTAAAAGTATAGCAGAGAGTTTCTCATAGACAAACACTTTACGTAATCTCTGCATAACCTCCTGGAACTGGAGGGTGAGAGTCTTCCAAGCTTTAGCAATCGTCAACTTAGCAGGGGCGAAGATATGAAGATTCAGGACATGAACATATATGGGAACCCTCATGCCATG
This sequence comes from Pyxicephalus adspersus, assembly GCF_032062135.1. NCBI lineage: Eukaryota > Metazoa > Chordata > Amphibia > Anura > Pyxicephalidae > Pyxicephalus > Pyxicephalus adspersus. The sequence continues at coordinate 139,419,902 of NC_092860.1, forward strand.
TATTCTAGTTACTAGAAATGCTGCTTGCTTCCACGGTCTATATTATCTAGTAAAAGACTGTTATACATTGAATTGCCAGTAATGGTAATGGTTTTTAGGAACTGGATAGGATGTAGGCCCAATAATGTCCCTGGTCTTTGTTGACTGGATATGAAGCACTGTTGCTGGATAGAAAGCCTGTCCTTATTGCCGTTATCAATTTCCGGCAAATGGACTTGTTGTGTCCTCAATAGTCGGTTAAGAGTCTTTGGTGCAACCAAAAATCTTTGGTGAATGCACAAGCTGCTTTCTCTGTGTTGTCCCTAGTACCTATCAAACAGACAAGCTACATACTCATTGATATCACTAATCTATAAGTAGTTTTACTGGTCTCTGGTGACAGGATAGGCTACATCGCCGGGTATGTAACCGCTCTCCATTGAACAAATAAGACTGCATTATTACGCCAATACAAAGTTAGGTGAATTTACCTTGCATAAAGAAGTCACCAAAACAGGCGTCCCCATTAAAGAACTTACCCTTACCTTCAGTTCCAGTGGCAAGTTTCCCCATAACTTTCAATTACAATAGGAGGGTTAATCTCCCCAGACAGACATTCTAACACCAGGGAAAAGCCTACTAGTATGACATTCTTAAATCACTGGCATAGGATAATTGTCATCAGATGTAGAAGAACAGTCAGACCACAAACAAGTCATCTCCCTGACCGTCAGGTCTATGTAAAAGTTCCATTTGCAATGGATTTTTCCAGACAACTGTGATCATTCTCCCACGATAAATCAAACATGTGGTGTCTACCCAGTACATAAAAATTCAATTCTTTATCTATAACCAGACTTCTGCACTTTTCCCTAGTCACTTCCACTTAAGTACGGTCAAAGGTGAGAATCCGAAGATGCAACTGATCTACCTAAACAGTAACTGATGAGTGAATCGTACATCCCTAACCATGATCCATTAGCAGTCCTATGGCTTTTTAGTTTTATTTTTCTACAAAACCACATTGTAAATCGAAATAAAAATGGGTTTCATTTTTAAATGTGGTAAATTAACTGTATAAAGCAGGTTTATCATGCAAAAAAGAACAGCCTCTTCTTCCATTATGGTCTGCAAGCTGACAGTTCTAAATGGTTGTGATGATTTTGTACATTGTCTTTCGCTTGAGTGCCAGAACTACATTAGCATCCCAGAGAGCTTCTCAGCACCCAGAGATAGCTTACATCTGGTGGACAAGCACCCTCTTCGCTGCTGGCTCTGAACGTTAGTTAGCGGAATGTACGATATGGGCTGGATATTAGGGAAGAAATACAGAGGGCTGGTTTAAATATAGCAAGTTGAATCTAAAGTTAGCAATGTTCTCAGGAATATGTTTAAGTACTTGTGGGCCTCTGGGACTCTGAAATGAGTTGTGAGGCCCCACACAGCAAATGAGCTAATGTTTTTCAGCTTCTGCTTGCTACATCACTGGGGCAATTTACAGCAGAACACATCATGCTTTGTAATGTACGGGGCTGGCTAACATACTGCTGACACTCACTCACACAGATTCTGTGGAATCTTTCGGAAAGAAACATGTATAGGGTTTAACTACCAGTTTATGTTATGTTTAAAACTGAAGGCCTGTACAGAATTCTGCAAGGGATATGGTAGGAGTAGGGATGGAGTTCCTACCCCACTAGGTCAACTTTTTTGTGCTACTCTCCAATCAACCACTTAGTAGCCTAGTAGTCTTAGTATCACACATCTTAACCACACAAGAACACCAAAGCCAGGGGTAGAGAGGCTTAACACAAACCTTTGCTTTTCCATGTCGCCCCTAGCTGAGGAAGTAAAGGTATGCATGTGTAAAATGGAAATGGGGACATTAAAATAAAACAAGACAAAGACAATGACAATGACCTATAAATGGAAAGTAGGATAGGACAAACAGTTTTGTTTTTGGTGCACATGTTTAGAGAGGAGAACTAGACAGGGTTGCATTTTCCATTGGGTCAAATTTATAAGGAAATATTGGGCAGGTGGCTCTAATTGGGGACAACTTACGATTCATATTTCGATTAAAGCAGGACCTGTAGTCAGTGGCCCATGCTAGACATTATATAGCTACCTGACTCCTTATCAGACCCCGGATAATGGCATCTGCCAGAAAAAAATCTTCCCACACCAACTTCCCTTTGTGGTTCTGAGATGTCATGAGTGTGAAGACTATGAACCTCAAAAGGAAGCTGATGCTTAAAGATATTTCAAAGGAAACCATGTCTTCATGAACAGTCACCTTTTACCATGCTCATCAATCATGCATAGCCACGGAAAATATATACACGGAATACTTTCATTATGCCACTAAATATATCCTTGCAATAAAATGTCCAGGGGATTGTGTTTGTCCCCATTACAAAGTATTACCAGTCCTAACCTATGATGAACCATAAGTGTATTGCACCCTCGTTAAGGGTATAGGTAAATTATATAGGTAATAGATAGGTTAATGATATAGGTAGTCATTAGCATAATGTGGGCATGGTCCTAATGTTCTGAACAGAACACTGTATTGTAATCTCAGGGACACAAGCTGATTCGGTAGGACCACAGAATTTTGGTGCTACAAAAATAAAGATGAAAGGACCCAGACAGGAGAAAAGAACTAGGCAAAAATATGTCAAAGAAAAGAAGAGAGTAGACAGTCCAACTGCTTGTGCAGCCCAACACCAACATGATATACAGAAATCTTTCTCTGAAGTCTGTTTAGAAAATAACAATAGCATCAACTTCTACATGACTACAAAACATATTAGTGATATGGAGGTCAGGAGATGAACCAGGCAGGTGACGTAGCCACAACACTTACCTACCACACCATGTATATGTTTAATAAATAGGTTCTATTTCATATACATAGATCAGCATTTCCTCCCATTCCTTCAAATTACATCAGTGGAAGTATAACAAACATAAGACTGCGTTAACATAGTCTTGCACAAAGAGTAAAAACCCAAAACTCCATTTCCACAATCTACTCAATGTTCACATTACTACATCTACAGGGTTCTCCCCAGGCCCTTTTAGCTGGGCGCACCACCCGGCACTTTTCAGCACCCACCCGGCTTTTTTTGGGTGGTTTCCAAAGAGTTTGGTCACAATACAGGGGCTGCCACCCACCTACAATTTCTTCCCACCCGGCTAAAAAAAAATTCTGGGTTGAGCACTGATCTATATTAACACAGTCGATCCAATGGTAAGGAAATAATTCACCTATAATGTCAATATGTGAGAATATGTGAGACTTCCCTGTTCACACCAGGCAAATAGACAATCAAATGAGTAGAGAGCCTGAAAGGAAACAGTTTCTACTAAATAAAAAGTCTCCAGCAGTTATAATGTTTTTTTTTTACTTTTGTATATCTGGTCCAGAGCCTCAAATGGCATAGCCAGGGGTGTGACATAACTTTTTCCATAATAATTAAAGAGTGTGTAATTGATAGTTTGATGTCCTTGCTTGAACCCGACTGGACAGTGAGAGAAAAGTAGGAAACTGATAAGTTCATCGTTCATCTATCTGCTTACTTTGTTCTCTCCTATCAAAATATTTCTTGTCAGTAAATGTTTATACAGAAAAGTTGATTGCCTTCAAATGCTTGTCTGCTTCCTATCTGTCTGCTGCTGTATAGCAGATTGCAAGTGCCTAAAAGAAAGGACAATTCATGTATTTACATAAAAAAAAATATGAATTTAATGATATATTAACGTACCACTTGGCAATGTATCAAGTTATGAAACGTAATGTGCAGTAATCCTAGTAAGCCATTGGGCGTGCCTTGGAGGTATATCATATAGGCAGCCCAACCAACCAAGTCAACCAAAGGAGACCACACAGTGACAACTGTTGAAAATTGCAAGCACCGACCTAAGCTATGTTCACACTGGCGGTGAGCTTGCGTTGCATTTACCGTTTCCTCACGCCAGGGAACCACTGTCTCTGGGGAGACTACATCTAGCTCCCCCTGGTGGCAGCCCCGTAGAGGAGGAATAATGATAACCGCTCACTGCCGCCAGCTATCAAATGCGCAGATGCTGGATCTATAAGGACAAGTCTACACTGACCTTATATTTTAAAGGCTTATAAATGCCCATACACCTTTTGCGCATTTTAAACCAAGATATGTGACAAATGAGTTAAAATAGGGAAAAACGCTTCCCAAATTCCCCAGAAACACCCACAACACCTTTTAATGTCAGTAGGGATGTTTGGAGTATTTAGAGACATTTTGACAGCGATTTGGGGTGTTTTACCACTTTGCAAACAATGCAGGAAGTTCATCAAAAAAAACACATTGGTGTAGACTGGCTCATTGGAATAAGCAGGCATTTCAAAAATAAGTGTTTAAATGCTGGCAAAACAGTCCGTGTAGAACCAGTGCTGCAGTGCAAGTTATTCAGCAGCTGGTGAGGCGCCAGACGCAAGGAGCCAGCAAGGATCACTTGATGTTGAAGTAGTTATGAATCTGCCATTGGTGATCTCAGTCTGCACCTGGAAATACAGCCAGAAATCTCCAGGCAAGAAACTTTACAATAGATTAAAGTATTTTCTTACTGTATACCGATAGGCATCATGGGTAAATTTAAAGCGGAAGTAAACCTAAAACTAACCCAAAACAAAAAAATATAAAATTCAATCCCGCAGATCAGTCTGTCCGTCGGAAGGTTTCTTCCATCGGGACGCGCATCGACTTGTTATCCCATCTTTGACCCAACGCAGAGGGAGCACCAGGTGCTGCCATCCTCCCCTCTCTTCTTTCGTGTTCTTCTTCCTACGTCACCCGATCTTGAACTGTGCAGGCGTGAGATCGGGTGGGACCTACGATGGGGAAAAAAAAACTTGCCATGCGCGAGATCCCCACTGATGAAACGGCTCCCTCTGAAGCAGCAACCAAGAGCCTCCCGGGACGCGTGACGTAGGTAACCCAGGAGGCTCTGCTCTCCCATTCATTCGGGATTGCCTAGGCAATTAAGAATTAAGGGGGTGGTGCTACACCCTTTAAAAAAAAAAAAAATACACAAACAGAATTTTTACTTTATATAAAAGGGTTGTCTACCCTTTTATGTAAAGTGAAAATTCTGAGTTTAGGTACGCTTTAAGGCTTACTTTTGTGTCTTTTATATCTACTGGGAGTTCAGCTTTAAAAATGAGTGATTAGACAACTTTTAAATGGATGTTTAAACAAAATCATTATAGTTTCTTTGAAATCCCCATATTCTTGCTAGCTTATTTTGAAATCTGATCACATTCTTTTTTACATTCTCTTACCAGCTCACTTATCCCTCATATGGGGCAATATATCTTGTTGACTATGTAGTGACATTTAAGTACAATGGCTTCCAAACCAAAGTTTACACACTTTTGTCTACTTCTTTTATACTTGTCTAGTTGTAATGTATTTCTCGCACATATCTACTACTCATGCAGGCATGTTACCGCAGAGGGATTTATGACTGCTATGTATTCAACGCTGGGGGTACAACGTAAAACCCTTTCACGTATCTCCCTGGAGTCATGCAAATGTAACTCCACTGTTATTTATCATCACCATTCCAGAAAAGTTTAAGGCTAATTTCACACAAGACTTGTTTTTAGATGTGATTTAGAAAGTCCCTACGGTACTGATTGGAATGAGAAAATCCAAGTCAGTGTGGCATAAAGCAGCAAACATCTTTTCGTAACGTCAACTCAGCAAAGTTGCTTATGATCCTTTCCTTCTGAGTAGTAATGTGGTTTGTTTCTTTTTACTCCATGAATGGCATTTTTCTGTAATCTAATGTGGTAAAGCTCTAAACATCATAAAATAAATGCTCTACAGCAACCAGTCATATTTCCCATCTACATTTTTGTAGTGCAGTAGAAAACAAAGTTTACACAGGTGTTGAAAGATGAGCTTTTTGGGTATTTTTTGGCACATTCTGAATGCAATTAGGAGTCATTTTTTTAATTGAATTTTTTTGATTCTTGATTTTTTTTTTTCTTAAGGACCATTTAAAGCATAGATCAAAATAGTATAAGACTAGAGTCATTTACATTCCAAAAGGTCAGAGCTTTACTTTATGATATAAATATGATTTCAAAATGTATATAAATAGGTTTGTTGGTATGTATCTTGAAATCATGGCTTTGTATTTCCACGCCTGTTCTGCTTTTGTTGCCTTGTTACGATTCTTGAATTTATTGGGATGTGGCATCATTTAAATATTTAGGTGATCAACTGAAAAAAATATTTTTTGTATAAGACTTGTTGGGTTGACAAAACACGTGCAATACTTTTCCTTACCATTAAAATGTCAGGTTCTTTGCAGTTGTATTTTAAAACCTATTCAAATTTATCTTCTTCCTGACACTTAACCAAACAATTCATGGCATGTTTATCCGTTAATATGGTATTTGCCAACTGTAATATGCTGGGCACACATTATTATTTGCGCAAACCTCGAGCATGGTGCTCAAAGGAAGTAGATAGGTGACATCAGTCATACTGAATAATACTATTAAACAGAATGGCGGAAAGTTAGACACGACACTACAGAAGAATGCTACAACCTTCTTTATCAAATGAAACACAGCTTGTGTATATACTATACCATGTTGCTGTTTTGCAGCATTATTTATCACTTTACCTGGCCAGTTTAGTTAATAAATCTTATTCTTCAGAATTATATTTTAAGTTCAGTAGCTAAGAGAATCAGAATCCTGTACTTGTCAGATTAGTAAAGGATTGAAACCTGTGCTAAGTTTTTTATTTTTCTGTGCCCCTACTAAGTAAATTTACCTCCTCTGTTGTACAAATAGTCAAAAATATTTCACCCGTGGCTAGGACAGGAGGCGAGGTGACAATTAATGATCACTTCAGGTGGAAGATTTATAAGGGACATTTACATTTTGCTATTGAAGGCTTCATATTTGACAACGTTTTTAAGTAATGGGTATTTCCTGGGTGATGCCAGCCCACTTTGCAAGACTGCTTATGCCCAAAATGTAATACACTGAGGTTCAATCATTTCCCAAAATGTGCTGTTGTGAGTTTGTATAAGAGACAGGGACCCTCTTACAAACCTTGCACAGAATACCTCTACTAAGGGAGACCACTTATTTCCCACCATAACAATTTTCTTTCAACACTGTAATGCTCTGCAGCAAAAGTGTGCTAGAATCATAACGTTGCAGAAATTCCCAAAAGTCCCAAGTGGAGAATTCAAAGGTCAAAAATTTTGGCAAGGGAACTTGTTACAATGATTGTATTTTTGTTCTGTAAAGCTAAATGACTTAAAAAAACTTGTGGATCTTCAGTTACCACAGCTAACCAAAGTTTGTCCAACGCCGTGAGCTAATTCTACCCTGGGTAAATCCTGCACCTTTTCCACTGTTCCAATGAGCAAAAAGACATTTCCTTGTAATTTACAGATTCCGGATATATTTAAACTGCTATTGCAAAAAAAGGAGCCTTTTGCAGGCATTAAGAGCAGTTGTGGAGTGGTGTTTTTCTGACACGTGGAAAGGTTTATGGAAGCAGTTGGAGTAGCAGACCACCCTGAGACGCTCCATGTGGCATCTCAAGAAACGCACCGCAAATGCACTGCAGGCAAAGACCTGTAATAAGAGGGGTAAACTGCTCCCGTTAGTTTCACTAATAACCAGAGCCTTGGAGTGGCTGAGAACTGTTTGACAACAGTGAACCACAGTGGTACCACATCAAAGAATTACATTCTAAACCTACTAGATTGTAAGCTCTTCGGGGCAGGGTCTTCTCCTCCTGTGTCACTGACTGTATTTGTCTGTCATTTCCACCCCCTATTTAATGTACAGCGCTGCGTAATATGTTGGCGCAATATAAATCCTGTTTAATAATATTAAACTTAGCTTAAACCTATCTTCACCAATATCAATGATCTTAAATGTGGGATGTAATTGTCATGGGTCCCACCAGGAGTAGGAGGAATTCAGTAGGGAAAGACTGCTAACAAGAAACACCTGCAGTGTTATCCCCGGGCCCATTTAGCACCCATGCGCCACCCAGCACTTTGGCCCAAGTTGGGTTACAATCCAGGGTCTGCCACCCATTTACAGTTTTTTCCCACCCAGCTTCAAAAAAAAAATTCTGGGGAAAACACTGATCTGGATTAGAAGACTTACAATGAGGGAAATATAAATTACTCTACATTAGATAAAATGACTCTACATGCAGCAGCACCGTATAACGATGATGATGGGTATGGAAACCATTGTGGGTTCAGACACCTGCTGAGTGTTCCGATTCATTAGTACAGCAGGTATGCTTTGCAGCCAACCACTACCCATAGATTTGCAGTGGCATGACTTGGCTAACGCACAGTGATGGATGAATAAACCACAGCCTAAAGATCTTACATACACACTACTTTAGCTTCTATAATTGGTTGTTTTTGGCTCGAGATTTCGACACCAGAAATTTCGGCCCACAAATTTTTTGGCACATGTGCTATCACAACAGTAAAAAGTAATAGCGACCCTTAACATAAAACTTAACAATAACTCTGAACCTGAGACGAAGTTCATACAATCACAGATACTATATTATCAGGGCAATAAATATTGTTCAATGTCACGTGAATAAAGCTAGTCTTACATTGAATTTTTGGCGCTGAAAAAGCTGCAATGAAAACCTAATGATATAATTTGTACATATTGGTAACATTTGCCCTGTGCAAGGCGGACCTTGTTATTGCACTTAAAGCAAACCCTGGGCAAAAATGTGTTTAACTCTTGCAATGGGTCCCCACCCCAGTACAAAGGTTATCAGTGCTTTTGTCTAGGACTTGATAGAACCAGTAAAACCTTAGTCCCTGTCAGTCCTTTTTTTTTTTTTTCCACATGCCACAAGGTTTGCAAGTCCCCTTGGACTGTCTACCGACATCAACCACTTACGGTGTAAATTTATGCGCCTTGCACTGTATAGAATGGCCCTACTAAAACCATGGCACCGGGCAGCAAGGAGTAAGGCAAGATTCACGTCTTTAAGATTCATCCAAGCAATTACCCTGCAAGGATAAAAGTGACAAAAACAAGCATGCTACATTATTTTTAATTTTAATTTATGTGTACTCTTTTGAATCTTAAGCAAACTCACTGTACTATGACTATGGTGGAACAGAGTTGTCACCCTAGGAAAGGGGTTACAGAAAATTATTTTATTTCCATGACATGGAGCGAATAACAAAATGCTAACAATGCTATATTTAACAGACCAAAAAAAGGGGCAATTAAGAGAAATTCTTTAGTAAGATATATACTCTTTAAAATCATACCCAATGATCCTGCTGTAAAAAAGGTTCAAGCACAAAGAGAACACTTTTTCCCAGTCAACTATCAGCGATATACTTACCTTTCCAAAAACATCAGTGCATAGAGATCACATTGCTGTTTTGGGAAGTGCCTGTGATGAAAAGTAAGGATTAGTCCAAACCCAAGACAGACTTAACCCTATTGTTTTAGTATACATCATATGAATTAATTTTTTAGAACCATGATTTAGGCTGGGCTCATGGCAGGTCCCTTTTCAGAGTATGAAATGCCTAAAAGGTAAGTCATCCCCAATGGAAGAAATCTGGTTCTAAGAGTAAGTGGAACCTTTCATTTGGATTTATGACTAAAATGATACCAAAAAGTATTTACCTGGAGCACATTATGTGGGCCATTGGATTTATTTTTGTATGCTGGATGTGCTAAAAATTCTTTCTATCAATGTACCCAAAATATTAACACAAGATTTAGACATATTTGATATTTAATTCTAATAAAAAAGTAAATTTTGAGTAAACATTGGTTGTATCTTGAGTGGAAGCATTGGTAACCGGCCCCTTTGTTAATGCATTGCATGTACATGTTTGTATTCTCTACCTCAGTGGTCCCCAACCTTTTGGAGCTCACGGACCACTAAATCTATGGGCTCCGGACCTTGCAAGCGCGGGGAGCCGTGTGTCATTCAAAGGGGAAGAAACTTCCCCCGGAGTGATGTCATGATGCCAGAACCCACCAGCGATGGGAGAATGGGTGGGTTGTGTCCAGAAAAACAACCAGTCCACCGCCCTGAGCCTGCGATGGAGACATGGTCCGTGGCTCTGGGCAGTACGCCCTTCTCCTGACATCACAGGCAGGAGCAGCGGCCAGAGCTGCGGACCACTGCTGGTCTCCGTGGCTCTACCTGATCAACAAAATCTCAGTCACATTAGAGTTGATTCACTAGAGTAGAGGCTGTTCACTTAGCGAAGTAAATATTATATAAAGAAACTGCATCTGTGGTAACTTCATAAACCCAATCATGTTAGCAAAATTTCTCTTTTTTAAGACTAAACTTTAAGCAGAAATAAAAGAGAAAAATAAATACAACACAAATATTATTGTGAACAGAAAATTATTCTGTAAATGCAAGCAGTCTTAGATTGTAAGCTCTTCTGGGCAGGGACCTCTCCGCCTGAGTCACTGTCCGTATCTGTCTGTCATTTGCAATTCCTATTTAATGTACAGTGCTGTATAATATGTCGGAACTATATAAATACTGTTTATTAATAATAATAACAACGATAACAGTGTTAAGATATGAATCCAACCTGGTGTCAGCTTCTAGCAGACAGCATACAACAAAGCTCAGACTGGGTAAGGAAGAAGCAGCCAAATGATTGTGTTTTATTGCTCATGTGTTATGAAGAACTATGCATATAGGAGGAAAAGCCAGGGATTAACTCATGGTCTGCTGCTCCACCTTTCACTCATCAGTCACGGTCTGGGGGAGGACAACACCTTTAAATGTTAAATAATTGCAGCAAAGAATGGTCTGGTATTCTTTCTACAGGAATGACTGTAATGTGTGTTTAAATGTTTGCCTGGAGGTCAGCTTTAATTTCCCTGGCACAGGATTGGGTATTCAAAGTGAACAACAAGAAAGCATCCTAACAACCAAACACCTAAATCCCAGAACTTTTAGAGATTCAGTTTTTTTACAGCATAGAAACTTCCAACATAATAAAAAAAATAAATACAAAAACAGAAAATGATCACCAAGTTCACCTTTACAATAAAACCAATTAATATGATGCATGGGTTCAATGGCATTCAAGCCACTTGGTATTTTAAGGTTTCATCTGAGAAATTCTATGGAATACTAAATAATTTAACCAGCTTGAGATGAAGCTGCCTATTATATGGTATAAGTGTATTTTAGATTTATATTCCATTATTATTATTACACAGTATTTATATAGCACCATCATATTACACAGCGCAAAGTCCATGGTCATGTCACTAGCTGTTCCTCAAAGGGGCTCATAATCTAATGTCCCTACCATAGTCATTTGCCATTATTTCCCAAGTCACAGTATATTAGCAGGAAGAATGTATCCTACATTTCTGGTCAGTAGAAAGAATACCACCCAAAAAGATTATTGGTGTCACTTAAACCAACCGAACGGTGCAAATTGCTGAAGGAACCGCTAGCAACCTCTGGAGGAACCCTGGTTGAGAAACATTGCAAGGGACAGGTGGGTGGAATACTCCCAAAAACACACAGAGAAGTAATTGGAGTCTATTGGAACGCGTCGATATTACAAAGAACAGAACGTACATGTAATGTGTAGCAGCCCACAGCAACAAGACTGAAGAAAGTTGTTTTGAACACTTTAAACGCCATTACTAAATAAGTCCATAAAGATCTGCACAGGCGAGTGGCTGGACTGAAGTGGACACATAAATTAGAACTTTTCTGAGATATAGAATACTAGAAGACAGAGCTGCACAAGAATCTACACCGATGGTATTCATCATCTATTCTTATCTGCTTGTAGCAGCTTTGGACAGGGTTAAAGTAAACCTGTCATGGAGGCTGCCATCCCTCTGAAGATGTAAGATGACTGGTATGCAGACCCGCTAGCATCGATGTGTTCTAAATTGCTAGAAAGCATGAAAAAATTAGGTTCTATTGGTACTGGATCAGAGTTGAGGGTATGGGAGAATGACAGCCGGTCAACTAGCATTTTCAGCATGTAAACCAATAACAGAGCTTATGACGGGTTTGCTTCATTGTGTCCGGCTGCTAGTTTATAAATTTACTCGATTTATACAAAATAAATATATATATGTGTGTGTAAATAAACCTGTGTGTGTATAAACATATATTTTTATATATTTATAAACCCGTGTTAATACGATGTGTTTATATATATATATATATATATATATATATATATATATAGATAGAGAGAGAGAGAGAGAGATAGGTAGATAGAACAGGTATAAGTAGAAGGCACATTACAGACACAGCATTCCATGAGTCTATAGTTCCCTAATGACTGCAAGAATTTGAACATTCCCCAACAAGCGCAGCAAAAACTTTAGGCAATGCTACAAGCAGACAAGAACTGGACACTGTCTAAATACTAGAATACAGATATATCTATTTTAAATGCCCAGCCAACAGCATAGTGGTAACTAAATACAATAGTTTTAAGCTGAATATAATAAACATATCAAACCATGTATTTTCCAGAATATAAAATACATTATGTTTGGTTTAATAACCATACCATGCAGGTTTCTGCACACATTCTAAATACTAGAATACAGATAAACCTATTTTAAAAGTCCAGCCAACAACATATTTTACTATGGAGTGCTAACAAAATGCAATTGTCATAAGCTGAATATAATAACACATACACTGTTTGATATAAACATATCAAAGAATATAATAAACATATAAAATAAACATATCAGTATATTTTCCAGAATATAAAATATATTATGTTTCGGTTTAATACCCATGCCATGCAGGTTTCTGCACACTTTCTAAATACTAGAATACAGATATATATATTTTAATGTCCAGCCAACAACATATTTTACTATGGAGTGCTAACAAAACACAATTGTCTTAAGCTGAATATATTAAACACATACACTGTTTGATATAAACATATAAAATATATACACATATAAAATATAATAAACATATCAATCTATTTCCAGAATATAAAATATTTTATGTTTCGGTTTAATAACCATGCCATGCAGGTTTCTGCACAACTCTGCAACAAAAGAGCAAATAAAAACTATTTGAAAATGTTGGCAGCCATATAGCATGCACCATACACCCCCAACCATCTGTACAAAATCTACAAAATACCCCCTCCCTTTAACTAATAGCAGATCTGCACTTTAATAAATACAAGTCACTAGTTGCTGGATGCAAAGCATACTGTGTTATGATATGCAAATCCAAAGCATGCATAATGGAGGTTCTGCAGCAGCCAGCAGATTTCCTATAGAGAAATGGTGAGCTCCCTGCATTGCCCATATGTTGTGTGGGGTTATAGTGAGCTGGCCTGCACAGGACTGATAATAGTAGTGATTCTTCCATACAAGCAATGATAAAAATATAAAACTAATTCCCACATCTCCTATGCACATAGCATGCATGCCTCTCAATCATGCAAGGCTCCAGCCTTTGCAATATGCTCCACACCCACTACCCCTCTTACCTTCTCTGGCTTTCAGCAACACTGTGTTGGCCACAATGTTCTCAATCTCCATGATCATGAATCAGTGCAGTAAAAATCACACATCTCTGGCTGCACCCCCAGCTGATCCTCTTATGCTTTCCTGACAGCCAGCAGCACCTGCCCTCTAGTTGCATAGATCCTGTGTATGGGCAGCTTCATCTCCAGCACATTGTGTGTAAAGCATTGGATACACTGTGTCTGTGTGCTCTCCTCTCTGGGCTCCTTCCTTCCTGTTTTGCTCTCAGTGCTGCCTATAGTAAGGCGGGGACAGGCTGACTGCCCTCCCAGAAGCACAATCAACCTTCTTCTGTGTCTGCAGGCAGCTGTACCTTCACCTTTCCTAAATTTGTCAATGGTGCATTCACATAACCTATAACTAATGCTGCTGCCAGTCCAGGATACCCCGCTATGTCATAAATGCAGCTGCGGCGCGTACAATATTTGCTTGCAGTCGCTGTATCACATTCACCTATTAATTTTATTATTATTAATATTATTATTATTATTATTATTATTATTAATAAACAGGATTTATATAGTGCTAACATATTACGCAGCGCTGTACATTAAATAGGGGTTGCAAATGACAGATGAATGCAGACAGTGACACAGGAGGACGGGCCCAAAAGAGCTTACAATCTAGGAGGTGGGGGAATTAGCACACAATATGTAGTGGTGGGAAGTAGTGATGGTTTTAAAATACAGAAGAAGACGGGTAGGCAAGTTTGAAAAAATGGGTTTTGAGTGCTGATATGGCTGACAGGCAGCATGAGACCTTATCCAGGACTGAGGGAGACAGGTCAGGGGTGGACAGATAAATTTGGGTGTCATCAGCATACAGATGGTACTGTATGCCAAAGGAGGATATGAGACTACCGAGGGAGTACAGAGAAAAGAGAACCGGTCCAAGCACTGACCCTTGGGGAACACCAACAGGGAGGAGAGTGGGAGAGGACATATTACATATTACACACATAATATAAATATTTTGCCAACTTAAAAACCCCCCCTTTGTTTCCCTGCTTCTTCCCATATTTCTCTCTATACAACTCACGGTCACCAAGTGAGTGAGGTGTGGCTAAAGTGATATTTTCAAGTGAGGGAACTGAGTTACCTACCCCTCTCATGGTGTATCGCCATCTCGTAATTTTTTTAAAGTACTAATTTATACCAAAATGCACATTATAATGCACGCAGGGGACTTAGAAAGGTGCAAAGTGTGCCATTGCATGGGGGCCCCGAATTCTCCTTAGCCAACCAAAGCCCCCACAAGAGCTCAATGTCAGTTCAGCAAGGGAACCACAGTGTGTTACATTTTCCACTGATTATGTTGTGTGCTATTGCAATATAACATGGTGGAGTCTATTTATAAAGAAGTGATTTCAGCATTTACCAAAACATTCCCTGGTGGAGAATCTTCCAGGTCAGTGTTTTAATGACAGTCCCTTCTGCAATAATCCCTTCTACCTATCTAATCGCTCCTGTGAACAGCTCAGCTTTGGTTGGTCCCAGTTCCCCTGCGCTTGCCGGGAATCATTGAACTCCTGTGCATCTTTGCAGGAGTTACGCTATCCTGGCCAATTGACATGGCCCAAGATCATACCCAGGAGGAGAAAAAGGAAAAAGATGGCAGCACCCTGCAACAGCATGGGGCCAGGTGAGTATAGTTTAGTTCTGCTTTAACTTTGGCTAGAGTAGGGAGACATTTGATTTCCGTTTGTTCAGTGATTTCCACTATTATTTGTACCAGTAACCACTGTCACCACGAAAAAGTTTGGGGAAATTCAAAATGCCCTAATAAAGTCGAGGTTTAGTGAGCAGGATAGCTTTTATTAATAATATTATTATTATCTTTAATAATAAACAGGATTTATATAGCGCCAACATATTACGTGGCGCTGTACATTAAATAGGGGTTGCAAATGACAGACGAATACAGACAGTGACACAGGAGGAGGAAAGGACCCTGCCCCAAAGAGCTTACAATCTAGAACAGAAACCTATTTTTAATATCCAAAAATGAAATCCAAAATGTTCTAGATATCCCAGGAACCATTGATAAGGAAAAAACATTCAATGGAGACACTCCTGTCTAACAGGAGATTTCCCTTCCCTTTAGGAGAATTCCTCTCACTTCCTTTCATCCCATCTTCTTCATTACCACTTCCAATCTCTGGGGCAGAAAGTGAATGGCCACATTTCCTCAATGCTACACAGACAGAACAAAATAAACTGAAAGGGGTTTTAACCCTTTAATACTTCCTTCAAAACCTAAAAAGTTTTGGCCATACATACGCATTACCGGAACCCTGATGAACAATGCACAGATGCAAAATGTTTTATGCATTGTGGTGAGGCTCATGCAATAGGCAAACCTGGGCTTTGGCTGAAAAAGTATAAAAGGTAAAAACTTTGAAGTACGTTTCAAAATGGAACACTATAAACTTGTAATCTCCTTCACAGTGGGAGACAATTGGGTGCCCGGTCTGCACATATGTTGGAATGGAATATACTAACTGGAGGAGTGATTATAAAGATGAGCTCATCAGCCTGCTGTTGCTCTTTCACTCTCCAGTCCATTTTTTTCACAATTTATTATTTTAACCCTTTTTTTTATCCTTTTTCACATATTTTTGCTGCTGCTTTCCTTTAACCTCTTCATGCATTTATTTTAGCTTAGGCGGGATATCATTATCATTACTTTAAGCCAGATTCCTCATCATTCCTTAATCCCAAATTAAAGTGTATTTATGGGCACATTTTATTAGCTTTGGCTATGTTCAGACTAGCAGTGAGGTTGCGGCGCAATTACCATTTGTTCATGCCAGTGAACCGCTGCTGGCTCAGGGGGGATGCTACAAGTACCGTAGTTTATCCCCGTGACAGCCCTATTGAAAATGAATAGGGGCAGCAGTGAAAGATTCCAGTACCGCTCACTGCCATCAGCTGACAAATGTTCACCCGGGATGGATTTTTAAGAACCAGAGCTTTGGTGTAAATAAGCAAGGTGCCGGCCACCGGGAGCCACGTAGGATCAATCCCATAGGTAGGCCTAAACCTTGGATAGAGTAGAGATGTGATGAATCACTGTTACATTTTTATATCTGTGCTCTACTGAGGATAATTCCCTTCTGGAGATGTAAGGGAAAAGGAAAAATCCCCAAATCAGGGCATAGTGACAGCTGCCACCAGAACATTTGTGCCCATTGGAAGATTTCCTATACCTCTTGCTCTCATGACATCTCCAACATTTTCCCACTTTATCAGGGATCATGGTCACCAAGACAAACAGACATGTAAATCTATCCAATGGGCACATAGGCTGCAATACCTGAACATGGACCTTTAATAAACAGTATTAATAAAGCGCCAACATATTGTAGCTCTGTACATTAATTGGATCACCAGGTATTCTTTACGTATTTGAAAAAGAGCTATTTCAAAGAAAAAAATTAAAACTTTTAAAATGATAAAGATAGGATAAAGCTCAGGGGCGGACATAGGGAGGGGCAAAGTGTGCTGCTGCGTGAGGGCCCCGGACTCTGCTCAGTCCTAGCAAGGGAGACCCCAGGTCAGTTCTCCAGATGTGCTCACGGTTTGCTACATCCAGGGGTGTAGTCGTAAAAATAGGAAAGGGGGCATGGGAATAGTGAAGGCTATCAGTGACGATCACGCAGGGGGGCCTATAGGATGGTCCCGAAATAGGTGAGTGCACGGCGTGCCCGCCAGACTACACCCCTGGCTACATCCACCATGTACTATGGGTGAATAGGTTTGCAGATAGATTAAAATGAAGTCACCTGGCTATACTGCCTAGCAAGTTACAGTATCATCATAGACTGTTCCTTGTAAAGGGGCCAAAATGTAGACATGACATCAGAGCCAGTATCATTCAAAACAACAGCATTGATGTCAGTAGGGTGCAAAGTACAGCACAAGGAGTACTATGAGACTAAACCATGTTCATAATTTTCTTCATATTTGTGATGCAAAGCCATGATGTTGTATTGCTTCTTCCATCTTTCCAAAGTAATATAAACCACTACATAAGCTACCAAAAAAATCTAAAAAGAATGGTAAACCAAAACTTTTTACCTAGTTTAGTTTTTCTCTTGGTTTTGAGCACAGTAGGGAAGGGTTAGACCCCCTCCAAATTTATTAATGCAGTCTATGTCCTTTATGGAAATATTCCCCCCTTACCACTGATCCTAGTAAAAATTAAAAGTGATGGGAAATTCAAAATGTTCCTGTTGTTACTTTAACAGTAGGCGTGTGGAATTCTTCCAATGCTGAAGCTTGTTCTGGTGATAAATGTATAAGCAGAAATATCCCCTCACTTTGAAGAAATCTTCTAATAATTACTTCTGTGTCTCTGGGGTAGGAACGATGGGAAATCTCACCCATGAGACAGATAAAAAAAAAACAAAAACTAAAAAAAAGCATTAAGCATTTCCAATATATTTTTTACATGCACTTCCAATCAAAGACACCATTCCAAATGACTTGTTCCGGGAAAGGGCATGCTTCAGATTATTCTCTATTTTTACTATGAAAAATGCTTTTTACATAGGCTTGTTAAATAAAAGTGTGTTGTATTAAGTGGAATTATTGTTTAACTGACTACGTCATGTCTTATAAGGCCACATCGCAGAAAAAAGCAAATAGCATTCCAGTATTTCAAATAGACCTTACACCAACTTTCTCCATGTCAAAATGTTTATGATACATGAAAAAAAGCCTAGTTTGATTAGTTGTGAATAGTTTATTTTAACATCATAGCAATAATTTTGGTTTACATTTTGTCCTGGAGAAAATGGTCTTAAAAAAATACATATTTTTATATACTTATGCAAACTTAAGTTTGTAACAAAGTCTTAACTGCAGAACATCTGAGGCCATGTTTAGTGTAAATCCCGAAACCATTGAGGGTCAGAATGAAGTGAAAGGACCACATGTGGCCCAAAAAACAAATGTCTGACATGTTTGCTCTAAAAAAACAAATTTCAAGGGGTGTTTAAATGGATGGGTATAGAAGCCCTTTACTAGTGTTCAGCATGTAGAAGATGTGAAAGAACTGCCAAGATTCCTTCTTAACACTAAATCAAACGAGAAGGGGTAAAAAGTCCCTTTTTGCATGTGGTGAAGTTGAGATGTTGAGGTGTTGCACGCAGACTTACACAGTCTTTAATGGGAACACTATGTAAACACCTGCTGCTCAGTTGAGTATTTCTATGCATTTGAAAGACATTTTGGAAGTGTTTGTAAATAAAAAGAACATATGATGTGTTTCCGATTCCTATCCATCTCCCGTTCCTGTTCAAAACAACCAAAAAAATTAAAACCCATACTTAAAGAGATTTGATAAACCCCAGACAATACCTATTTGCCACTTGTAGCTGCTAAAATTGGGCCACTGATACCATACCATGCCAATTGGTGTGCTAAGTTTGCTTTCTGGTGCCCATTATAGAGTCCTATTATTATTATTGTTAATAAACAGTATTTATATAGCGCCAACATATTACACAGCGCCAACATTAATTAGGGGTTACAAACCACAGACCGATACAGACTATATCTCTAACTCAGTGCTTCTTATCTAGGCTTCTGTAGAACCCTAGGTTTCCTCCAGAGTTTGCCAGGGGTTCCTTGATCAAGAAGCAACTTTTTTCAGGTCAATTAAAGTGACCCCAATGATCTTTTTGGCTATCTGTAAGGGTGACATTCTTCTTACTGGCCGGTATTGTAAGAGGCATTCTTTCCAATGACCACAATGCAAATGTAGTGTGAACTGTGGTTATAACATTTATATTAGAGGTTCCCTAAGATCTGAAAGTTATTTCAAGGCTTCCATGTTAAAGAGGTCAAGAAAGGCTGCACTAAGGTGCACCAGATATTATGGCTATGATTATGGGCTGTAGGCCATGGCCCCTTTATTCCCTCTTTCCCTATGCCAGATTGTTTCCCTTTCCCTCCTATAATCTCTTTCTTTTTTTCTCTATTAACCTTCATTTAGATTTGTTTTATAATTTGAATGTTGTGTCATATCTCTACACTTACATTACTTTGAGACTGTTTTAAGCGTTGTACTTATATAAAAAAAAGTAAAAAACCTATTGAAGCAGAAAGAACAGACATAGGTGATCTGGTTCTGCAGTCTGTGCCTGCTGTCCACTATTTTTTGCAATAATACACTGTTGCAGCCTTTTGGAGCCAGAGAGTACCCTGCCACCGGACAGCCAATCGTAAGGATCCACATCATCCTTGCAGTGACGGGGCCCTGAAGAAGAACCTTTCCATTCTGCAGGTAGGGAGCAGATTTTTTTGCATTATATACTTTGTTATGATACTTGGCAATGTTAGGCTATAAAAGTAGAAGTCATCTAGAGGTTATGGAGGCCTAAGACCAGCAGGTGATTATAACCACCAGATTCAACCCTCTACTGAAGTGTCAGCTTTATATGGAGCTTTATAGGTTTGTATGGCCAAACAACCACGGCTATTTTCATCAACATTTCTGAATAAAACCTCCTCATGACACAAGGACCTTAACTGGCAGTTCTTCTGAGTACAGAGAGCCTCCTACCAAATAAACGCTTGTATTTATTTCTGCGCTATATAAACACAGTGTATGGGTTATTCTGAGTGACTTCAGGGAAACAGTTTGCCAAATCCTCCTGTTATTTGTTTATTTTCTATGCAGCAAGTACGTCAATTTCACATCTGGTCTAAATAGTTGAGGGTCCAGAGCTGGAAACGAGAGTTGACAGATAACGAGAGGTTCATTGAAGCTGCTAGAAGTACAGTAGGCTACAGCTGCTTTGCATTAACAGGGGATGTGGGATGTGTTCCAGAAAGACCATTGCATGGTATGTGATTGCCAATGCGTGCATGTGTGTCGGAAACAGTGCCAGGCTATAGACGGTCCAGGAAACAGAGCTTCATTTACTACAAACCAGTGTTACACACCATGCATGTTATGTGTTGTGTTCAGTTTTAAGACATACATTAGGGTAAGAAATGATCAGCTGTCATGAAATAATAATTTACAGCATCATTAGTAGGAAGAGGCAACATGGAATAAGTGCAAATTGAAGCATATTTTATGAAAATCCCCCACCTCCAATGTTTAAAAAGCATTGCACCACTTTAAATGTGCTCCATATACGCAAGGTTGAAAATATGTGTGTTAATGTGCATTAGAAGGAACAATCATATGTAGAACAATGTATTTGGTCTTGCCTTTGCATTTTGCTGTTATGGAAAAAGCAGCAATGTGCATGAAAACACATTCCCTATGAAAGAGACATCAATGTGGCAGCAGATCAATGGATTAGAAATAGATCCAAGAACTGTAAACTCCTTATAGAAATCATTTCTGCTTTTGCCTACAAACTGTCTCCTCTTTGTGGCCAGATGTTAATAACCAAAATGTGAACTTGATTTTGATCTAGATTTGCAATCTAGAACATAATATACAGTATATCTCCAAATTCTCATTATATCAAAGCAATATCTCACCTTGTGATAAATTCTTCCTACAAAAATAGCATTGCTAAGGCATTCAGTACTGTAGCCCCTGGGTGTAATATTTGGTGAAATCACTACTATTGTCCTTTTTTTTTACTTTTCTCCTTGCTGCAGAGAAAGCTGTATCTGATGACCTGCACTGAAAGGATCTCCCTGCTTCATCATCTTTCATTCTATGGATTTTTGCTTTTTTGCTGTTTCTTAAATATCTTCCACCATTCATTGGGAGAAGGTCAAGAAGAAGCAAAACCTTTCTCCAAGCTGGCCACCTTCACCCTAAAGTTATAAGTTGATTATGTAAAGAATATAAGCTGCAGGAAGCCTACATGCAATAGTAGTGACTAGTCCTTTGCTCTCTATTTGCATTATGGGGCACAGCTTCCACAGTACAGGTCCTATTTAGAGAAACCTGGGTAAGACACTAAAGAAATCCTAATGTCAGCTACTTGTAAGAGACTCTGTAGTATAATTTCCACTTCAAAGTACATATCTTCTTCCTCTGCTCTGTTCTAGCATTACAGCCTTTGTTTTCATTGCGCCTGATTTATTAAGTGAATCAGTGAACCTGGGTGATCCTTCAAACCTGAAATGAATCTGGTCCAGGATTGAAAACATTTGCTAACAAATAGCAAATGACTTTCTGGATCAGCCAGCTACATAGATGAAAGTGTATCCTCTCCAGCTATGGAGAGCTTTAATAAATCAGGTCCTTTATCTTGGATTTCTGTGTTCCCCACTGCATATTGTTTTTTTTTCTTTTATCCTTATGTCCCTGATAAATCCATAGGAGTAGGTTCATTTCATACCAAGTACAGTAACCATATTGCACTTACCTGCCCCAATCCTAGTTTTCAAAAACACTTGGTTTCCTGAGAAATAAATTGTTGCTGAATGACAAAAAAGTGAAATTCCTAAAACCTAAATTCTCACAAAAGTAAAAAACAAAAACATATATATCTGTTTCATGTCTTAATGACACATATTTACTTTACTTTCATTTGCTCTAAAATAGTGGGTAATTAGTTCCCAAAAAATACCTTTCAATCCTTTGCAGAGAAGTGGAGTAATGCCTGTGGCTACAATTCATGCTCCTTTCCAGAATGTCTTCATTTGTAGCCACCAATTGTGTTATAGAAAAACTAAAACTACTATTGTGAACATTCACTTTCTTTATACATACTGAAAGGAATCATTGAACATGAAGATTACCTATAGACAGTAAGCTAACATTGCAGTCATTTTACTGTGCTTAAGCATTCAGCCAGAAAAAGAGCAAACCATTAGCAAACTCTACATAGACTGCAAATTATATTTTATTTATAGGAAGAACAAAGTAACAATGCAAAAATATATACATAAAAAGTATATTTATTTTTATATAATACATAAAAAAAATATATATATATATATATATTTATTTATTTAGATCTGATATATGATTGTGTGCTTGTTGCTCTTTAATTCTTAATGGGACAGTGTGACTTTAGGTAGATATTAAAAAATACAAATTAATTAGGTTGTGTAGTCCTTAGAAAAAAATAATGACTTAAATTAAAATAACTTGTATCAGTACCTCTGCCCAAATGATAACCTTCGGCTAAGGCAACATTACCAATTTACATTACCAACCACAACATTGGTCAATTAACTACTTTTTACAGTCTTTTGTATGTTACATATAAGTTTTTCTGCAGCTTTATAAGCTTTTTCATAGGTATTTTTTGTTAAATGCTAAATTTCTGTTAAGCCTGGTCTGCTTGAATATTTTACAAAAGAGGCCATCCAAGAGGAAATGTACGGTATTCCTGACATTTATTTAAAGTGAAATGTTCCCTTTGATTTAGTTCTCCTTTGGCCCGTGTCGGTGCGGTTAGGTCAGGACATAGCGTCTTCCAAACTTGTAGGCACATTGTAATGTCTGTTTGATATAATAAAATGTGTCCTTGTTAAAGATCTCTTTGATTGGTGTTCGGGGCCGATGCCAGGCTGACCATGTGCAGTGTGTGTTGAATATTCCGGGCTTTGCGGAGGCTATTAAATACATGTCAATAGATTTTATGGCACATCTGTAAACAGATTGTTACATGCTAGCCTCTTATGAATAGCTTGGCCAGAAAAGCACCTATTTGAGTGCCAGTATTAAAACTTTCCTGCTTAAATATTCCGAATTCGTTTTGGAAACTTTTCTGGAATGTTTAGAACAAATTATGTTGCTATATCGACACAGTAAACGTGCTGGAGGATTGATGAGCCTCCGAAGCCTGTTGGGGTAGATAAATATTTATTTTATTGTCTGATATTTTGCTAGCAGCGTCAGAGCCTGCAGGACTACAATGTACCTAGTATACGGGCAAGGGTGTAACGATCACCAGTGAGGGCCCAGTTCTAATTGATAGCAATATGATCTTGATAATATTGTTGCTTATAATTATATAATATAACAGGGATGGTTTTTAGACAGAAATGGTGGAACCCATGGGCATCTCTCCTGCCATATTTGACCCTAAATTATTCTCCTAAGACACCTTAATACACGTGAAGATCTCTGGTATTGATGGTTGATATCAATTCTAATTGAGTTACTTTTTTTTCTGTTAAAGCAAAAAAAAATCCTTAAATAAACAAACCGTTTCCCCCTTTTGTTACTTCTTTGTTGCTTTTCTGTGCTTCTGATCTCCTAATTGCAGTACATGCCCCATCAATAGCTTCATGGCTCTTCTCAGGATGAGTTTCCTGTTAGTTGTACTTGCTGCGAAGGAAGTTGTATCTGATGACCTGTAGTGCAAGGATCTCCCTACTTCATCATCATTTATTCTACAGATCATTGCTTTCTTCATCTCTGTATCTTAAATATCCCCCCATCAATCATCAGGAGGAGGCCAGTCTTACATGAAGAAGCAGCCAGTGACATAGAGGGACTGAATACAGATCAGTAATGCTGGGGGCACTGATAAGAATGCTGGAATGGTGAGTTCTGACCATCAATGACATATGGAGTAATAACCAGCAATGCTAAAGGGTACATTGATCATCAAAGCTGCAGAGGTAACTTACCTCAAATTCTAAGAAGTGCACAAAGGCTGCAAAGGATACCAACCACCAGTGCTGAAAGATGCATTGACATCAAATGCTACAGGAGGCACTGATCCACCACAGGGGACACTATCCACCACATTTTATGTTAGCCATTGTGCACTGACCACCACCCTTTAAGATAGCATTCACCACTGGCCACCAATTTTTTAGGATTCACTGACTGCCAATGATTTATGAGTCGCTTACCTTATCATAACTGCCATAACAGGAAGTGCAGAAAAAAACAACCTCCAAAGCTTAACGCCAAGTATAACTCCAAAAAAAATGCATGTGTAACAATATTGAAATTACCGTTGACAATAACATGTTAAAGTTTATATGAGATTTTAGTGGTTGGGTTTAGATCGAACGTAAGTCAAAGTTCCATATTAGCAGAGGTAGGAGCGTTTCAGTACTGGAAAAAAATCTGATCCTCTGGTTTTGGGTCACCCTGACATTGGGAGCGCATTTAGTCTAAGTGCAGGAAAACTCTGCTGAGACTGGAAACCACAAGCCTCAGGACTAATGACCTGGATCCAAAGCACCCCAGCACTACCTACTTTCAGCACCTGAAAGGCTCATTTTTACATTTTAGAACACTTACCTGCCTATTGCACCTCTATAAATGCCCCACCTATGCTGCAACTATTAAAAACTCACTCTTTGTTTATATTTCAACTGCTTTTTTTGTTTGGAGTTCAGCTTTTGTTTCAGGGGTGACTAGCTCACTGCATGGTATTTGACGTTGACTTACATACAGATATATATACATGAAAACATGTACATAATAATGCTATCCACTGCAATATATATGTATATTTAATTTTTTATACATATATTGGATACTATATAGGACTCTCGGGGCAGCATGGTGGCTCAGTGTTTAGCACTCTGGCCTTTGCAGCGGTAGGTCCTAGGTTCAAATCCCAGCCAGGGCACTATCTGCATGGAGTTTGCAGGTTCTCCCCATGTCTGTGTGGGTTTTCTCCAGTTTCCTCCCACATCCCAAAAACATGCAGTTAAGTTATTTGGCTTTCCCCTAAATTGACCTTAGACTACATTAATGACATATGACTATAGTAGGGACATTAGATTGTGAGCTCCTTTGAGGGACAGTTAGTGACACAACCATGGACTTTGTACAGTGCTGTGTAATATGATGGCACTATATAAAATACTGTGTAATAATAATGCTAGACAGTGCTATGTTTCCTATTACAAGACACAGAGCTTATGCAGTGATAATAAAACAAGATCCTCCCATTGAGAATTTTTTTGAGAAAGGGCATGATAATATTTCTATTTCTGCAGAACAGCAAAGAATAAAGATATTTACTTTCCTTGCAGTTAAAATAATTTAACCGAATTGAATTTTGGATATGTTGGGGAAATTGCATATATCTACTTTGATTGGGGTATGTTTTTTACTACAATTCAAATTATCCATTCTTAACTGGGGTTCCATGGAATCTTAATGTTCCTACAAGGGGTTCCTTGAGCTGTGGCTTATCCTTCTCCCATTTGATGGTATGGCATAGTTGTGGGACCCCTTGGAAGAACCATTGGCATGATACCAATGATTTATTTTAGCTGTCTGTATGAGTGACTTTCTGGCCAACATTGTTAGAAGACATTGTCAGTTTTAACCACCAATGCAAGGGTTCTTCTGGGGTAATCAAGGCTGGTACAGATGAACCGTCAAGATTATTGGTGACAGTGTTAAAATGAATTCATAGATGATATATTTACTAAGTTATCATACAAAAAGCCAAAAAACAGAACCAGTACTATATAAAATGTAGAAGGGAGATAAATACCATCACATGGACACTGAAAGCTTGTGATAACTTTGTTATCGAATAGAATGTGTGACAAGCAGATATTTTGGACATCTGGTGTGGGAGATCAGATAATCTGAATGTCAGTAGCAAACACGACATAATTGCTTAAAAGATTTTTTTTAATTATAAACAGATCTGTTATTATAAAATATGAATACAACTTAAAATTGAAACAGCAGACAGATAAGTATGTAAAAATTTGCATTAAAATTACTGAGAATGTGCACACAACGATAATGCAGTTAAGTTTTAATTTTGAAGGGGATCTGTGGTCTATTTAAAACTTTAAAGTGGATCGTCAAAGCAAAGTAAATTTAATATCATATGTCATATATATACATATATCATATGTCATATATATACATATATCATATGACATATATATACATATATGTCATATGTATTATTTCTCTTGGAGATCCCAGTAATTCCCCTGACAATGCCTTGATCTTCTTTTCTCAACAGAAAAATGGAGAAATTGTAATTATTGTCATCATCATGATAAGCATCTTCATCCTGGACTGAGAATCTAGTATGAACATAATGCAATTACGTTAATGGTTGTTCCTATGCAGTACTGAGCTGTGGTGGCAAATGTTTGCAAAGATCATTCTTGCTGCATCCTCTTACCTTGAGACTGGTTGAAATGTAAGGATGTAGTAGTCTGATCCCTGGAGGGAGAGGGCTAAGTGAAGAAATGAGGAAAATGCAGTGTGCGTTGGAACACATTAACACAACATGCTTAATGCATTCCCTATGGAGACATTGGGATTCTTTGCTTCAATTCCAACATGATTTTTTTTTGTTGGAAGAGAAGCAAAGCTGAATCATCTATGGGGGCTGCTCAATTATTTGCCACAGAAGGCTTTGGCAGTATGTTTCAGACACCCACATTTAAACAGATTCAAACCATGCTAGAAGCAATGAAGTCTAACTGGAGTATTTCCTTTTTTCTGTATATTGTTTCTGCATATTGCAACAAATCAGGAATTTATTCAAGCAGACTTACAGACATGAAAAGGTTAGCAATCATTATGTGATTCATATCCAGAGAGCTAACTGCTGGTTGCAGAATGCATGAAACATTCCAGAGTTATTCATATTAATAGTTATTAAAATGTGATCCCATTTACTGGAAAATATTCCATTGTTTTTCAATAATTTGTTCCACAAATAAACAGTTCTGCAGACCCTACCGGATCATCATGTCATCTGTATACTGACCATAGCAGATATGGCCACCAAATATCTTTTCTTCTCCTATAGGACCTGATTTATTAACCAAGGCTGCAGAAGATACACTTTCATCAATGAATGTGGGTGATCAATGGATGTCTTCAAAGTCATTTGCTAACAAATGTTTTGAATTCTGGACCAGATCCATTCCAGGTTGGTTGGATCACCCAGGTTCACTGATGGAGTTGTATCCTCTCCAGCCTTGGAGAGCTTTCATAAATCAGGTCCATAATGTGGAGCTCATCCCAGCAACCCATATATATTGGCTAAAATGTTGCCCCTGTGGAATCTGCATGTTTACAGGTGAAAAACCCATTAGAACAGAAAATTCAACTGCTGTCACCAAAAAGCCCTCACTGAGTAGATGCCATAAAATTGTATATATTCATCTATAGCTATGAGTTTTACTATAAGAAATTAATGAATGCATGTCTAAAATGACCCAAGAAGAATCTCTTTTACAACATAAGGTAGTTAATTAAAGGGGTCCCAATACTCTTGTTTTGGCATGTCATTAATTGTGATTTAAAGTGATTTTTGCTAATTTGTTTGTTGAATTTTTATATTATTATAGGTTTGGAAATTTTTTTCTCCCCTTCCAAGCTAAATCAGTTTTTAGCTGTTTTAGAGACTCTGATATTCATGAATTATTATACTTCAAACTTGCTGCATTTTATCAGATCAGCTGCTGCATACTGCTACTGTGCTATTTGTATCCATAAAATAAGTAGTATGACGCCCCCTGGCTTCTGTCATTGGTAACAACACATGAACTTCATATATAGATAAAAAAACACAATAAAATTGTCCTGTGCATAGAGAATTGTGATATACAGACATTGCCTATCCTTTCTACAATAAAGGACCTGCCTGACTGCATTTTTTTTCTTTATTAAGTTTAGCTCCAATTATATAATATCCTTAAAATTCTTAGATAGAATAGGGAATAACTGAAACTCCTATCAATATTTTTTTTCTGCAGTGTATCTTTGGAGAGATAATATTTTACTTATAGCTTTAAAGTGTATTCATCCCAAAAAATATAAATTGCTGTTTAACAGTCCTTATATATATAGACTGCATTTGTTTCTTTTTTTTTTTCACTACTGACATCTAATGATCCTACCATTAACAAATTTCTTGTCCTAAATTGATATTATGAAACTGCACTGTATGAGTAGCATTGTCTCCCTAAACTTCTTATTTGACTACAAACCCTTTCCCCTTCTCCTTATCGCATTACACATATGAAGGTGTTCTGTTACCCAAGAAGATAGGAATGCTTATATCATTGTTTGATATTTCAGTTTAGTGCACAGAAAGTAATAGAAAGCACAAGAAACAGAAGATTCAAAGAAGTGGCCTCTGTATGTGATACCTGGCACACAACCGATTTTGTGGTGTTTGCATGTGACTCCTGGCTCACAAAAGCAATTGATTCTTGGGTTTCGAATAATCAACCTCTTTAGTATTCCTGAAGAAGCAGCCCAGTGCTGCGAAACGCATCCATTTAATTTGTAACCTCCCCATGATGTATTCTGGACGTCATTAATTGGGGTTACTCTGGCCCCTAATTAAGAGGATAAGAGATTTTTTTGTATCAGTTTTACTGTTTTTTTTATTTGCTATGGGTAAATTATTATTATTATTATTATTAATAATAATAATAATAATAATAATAATAATAAACAGGATTTATATAGCACCAACATATTGTGCTGTACAATAAATAGGGGTTGCAAATGACAGACAGATACAGACAGTGACACAGGAGGAAGAGAGGACCCTGCCCAGAAAAGCTTACAGTCTAGGAGAAAAGATCTAAATAAAAACTTTGTTAATTTTATATTATGATCACATGCCTTGAAAGTCCTGCTTCTTTGATTTTTATACTTTCTTTTACTACTGTGGGATGTGGCATATTTTATCCTCATGGATCGACCTTTGGGATCCTCTTTTTTATACTGCACAGAAAGTAACAAGGATTCAAGATTTCTAGCACGATTAACAGATATTTTTTTCTACTAGCAGTAAATGTCCTTGGCATTGAAAAAGAAAATTATACGATTGTTTGCCCAGCAAGTTTGCAGCCCAATAAAAGTGTTCTTGCATGCGTGTTGATGATCCTCATCTGTCAGTCAACACCATTCATCAAAAGGATGTCCCCCTTGTTCTGGACCCTGCTGACACCAGTTTCCCTTTCCCTAAAGCTTCCCTTTTTCTCTGTGGATTAGCTCATTCCTGATTTAACCCTCTGTAGTCTGAAAAGTGGTTGGTAATAAATCCATGAACGTGATTCTTCTCTTTTGCTGTTAAAAATAATCATTAATTTATTTAAACCTAAATCAATTACTGCCATTGAAACTCATATACATGAAAGATTCCCACGAGAGAATGTGTCATTCCCTATTTTATAAATAGAATCCTTTGCGTGTTCAAATATAAAAATATATTATAAAAAATGCAAAAAAGGAAATTCTAACCTGTGTTGTATACACTAAGCAAATTAATTTGTTGACTCCTTTGTATGTATCATTTTACTATGATCCCCTCCTCATTCGTCTTCCTATGTTTTCTATTGTTTAGGTTTGATGAATGTTTTATTTTATGTTGGATTTTTATTTAATTGCATATCACACAATACAAAAACATATTCACAAATATATTTTACACCAAATTGCCTTTAAATTGTGCGTTTGTGATAACTATGGCACTGTGTTTTATTTCAATCCATTGAACCACTTGCCCGTTCTCATTTATTTTGGAGTTTGCAAACTTTCCATGTTCTCTTACGGTAAAATTCTTATGTACACCTTGTGACATTTTTGTTACTAAAATAAACAACATTTTATAACAAGCTTCTTGTTATTTTTCCGCAATTCCTCCATTTTTCCTTCACATTACAGCCCCAATAATTTAGTTATGTCTTCCTCTTTCCTGTTACCACATCAGTGTCAGTTGTTTTTTACTTCACTTGCCTCATTAGAATAATTTTCACACATTAGGGTCTTTGTTTAAAAGACAGGCATAGGACATTCTCTATGCTTCCTATGCATAGGGGCCGAGTAATATTACAAATTACTCCACCCCTACTCCCTGGACCACCCACCTTAAGCCCGCCGCCGCGGGGCCGTACTTACCCACCTTTGCAGATTCAGCCGCTGTCACTGTTTACTACCTATCTATTAAAAATTTGGTTCTGGGCTTTCTAAGCTTTAACTATCATTCCATAGACTTGAACTGCACTTATGGTATATTAGTGTGCAAACATAAGCCCAGCACTATGTACACTTTTTTTTACTATAGAAATCAGATTTGCTTTCAGGTAAGTTTACTTAAACTCATCAGTAAGCCAAGAGCAGTTCTGTTTTATGGCCACCAATGTCAGATGAGTTTTGATTCATTTAACTATACATCCAAAGTTCTTGGCACTAGTCTGCTAGTCAACTTTTGGGAAATGGTAGTTTGTTTGCACTGGGGAATTGTGGGGATGGGATTTTTGGATGCAGGTGATACTTTAAGCACTGTCCGCATGGATTTTGTAATTTTTACTGAGTATTCTAGTCCTCTAGCGGTCACTGTTAAATGTCTCTAAATTATTTGCCCTAAAATTGTATTTTTAGATCATACAAAAAATTAAACACACACTCAACCATCTTTCATAATTACTTTTGTGTTAACTGTTACAAAAGAATAATAAATGGTTTCTCTAAAAATGTTCTGACTCCTAATTTTTGATTTTGCAGTACGGGATTTTGCAAGTGTTATAATTCGCCTGTTCATTATATCAGACATCTTACAATGTAATTGTCCCTTCTCAGATGACTATTGTTGATCCAGATAGTGAGAGTGAAATGGAAATTTTAACTAGTATTTTAAATTAAGCCATAAAAAAGCTTTAGTAAAATATCTAAAATGCTAAATCAACCTTAAAATAAAATGTCCTATAGGAAGAGTTAAGTCATACAATGGTTTTATAATTCACCTGATATGGTGAAATCTCTGCTTCTAGGGGTTTGCACAGTTGGCACAGATTATGAAGGAGCCAATTTCCCTGAACTAATGTAGCTTTATGTTCCTGTTCATAGCGGGCAGGAGTGACTGTTGCTTTAGCCCATCTGATTTTGAGATGCTAGAAATTCAGAGATATCCTTCAGATCACCACTGCTATAAAGAATAGATGTTAAGGCATCTGTTGGCTTTCTATTTGAAGAAGTCTAAGTATTTTCCTCCTGAATTGTTGTAACCTCCAGATCTGGAAAAACAATCATTGTGGGATCAGCGTCAGGTTTAATATCTATGGCATGTTTGTTTTGTCAAAGGATGTTGTTCACCTGCGCATGCTTAATTGGATTGGATTTTTTGGTAACTGGTTGTCTGTATTCATTAGCAGTGTACCTAATAATGTGACCACTAAATGTTATGGATTGTGCAATTAAAAAAAAGTAAGAACACCATTACTTAAGTACAGTGAGTAACAATAAAACGTGCTGAGAGAAAAGAAAAAACACATTGGAAAATTCACTAAGAGTCATACTTATACATTTGTTCATAATCATTTCACTACTTGTTTGCTGCTGAATATTGTTCAAATTTGCCATTAACCACCTGAGCGTTACACTGAGGTCTAGATTTCTGTACCAAAAGTGATCCACTGTTTTTCATGAATTTTTTTTTTTTTAAATTGTAGACCTGTAACTTACAGAAATATGTCCAAACAAGGGTTCTAGTAGATATTATGAATATAAAAAATGTTTGAAACACACAATCATTTAAAAAAAAAAATTTGAATTTCCAAGTTATTTACTTTTATTTTATTTTTTTTTATTTTTTGTATTGGATTGGATACGGGAGTTTGTATTCAATCCAATATAAAATGAGCGTTTGAATTTACCAGTTATGTACTTTGTATTAATTTTATATTATTTTGTATTGGATTGGATACGCAAGTTTGTATCCAATCAAATACAAAATATAAATTTGAATTTCCAAGTTATTTACTTTTATTTTATTTTTTTTTATTTTTTGTATTGGATTGGATACGGGAGTTTGTATTCAATCCAATACAAAATGACAGTTTGAATTTACCAATTACACACTTTGTATTTATTTGAATTATTTTGTATTGGATTCAATACAGGAGTTTGTATTGAATCCAATACAAAATGAATGAATGAGTTTGAATTTGAATTTCCCGCACACGCGCCGACATCATCACGCACGCAGGGAAGCCGTCCGGCTATTTTTTTCTCAGCCGGACGGCTTCTCGCTTCAGAAGACACCCGGCGCTGGATGAAGAAGGATCATCGGCGATTAGCGGGACCAGGTAAGAAGCCGACCGGCAGCTTATGTTCCGCTGGCCGGTATCTTGTGTTCCGACGCTGGAGAGGGAGACCGACGGACGACGATGGACGGAGGACGACGCTGGAATACGAAAACGACGCTGGATGAGCACAGCGGGACCAGGTAAGTATGGATGCGACAAAAACTCGGTGTTAACCATCCTAGCCTTTTTTTTTTGCCCTTACAAAGTTCGGGCTTAACGGCTAGGTGGTTAATAAATGTTCTATGGTAATTTGTTATAGGTAATGGCTTCAGAAGCTCCTAATTTTAAATATTAATATTTCTAGTCCTCTCCCAATGTTCTTCCTTGGAAATGAATTACCTTAGCTGCCCACCAATTATTTTGAAATGTCTATGTACCAGCTTTCATCTGGAATCTAAAATATTAAAACTGATTGTTTAATTAATTGATTGATTTGTGTAGTAGGCACACCAGAGAGGATCTCTATATTTATAAACATAAATGTACATTTAGAACAGTTTTTGTATTGTACAAAGTTTTAATGTCAATCTTTATCGTTGTAATAATCTCATTACAGAAGAAATACATGTAGGAGAAGTGTCATGGAGAGTGGATCAGAGAGTAGCCGTCTGCAGATAGGTAAGAAAAAGTTATTCCAGGTTTGCTGGATCACCCAGCTTCACTGATGAAAGTGTAACCTCTCAAGCCTCGGAGACCTTTAATAAATCAGGCCCAATGAATTTCTGTTGAAGTCTATATTAAAGCGTACCTAAAACTGACTTTTTACTTTATATAAAAGAGTAGACAACCCTTTTATTTAAAATAAAAATTGTGTTTGTTAGTGTTTTTTAAGTGCAACACTTAAAATAAAAAAAGGGTGCAGCACCATCCCCTTGTCAATCGCCTACACGATCAAGAATTAATGTGAACGCGGAGCCTCCTGGGGTACCTATGTCATGCATCCCAGGAGACTCTTGGCTGCTCCTTCTCCACATGTCCGAGCATCTGCGCATGCGCAGTGAGATCAAGTTTTTTCCCAATGTACATCACCCAATCTTGTACCTGCGCAGTGTGAGATCAGGTGACGTAGGAAGAAGAACACGAAAGAAGACAGGAGAAGATGTTGGCGCCTGGCACTCCCTCTGCACCAGGCCACAGACGGATACTGGGGCGACGCGGGACCCAATGGTAGAAACCTCCCGACGTATAGACTGACCTGTGGGGTTGTTGTATGACTTGTCTTTCCTGATTGCATTCTATTTAGAGAAGGAAATATTATTATTATAACTTGTATTTATATAGCTCCAACAGCACTTTACAAAGTCCATAGTCATGTCACTAGCTCCCTCAAAGGAGCTCACAATCTAATGTCCCTACCATAGTCATATGTCATTAACATTGTCTAAGGACAATTTTAAAGCAAATTAAACTAACTGCATGTTGTTGGGGAAAAACCACACAAACACAGGGAGAACATACAAATGCCTTGCAGTTAGTGTTTTGGCCCAGATTCGAACCTGTGACCTAGGGCTGCAAAGGCAAGAGTGCTAACCGCTTAGCAAGCCATGCTGCCCAATATCTGATGTCATAGCTCAGTAGTAATTTTCCCCGGAGCATAAAATTATATTTAAGATTCTCTAAAACAACTCTATAAATGTACACTATTCCCGAAGACCCATGTCCAACTACAAAATAAAATGACCAATCAAAAAAGTTTCTAAAAAGTTCTTACTTTTCAATTCAACCATACAACATTATTTGTCACTCATACCTTTTAGGCAGCAAATCAGACCCATGTAACCTGTCCCAGTTGTACAGTATATTATTGTAAGAATATTTAGTTGCACGTGGCATGTATCACACGGTACTTTTCTAATCTGAGAACGTTGGCATTTATTAAATAAACACCCACGCATAACACAGACACTTTTCCTTTCTTCCAATTTTTATGTCAAGTTCAATTTCTCTAATCCA
>NC_092860.1:139455151-139461910 GCF_032062135.1 Pyxicephalus adspersus
AGGTCAGCCTGGGATTGGTTTGACTGCTGTTGGATCTAATATATGACATTTGGAGAATCTTTGTTGGCTTCAGGTAGGACCTACCAGTAAGAAGTTATGGTTTTTAATTAGGTGGCAAGTTCTTTTTGTGTGAAACTGGCTTCTATTTAGTGTTGACCACCCGAGAATTGGAGCTAAATTATAAAAAAAGTTCTTCTAAAAATGAAGATGCTGCCAGAAGTAATGAGCAATATTTTTGCTTTGCTTTGGTAACTTCTGATTGGTTGCTGTTTGGCTACCTGTGAAGGATGAGAATTGTAAATTATGAAGATGTCGTGATTATAAGAAATTGGGCAAAAGATGCACAAAATAGGTCTATATGCACATATTACCCATAGAGACAGGTTAATTAAAACAATAAGTTAAAATCAAACAAAAAGTGGGTATTTTTATTCCTATATGTTTCTATCAGAAACATGTAAATTTTCGAGTATGTTTATTTATTTCCCTGGTGGTTGAAACCATTGGTCTGAAACTCATCAATCACCCTACACTGTCCCAACAAATCTTGTCCATACCTTCTCATGCTGATAGTATGCTGAAAGAAGGATATGTTTTCTTTCAAGCAGGCCAAAAAAAAAAGAGTTTGCATATGAGGGTGCAGCGGAGCTGCCCATGTCAATGTCCTGTACGTTAAGATATTATTGTTTCTTAAACCTGAAATAATTGTTTTTTAGAACAACTTTTTTTTATAAGATGGTAAAGATTGTACCAGTGAACATCCATAAACTTAACCAGTGGCTGGGAGATCAACCCAATCCCAGTAACAATCGCCATGAATGTCAGAGGTCCTTTTTTGTATTTTAGGAAATTCATATATTAGTGTGAGTCTGAGGGTAACAAGTATTCTGCAGTATACTCATTAATCTTCTGATTACAGCTAGTAATTGTAATAGGGTTGGAAAGTTAAATATTAATGCCCCAGACAGGGTCACCAAATATTCTAATGTAACTTATCCCATCATCCAGTAGTTGTATTACATCACCTCTGTGGTCACTATAGTTTATATCAACCACTGCACCACCCCAATCCAATATGATTGATTTATCAGGCTGCAATGATCTGAGACAAGCCAGGTCATCTCTACTTAAATTAGAGTAGGTCATTATTTTGTCCACAGCCCCACACATGATGTTTGATCATATTTATATATGCCTCAATGGAAGAGAAGTGTCCTAGTGGTTTGACTTTGCTGCATATTCTGAAATGTAAGGGGGAGGGATCAATGTTGGCCAAAATATTGTTTGTTTTAATGGTTCTGAATGATAGATTCATCACTGGGCTATCCATGATCCCTGTCGCCTCATGTTGTGTGCATGTATGGGATCCCTTGGTCCCTCCTGGTTCTCCTTCTCCTAGGCCTGA
Organism: Pyxicephalus adspersus; assembly: GCF_032062135.1. NCBI lineage: Eukaryota > Metazoa > Chordata > Amphibia > Anura > Pyxicephalidae > Pyxicephalus > Pyxicephalus adspersus. The sequence continues at coordinate 139,456,557 of NC_092860.1, forward strand.
ATGAGATACAATGATACTGAGGCTGTCTCACTCTTCCAGATGTGATTGTGCCTGACATGGCAGTCCTGCAAGGGCAAACAGAAGTTTCGATCTCCATCAGGATCACTGGTATAGTCCACAGTGTTGTGTGGAGAGCAGAAAAGGCTTCTGGGTGCAGACACTTTTTTCAAGGACACATTTGGATTGGCTACATTTTAAAGAGAAACTAAACGCAAAAGCTCTCCATAACAACAAAAATACACATACCTTCAAGGCCCGCAGGGCAGTCCGATCCATCCGGAGGTCTCTTTCATCGGGTCCCGGGTCGTTACAGAATCTGTCTTCTGGCCAGTGCTCCGGGTGCTACTATCTTCTCCACTTCTTCCTAGTTCTTCTTCCTATGACACCCAACCCAGGTGTGAAATCGGGTGACGTAGATGGAAAAAAAACTTGCCAATCTCAATGCGCATGCGTTAGATCGGCAATTTTTTTCCCTTTTGCCAACAGGGCTCCTTCTGCTCATGCCTGGGATGCGTGAAGTAGGTATCCCGGAAGGCTCTGCTCTCCCATTTATTCTTGATCGCCTAGGCCAGGGGTCAGCAAACTTTATGCACTACTAGGCAATTTCAGAAGGTCATGAAGGCACACTAGGCCAGAAGAAAACAAGGTGTCCAAGGAATGTTTTTTTCGAACCGTGACTGCAAGCGAGAAGCCTCAGTCTTCTGCTCATCCGCAGTGTAGTCTCTGTACGTGTGCCCCCATCCTTCTGTATTTATGGACACAATGGTATTAACTGAATGGGAGCGCAGAGCCTCCTGGAATGCATAAGTCGTGTATCCCAGGGTGCTCCGAGCATGAGCAGAAGGAGCTTTTTAAGGCACTGAAAAAAAAGGATTTCATGCATCAGTTTCAGCAGGATGTGTCACCCAATCTCATGCCTGCGCAGCACTAGATTGGGTGATATAGCCAAAAAAAGGAAGAAGTAGAAGGCGCCTGCTGCTTCCTCTGCAGCGGGATGAAGGAGTTAGTTTGATAAGAGATAAGGACATATGGTGTGAGCAGATGATTTAGGTTTAGCTATAAAATCTATGAATTTTCTGTTCTCACTTGAGCCATCATTGGTGACTTAATTTTAACAGTGTAGACTTTATTGTGTTTTGTAATTAGGCTAACATATAAAGGAAAATCTCCCAAAAGTAAAGGAAAATCCCACTTTTTACAACTATTTCTCTCTACTCCCACACGGGTGACACCTAATTTTTTCTTCTATGTGTTTCAAGTTTTTATAAATGCTTTATTGTGTTTTTAAAAAAAGTTTGTAGTCTTTGTAGTAGAGTTAGTTTTCTTTTTTAAAAGCATAATCTGAAAGTATTTAAACTAGAACCCCTATAAACAGGCATTGATATTGACTGAAGTATATGTCACCTTAAGTTAAAAGTTGATTATTGTGTGCCCCAAACAGAAAACATCAGAACTGTACATTGCTTCCTGGTATTATATGGACTGTGATATTTCCTTGAATCAAAATCCCTGGTACAGAATCAATTACTGCCATTAAAACTCATGGACCTAGAAGATTTCACTAGGGAATGCCAGTTCACTGCTTTATAAATAGACTCCTTTGTAAGCCTTTCTTTTGTTGAGTAGATTCTACTGCTTCCTTACTGAACCTGATTTATCAGATACTGATTTATAAATAGACCCCACGTATGTTAATGTGTACTAAAAAAAATGTGTATAACAAATAAATGCCCCCCCCCGCCCCCCCCACAACTACCTTCTCTGCTCAAGACATAGCCATCTACTTTAGAGATAAAATTGTCAAAATCAGACTTCATGGCCTGAATAATTAAAGCTCTCTAAGGCTGGAGAGGATACACTTTCATCAGTGAAGCTGCGCGATCCAGTAAACCTGGAATGGATTGGTCCAGGATTAAAAGCATTTGCTAACAAATAAATGATTTTGAAAAAATACATCCCAGGTTTGCTGGATCACCCAGCTACACTGATGAAAGTGTATCCTCTACAGCTTTGGGGAGCTTTAATAAATCAGGGCCAATGTCTCTACTCACTGTGCCACTCAAACCATACCCACCCCTTCCACTTGTAAGTCATCACTGGCCTCCCTCAGCCCTGTTACTGTGACGTCATCTCTTTTCTTCTCTCATCATCTCCATCTACTACCTGTCCGCTTGACCCAATTCCCTCTGATCTACTCTGTGCCCATTCCTCCACCCTGTCCCAACCAAACTATTCAACCTCTCCCTTTCTACTGGTATACACCCCTCCGCTTTCAAACATAATTCTCCCTATCCTGAAGAAACCCTCACTAGACCCCTTCCTACCTTTTAGCTGCCATCCCATCTCCTTTCTCCCATATGTTTCAAAACTTATTGAGCGCCTTGTCTACAAACGACACTTTACACAAATTACCTGAGCTCCAAATCTCTCCTTGACCCTCTCTAGTCTGGTTTTAGAGCTGCCCATTCCACTGAAACAGCCCTTACTAAAGTGGCCAATGACCTCATCAGAGCTAAGTCCCAGGGCAACTTTTCCCTCCTCCTTCCCCTTGATCTTTCCTCTGCTTTTGACACTGTTGATGACCCCCTTCTAAAACAAATCATGCACTCCATTGGTATCAGTGACACTGCTATCTCTTGGTTTGCTTCCTATCTGTCTGAAAAAAAACTTAACCTATATTTCTACTTTGTAATTTTTGACTCCTTTTTTCAAAGTGGGGAGCTGGCAGGGTAATGGTACGGTTTATAGTGTTGGGGAAAAAAAGAGGCCTGGGGTGGGAAATGCAGCAGCTCCTGGTAAGTTTAAAAATTAAAAATAAATGCCAATAAAATTACGGTAGGTAGCTTCTTGCTTGTGTGCAGGATGGGTTTGCATGATTTGCAGAAGAAATCTTTTTGCTAAACACAGCTGAGGTTGTGGGTGATCTTAAGGACTGAGCTATTATGCAAGCTTATGTAACTCTTTAATGACCAAGACAAACTCTGCAGTTGTTTCTTTTTGCAAATCATAGCAGAGCTTGCTCTAGAATGAATGTCTAGGCTCCATCAAGGTCGGTTTTATTTTTTGCTTTGTTTGTGATTAGCTAACAGTGAGGATTTTACACAGTAACTGACACCACACTGCCTATTATTATGTTGAGTCAAACATCTGTCCTAATTGCAGTTATTAAAATATTGTACTTGTTCCGACTTACATACAAATTCAACTTAAGAACAAACCTACAGTCCCTATCTCGTATGTAACATGGGGACTACCCAACTGTATTCGGATTGGCTTATACTTGAGTATATATTGGACTTTTTTGGGGGGTTTTCAATTTTTTAGTGTCCACATCATTAGTCGGTTTGTCCCCCCCATCACTAGATGTTTTTCCTCCTAGAGACCAGGTCACACATCAGATAACCACAGACCTTTTTTTACCCCATAGAGTGCTTCACGGTGGCCCAGTGGTTAGCACTCTGGTCCCAGGTTGGAATCTCGGCCAGGACACTATCTGCATGGGTTTGCATGTTCTCCCTGTGTCTGCGTGAGTTTCCTCCCACATCCAAAATTTTGAGGGTTTCCCCCCAAACTGACCTTAGACTGTGTTAATGACATACGACTATGTTAGGGACATTAGATTGTGAGCTCCTTTGAGGGACACTTTACTATAAAATTTGTACAGCGCTGCATAATTTGTTGGCACTATATAAATACTGGACGATAATAATATCTTGACCCCTCTTTATTTCTTTCCTTTTCCAAATTTAGCAATATATTACACATGGGTTGTGTGAGGAAATACACCAATTGGGTCAGAGACTGACTGCAGCATAATTTTAGTTTGTGACAGATTACAATGGTGCAGTGCTGGTAGCTGACATATAGTCCTACATAACAACACCATCACGTGACTTCAGTACACAACCTGTTACCATGGTTCTGTCATGAGTCTACAGGAAATACGTCACGTCGCCGGCCAAAGCGTACGCAGCTGGATTCAGTTGACTTCCGGTCCCGGCGGTGAACCCACGTGTGTGTTGCTGTGGGAGTTTTTGGCAGACATGGGCAAAAATAAGAAGCTAGGAAAGAAGTTACCGGCGGGACCCGCTGCTGCGAATGTGAAGAAAGCACGCAGCGAGGTCAGGGATAACCCCTTCGAAGTGAAGATTAACAAGCAGAAGTTTAATGTGCTGGGAAAGAAAAGCAAACATGATGTGGGTCTGCCCGGGGTGTCCAAGTCTAAAGCTATCAAGAAGGTGAGGGGGTACAGCTTGTGGTAATGTAATATATATGTGTAATGTCTGTCTATGCATTCTGCCCTCATTAAAGACTCCATCCTGGGATTCACCTAGGATTCACTGGAATCATACTCAAAACTTTCACTCCTCATGATCTATGTAGCAGTGAGGTGACAAAGTTCAGATAAAAGTTGAGGTTTTAAAGACTACCTGTGAGTTATTTAAAGAAAAGCTTCTACTGCAGTACTCACCTTCTTCAGGGGCTGTCCACTGCAATTATTTTTTGATTTAATAATAAACTTTATTCATCATGAAAACAATAGTAATACCTAGGGAACTGCAAAGCAGTGCTCAAAATGCTACGTTACAATCCCCCCCAACGTACATTCCTGCACACTGCGGTGTGATCAAGGCCCACCACTTACGTCCTGCATGACTCCGCCATCAGATTACAAGCAAAAACATACGCATCAGAAACCGTAGAATCCTAAAGAGCCCCAAGTGACAAGAGTGACTGGCAGCTCGGCAGGGCAGCGGAGAGATCCCCCCCATCACACGTCATCACTGGCCAGTCACCCTTTTTGTTTAAAACCATTCACACACTCTGACACCATACCGAAATCCCTGTGTGAGAGTTTTTCGCACCACCTAAAATATGTAACGTTCATCGCACATGAAGCAGACAGGCGAAACGTGTCGAGCTATGAAACGTTATTAGCATATAAATCATTCAGGGATATCTATGTCTAGCAGAAAGGTCCCATATCCCATTTAAACTTGGGATTGAGGTATATGTGTGGTCAGATCATATATTTTGATTTTAAATTTGGATATATGAGCCACATCCCAGCTAGTATAGGTATATTTTGGTGCTGTGAAATTCCCATTCCTACTACCAATATTTTCTTAACTTGGGATAGACCTAATTTGTTCACTTTTATACAAATCAGTGCGTCTTATATGATGCTCAGTATAATTCACTGTACTATTATATATGTATTATATATTCACTAATCTATTATATATGTATTATATATTCACTATACTATTATATATACTATTTTTGATTGCCAAAAACACTGACATTTACTCTCTCCTTATTTCTAATGGTCCCTGCAATAATTCCTTTACTCG
>NC_092860.1:139462093-139515764 GCF_032062135.1 Pyxicephalus adspersus
GGGGGGGGGGGGGGGGGGGGTTGCATGACTTGCAGAAGAAATCTTTTACTGTTCTTCAGTCTTATGTAATTATGTTATGTAACTCTTTGAAGTGTGCAATGGGTCTGTGGGTGCACTGTGTATTTAAATTTTTATACAATGAAACAAAAACAGAAAAAAGTGATGCAAAGCGAAAGAGTAAAGAGAATTAGACTGAAGGTAAAATAGTAGGAGGAGATAGAAAGGGTAGGCAAGGGGGAGGCTAGGATTATACAGTATTCTCCTAGAAAGTTTAGAGGTGGGTGGTGGCTCCTTTATTGTGACCCATCTTTTTAGGTAACCACCAAAATAGCTGGGTGGTTACTGAAAAGTGCTGGGTGGATTGCCCGTCTAAAAGGGCCTAGAGAGAACACCGGGTAATCAAATCTGTGTAGAGAGTACTACAGTTCAAAAAGAGATGAGCGAATACAAATCTACCATGGAGCAATACACACAGGAGTAGGTAAACCCCATCAGTTTTAGCTGGGGTGGTCAGGTACTCAGCAGAGGATGAGAACTTCTTCTTTAAAAACCAGTGGCAGCAAAAGACTTCCCCAGTGCCAAGCAGCACAGAGGTGAGATCCTTCATCCAATACCTTGACTACTGGAGAACCATTGAGCTATTATGTGGACCCTCTGCTGAAGTAACAACGCTAGGGTGCTCTGCTGAAGTCACAACTCTGGGGTGCAGGATTCTGAAACATTCCACTGCAGTGCAATTCGTGAAACATATATAAAATAAATGTAAATGTTTTGTTTATTGTAGCGCAAAGAAACCCTCCTTAAAGAATACCAGCAGAGGGGGAAATCCAGCATGTTTATGGATAAGCGTTTTGGAGAATATGATACCAAACTCACTCCAGAGGAGAAGATGATGAAGAGATTTGCAATGGAGCGACAGGTAAGAGGGGGACAATAAAGGGATGCTGCTTAGTTTAGTTGCCCTTCTCTGCGCTCTCTCCAATTCCACAATGTCCTTTTTGTGAAATGGTGCCCAAAACTGGACTGCATATTCCAGATGTGGCCTGACCAATGCTTTGTACGGGGGCAGGATTATGTCTCCATCTCTGCAGTCTATTCCTCTTTTAATACAAGAAATTACTTTACTAGCTTTAGATATAGATTAATTTAGATTAAGATATATAATTTAGATATTTAGATTGTGTATGTTCTACCAGAACCCCCAGATCCTTTTCCATTTCTGACTCCCCCAAATGTATTCCCACCAGACAGTATGAAGCATGCATGTTGTAAGCCCCCAAGTGCATAATTTTACATTTATCTATATTAAATGTAATTTGCCACTTGGCTGCCCAATCAAACAGTACATCCAGGTCTGCTTGTAGATTATTATAGACATCCTGTATGGACTTAATTCCAGTACATAGTTTGGTGTCATCTGCAAACACAGAAATGATACTTTTAATCCCAAACTCTATATAATTTATAAAGATGTTAAACAGTAAGGTCCTAACACTGAACCCTGGGGTACACCACTAATATTTTCCTGAATGCACCTATACTCCCTATTTGTATGTGTGAGAGAGAAATGGATTCATGCACTTGCACCTTAAGGTAGGAGTTGGTACTTCATGGCTTGGCCAATACCTTTTTTTTTTTCTTTTTGTATCGTGTTGTCATGGTACATTTTAGAAAGACAATAACTCCATCTGTGATTCGATTCTCATGTCCGTTGTAGTGAATAATTTAACATATTTTATTTTTTTTTAGAGAAATGTTGATAAAAAGACTATGTATAACCTAAATGAGGAGGAGGAATTGACTCACTATGGACAATCTCTGGCTGCTTTGGAAAAGCTGAATGACCCTGTGGATAGTGACAGTGATACAGAGGAACGAGGGGCACTGTCAGGTAAGCTGGGACACTGAAAGAATGGTGGCGTCCATTCATGGATGATTATTAGATATGGAATCAGAATCATATATTTCCTTACTTTCCAACAGTAATGCACACTCGGGTGTTATTGGCCTAAGATACATGAAGAAAAAGCTGGCTGTTTTTACATAAGTTCAGTTGTTAGTTAGTTGTTGCATGGTTAAAGCAATTATCTCTTTATTTATTTTAAATGATATGGTCCATCTGTCGTCTTTTGCATAACCATAAAAGATTAAACTAGTATTATTCATAGAGGCTAACCAAAAATTTGAGTCCTAACCAAGAATTATTTTCATGTTATAGCTGCATTGACTGCTGCTCATTTTGGTGGAGGAGGACTGCTTAGGAAGAAAGCGCCATCTGAACAGAATGAAGAGGAGCCAGAAAAACCAAAAACCCGTAAAGAGCTGATTGAGGAGCTGATTGCTAAATCCAAAACTGAGAAGGTGTGTGTTAAGGCAAAATAAATCTTTTTTTTTTTTTTTTTTTTCTTCCCACATTGTCTGCTTTTTATTAGCAGTACTTTATCTCTTAAGGTGGCCATCACCATGGGAAAAATTATGAGCCGCCCTGTGAAACTGTTATGTACTAGTCTTTTCCAACGGGTGTATGTTAAATCTTCACTCTAAAATAGTTCCAAATGCTACTGATATCCAGATGTGTCGAACACTGTATACCCTACTGTGTTGTATGGATCTTCCCACCCAGCTTTCCATCACTGAAAAACATACCTGAATGTATTGGTTAGCAGCATGCTTATATTTCTTCAAGATTGTAAAAATTTAGCACGCAACCCACTGTATCTTTCTTTATTTATAGAGTGACTCACTTTTTTTCCATGGTGACAGGGTCACTTTAACATCTAGACCATGAACTCCCTGGTCACATTTCAACAAGCTTAAATTATAGTTTTTCCACTTAAATGTTTTAAATATGCTTATTGTAGTCAGTGAAAAGAACATAGTAAAGTGCAAAGAGCACCACTCTGCAGCAGCTAGCTCATCAGATGAGATGGCGGATCATTAGAAGAAGTTGGATGACTAATTTTTTGAATCTGGGTATTTTGACCTTCATTTGGGAATATTTCCTGTTGCTTGGCAGGAAATGAGTGTAATCTTTGCCATAGGAATACATATGGCAATAAGTGTACTTTTAGTAGTAGAATAAGGAAAAAACACTGTAAGGTTTGCATAATTAATGGGAAGATGTATTTACTTCTTGGTGAGTTGGAAGATGACTTCCTTACCAAAAGACCACAACCCCTCTCCCCCCAATATTGAGGAGTGTATTTGTTTTTAACTATGTTCTATTTGTTTCTAATATTTTTTGTTTTAACAGAGAGAGAGACAGACTCAGAGAGAGAAGGCTCTGGAGTTGACAGAAAAACTAGACAGTGACTGGAAATCTATACAGAGCCTTCTGGCTCACAAAACACCTAAATCTGAAAGGAAGACAGAAGCAGAAAAACCAAAGGTGAGATGTGGTTTTAAGGATGGAGCTTTAAAAGCATTTTAACATGGGAGAGACGTATATCCAGCTGTAGCAATGTTGCTCTACATGTAATCCTTCATTAAACTGTTTTTGTTCACAGCAATATCCAAAAAGTTAATTTAGGGCAATATACGTTCAGACCTTATCAATGTGTAACCAGACATGATAAATGGGACACTACACTGTGGAAGCTGTGTCTGAATAAAAGGGGCAAAATGCAAGTCATTAACAGTGTTCTCCCTAGAATTTTTTTTTAAAGCCAGGTGGTCAAAAAGTAGGTGGGACAACAAATTTAAAGCTACTAGTTCTTTGTCCCATATGTGTCCAGTAACCCCTAAAATTGTGTCAGCTGTCCACCTTCCCCTATCCTTTATTTGAACTTTCTAATGCCCACCCCATAGTATGTCTCATTTTTGTATTGCCTTTGTATTATGCCCTGACTACCTATGTATTGTGAACCAAGTTCTTAGTCCCATGATTTGTTAAGTGTTTACCAGTGTAATCAATGCAGTGTAATAATTTAGGCTTAGTTAACATTTGGTGTTAAATGAAGAGGGAACTCCGAATCTCCAAACAGATGACAAAAAAATCTGATATATAGAAAAACCGGAATATAGGTATCTCTGAAATCGGGGAGATCATTATATTCCAAATCCTCAAGTAGAATGTTGTGTCAGCATGTAGAACTATAAGCAGTACAGTGGTGACATAATTCAATCTTAGCTGTCAGAGGCATTAGTGCCTTAGATTTCAATTCAGATATACAGCTACAGGACTTAAGGAGTGCCAAATTAACTGGTACGTCTCAGGAATTCAAGACACAAGGTAGATTTTTCAGGCTATTACTTTAAAATTTCTAGATGTTCCTTTTAAGATACAAAATTTTAATTTTAAGTTCAGGCTTCGAACTTACACTTCAGTTTTGATGTTCAACTTTAGTTTTGTTTTGTGCAGAGGGAAGGTTTTTTTAATCTTTTCAGACAGATCAAGCACATATTGTTTTCCCGCCTGTTGTTTTATACTCATTCAAGCGTATGAGGGTTTTGTGCATTACTTTTGTAAATGTATCTAAAAGCAAGCTGCCTTGCTTTGTTACTTTATTCAGCCATATGGGGTGATAGTCAAATGTCTATAGGGGGTCATATCAGGGAGTCTAAAACATCTTATTAGACAATTTTGCATCATTTGCAGTACGAAGGGCAAGTTTCACATCTTTTTTTCATATTTTGTTCATTATTAGCCTGATAACTACCACCAATTGATGATATGTGTTGGGTTTCTGATTTCATATTCTAAAAATATAATGCTTTTCATTAGCCTGATGATTATGACAAGATTGTGCGAGAGCTTGGCTTTGAGATGAAGGCACAGCCCTCAGACCGGATGAAATCAGAACAAGAGATTGCAAGGGAAGAACAAGAGAGACTACAGAAACTAGAGGTAAGACAACTGTGGTACATCTGCTCACTTATACGTTTATAGATTTTAATTCCAAAATATGCCATTTTTTTTAACAGTCTATGTCTTTGTCTTCTGTTCCACTTGACTGATTCCCCTTCTCTTTTATTGATTGCAACTTCATGTCCCTCTCCCTAATGTTTCAGTCTTTGTAAGTAAGACTGCAATGTGTGGAACATTACCTTATGAACACAGCTGCCTGCATTTCAACAGACTTTGTTTCCACTCCTTTCAAAAGCTGTGCATACTGACTTCTTAAGAGGTTTGGCTACCAAGTTCATCAGATGCAAGTGTGAAATTTCATGGTGAAAGCCCCTTAGTTGGCTAGGCTGTGTCTGCTGACTGACGTTAAGAACAAATTATTATTTTTTGAAAGTTTATTCTTCTAAATGCAGGCTGAGAGACTGCGCCGAATGCGAGGGGAGGATGATAAGTCCAAGAAGAAGTCCAAACACATCTCTGCAGACGATTTAATGGATGGGTTTATATTGGATAAAGATGATCGCCTCATGCTTTCCTATAAGGTAAACTTTATTAAATGCATTCATATTTATGAAGTTAAGAGTGTGTTTCTTTGCTAATTTCATAGTTTTGAAAAGCTAATGGAGGACCCTCGCTGTGCTTGTGGATACCTGGAGCAGCTTTAATCAATTCCTGTATACCTGATAATGAACCATTCTAAACCATCAAAGCTCTCTCTCTTTATTGTTGAGACAAAACATCTTTTCTGATTTCCATAAATCTTAAATTGTGATGCAGCCCATAACAGTGTCAGTGGGTGGAAGGGATTTGAAATGCTCATAACGCTCATAGGTCTTGGTGCTTTTTACACGTGCAGAGTAAGCAATAAATCTGTAGTAATTTGCAGTCACTTCTACATACTACTTTGGTTGATTCAGGCATTATCCTATATTGTATATTAACTTGTTATCATACATTTGTCTTATTGTGCCAAAATGGTTTGAATAGAATGAGGCGTGCAAACTGTCTTGTTGTCTGTTTTAATGGAGCCTGATTTTTATTTTTTTTACTAGGATGGGAAGGTGAATCTCCCGGAGTCAGAGGAAGCTGACGAAAAAAATGGAAACATAGATGGGAAGGAGGAGGAAGAACCAACTGAGGAAGATGATGGAAGTGGTGCTGGCGATGAGGGTAGTGAAGCTGCTGAAGACGATGACGACGATGAGGAAGAGGAGGATGGTAGTGAAGAAGATGAGGATGATGAAGGCAGTGATGCTTCAGATAATTACTCTGATTTGGAATCTAATGCAGAAAGCATCGAGGAGGATGAAGAAGAGGTAGTAAAACCAAAAAAGAAAAAAGACAAAATCAAGGAAAAGGAAGCCATTGAGGCAAGTTCTGAACTGCCATTTACATTTGATGGTAAGTTTTTGAGGTCTGTGCATGATAGGTGTAAGTTGAATAGTGCAATTGAAGAGACTTTGGGTAACGAGTACATAGGGTATATAGTGCAGGGGTCAAAAGTATGTAAAGTACGTAGTTCATGGTTTGAAGGGAAGCGACAGACATATTGCAATGTACAATACATTCAAGTGTTTGTGTGTGTATAATATATATTTAAATTGTCCCACGTTATACTGTAAGTTTTAATCCTGTCTAAAGGTCAGGTCTGAGATAGATTGGCTGCTTTTGGGCTAAACAGCCACTTTGTATTTCAGACAAATTAGTAAGTGAGGCTTTTAGTTCTTGTGTATTCTTCTGTATTATGTAAATTCTATTCAATATTCTTCTGGAGAAAACTATAAAACTAATTCTTTGTTTATGTCTTTCTCAGTTCCTGAGTCACAAGAGAGTTTCCAGTCTCTGCTGAGAGATAAGCCTACAGAGAAACAGCTCATCATACTGGAGAGGATTCAGAAGTGTAACCATCCAAGCCTGGCTGAGGGGAATAAGGCCAAGCTAGGGGTAAGATTTACCTATTGCTCCATTGTAGATCTAAGAATCCTCAGGACCCTTCTCTATGTATATATTGCTGGCACCATAGCAGTCATGGAAGAGTAAAGGTTACTGTAGATGCAAGAGAATGACCTTTCATTGAGTATTGGCTGGAGAGGAAGGATGATGGTTTTAGCTAAATTTAGGTGACCATCACATATAATATTAGAAAAGTCATAGTCCACTATAAAAGTCACATAGTCTCTAAAGCGTATTTTTTTTTTATTTAGTAGCTTCTTATAAACACATTCCTTCTCCAGATATTTCCTTAAAGTTTTCCCTGTAAGTTAAATTTATAGCCATAGATAAATGTAACCATCATTGTGGGAGACCTGCTGAATCCCTTTGCATAAAAACCAAGCAAAAGGTTTGTCCTTTCACTGATGAGTCTTTTTTTACATGTTGCTGATCTTCACATGTATATATCTGTATATATGTATGTATCGGAGTTAACACTTTATATAACTAGCTGGTAAACTTATAGACAACATATACTATTGCCTTTGCCTATTTGTATTAATAATTTTTTATTGACCCGATAAAATATTTTTTCTGTGTTGAAAGTTTTCATGTTATATATTTCATGTAAAATCTTGCAGAAATTGTTTGGTTTCCTCCTGGATTATATCATTGACTTGACTGAACAGGAAACTCCAGATCTCCAAACAGTTGACAAACTCATTGTGTAAGTAATCTATTTTGTAGGGGATTTAGTCGTTTTGTACATATTTGTGTTCTTTACCATGGACAGGAAAAAAAAATTACCTTTTTATCTGTCAGAATAATTAAATTTATATTTTTTGCACTATTTTGTCGAAGCAGCAGGTAAAGCTTTCATCCTGTTATTACATACACGGATAGAGTAAAGCTTCTATTTTTAAAGGGGAACTAAACCTAAAATGAAACAAACTGAACAGGCTGGTTGTTTATTGCAGAGGTAACAAGCTATGTTTCTTCTGAAATAAAACAAACTTACCTGCCCATTGCATTCTTTTCTGTACTGAGTTGTACATGTGCAGCTCAGTGTATGATGATGGTGTGTGATGAGCAGGAGTGAGGGAAGATACGTTCAGTTGAAAAAAAAAAGCACAGCTAAGTAAAATTTATTGCAGAAGAGACATAGCCTCCCTCCCGTCTGCCCATTTAAATTTTTAACCTTAGTTTCACTTTAAAAAAAATGTATATTGTACCTGGCAGCTTATTCTTCAAATCTCTCTCCAGCTGCTGCAGATAATTGAAACTTCCAGATGTGTAGAATCTGGCCACACTTTGGTTCCTAGGTTTGATGCCTGTACAGTTCTTGAAAGCAGGCATGAGGAACCGCAGACTGGAAGCAGATATTTCATATATCCAGAAATGGTGGAAACCAGGGCCGGCTGTATATCTGCAGAGTGACAGATAATTTAACACACAGGCCTCTGGAAAGCTAATCTACGTTACTACTCAGGGTTACTGTCAGGGTTGCTTTAACACACACAAGTTATCCTAATGACTCTTCTCTTTAAATAGGGCTCTCTTTAGTTGGTCTCCTTCTCAAAATCTTAGCAAATTACAGAACATTGGGCCTGATTTATTAAAGCTCTGCAAAGCTGAAGAGAATACACTTTTATCAGTGAAGCTGGGTGATCCAGCAAACCTGGAATGGATTTGGTCCAGGATTCAAAACATTTGCTAGCAAATAGCAAAAGACTTTGTAGAAATCCATTCCAGGTTTTCTGGATCACCCAGCTTCACTGATGAAAGTGTATCCTCTCCAGCCCTGGAGGGCTTTAATAAATCAGGCACAACGTGCTTGCTTCTTCTTGTAAAAGTTTGGCAATCCCTATCCACATAAACATTTTTAGATTTATCTAGTTGACCACAGGAGTAAATCGGAACACTGACACCAGGAATTTGTGGGGAGAACCATGTTTAGTGATTTATAGAAATGAAGGCAAGATAGAATTGCCGTATGTCAGGATTACAATTATTCACAATTAAGTGAATCCTTTTGCTTAAACTTTGTATAATCTTCCCTCGCTGCATTGCTGATTTCAATCAAATGCTTTTATTTATTTATTTTTTTGGAACAATCCTTTGTGGTTGTACTATTACCAAGACCACCTAGGAAGCCTGACAATGTTGTGGTGTGTCTTGTTCAGAAGATAACCATATGCTCACAATAGCAGCTCGTTCTGATCTCTCCTTCCACAACAAAACAGAAATATGAATGTATATTTAAAGTGCTAGAAGTGTCTTCCTTTTCAGATCATAGAAGCTTTTTAAATGTAGCCCTTCATTTCTTCTCAATCCTTAAACTTGTAATTGATATCATTAAAAAATAGGGCAAAATATCAGGCAGGAGGTCACAATTTTGCTGGTTTTTAAACTGTGTGGGAAGTCAAAGAACTGACAAAAGTTAGAGATGAAAGATAAGAGATGAGAAACGTCCTATAGTTTTCATCTTTCAGGAATCTCCATCCTAAAAATTATAGTTGTACACCAGAAGAATTTTACGTAAATAGTCAAAACTGAGTTTGAAAACTTCCAAAAGAATGTGACTTTTCATGTGTTAAGTTTTTAAGAGTATTGTTTAGAACATTCTTGTTTTTTCTGTTATGGCAGGCCCCTGTACAACTTGTGCCAGATGTTCCCAGAAACTGCAGCAGAGTGTGTAAGAGAGGTCCTGCAGGATATCGCTCGCACTTTGGATGAAGCCATTGAATCAAAAGGCCGGGCTGCATACCCTGCGTTACACGTGGTATGTAGTATTTCGAAACTCATTCAAATATTGTACTGGATGTGAATATGCCCCTTACAAAACTAAATTATTTTTAGTCTTAAATGGCCTTTATAAACAGATATTTGCTTTTAGAGGTGTTTGATGTAATTGTACAGCAATTCATTGTGTATGACATAGAAATGATCTGAGCAAAAGGGAAACCATAATAATATTATTAATAAAGAGGATTTGTATAGTGCCAACATATTATGCAGCGCTGTACATTAAATAGGGGTTGGAAATGACAGACAGATACAGACAGTGACACAAGAGGAGGAGAGAGGACCCTGCCCCGGAAGAGCTTACAAGCTAGGATGACTTACTCCTTGTAAAGTTTTGCTGACTGGAACCCTCCAGTACCTAAAGTACCTAAAGTATTTGTATGGTGGGATTGTAATTTGTCTCATGGATTATCTATTCCATGTTGTAAGTTTTTAGGTGTACTTTTAAACTGGCCTTCAAGTGGACAGTCCACTTAGACTCGCGTACACTCATCATTCCAAATCAGTTGAAAAGCATAGTTGAAAATATTTACAACCCCTATTTAATGTACAGCGCTGTGTAATATGTTGGTGCTATAAAATACTGTTTATTATTAATAATATTATTTATAATGTAAGGTCACATTGGTTCTTTTTTTTAAATATATATATATATATATATATATATATATGTGTACACCACAACTGTTCCTTTGCAAACATAAAACATTAAAAGAGGTATATATATGGTGCTAGTTCCAGGAAAAGGTGCTGTCCAAGTCCCAAATGTATAGATAATTAGGGGTAAGTGCACCAAAAAAAATGCATAAGGCGGGAATAAGTATCAGTCCCAAGCTTTTCTTTTTGGGTGCTTTTTCATCTATTGATTTGAAAGCGTGAGGTAGCCCAGAAAGTGGAGGTGGACCTTCCATTTTAGTTTAAAAAAAGAACTATGTACTAAACTTGCCAGCTGCAGGTGGAGGACCCTTGGCATAATGTCCAAGTGCACACAGTTACTTTGCAGTCTGCTGCCTTACAACACTTTCTGATCTTTGTTTGTGCTTTCACTGATCTGTCTAGCTGGGAATAGCTTCTTGTGTCTGTTCTCAAACAGGTCTTCCACTTCATAAATCTGTAAAGTAGCTGACACTCATGCTATAAGGATCTCTGTAGCCAGGCTTGATGTGCACATAGATTGTATCTTTGTAACATTGACTCCTATTTTTCTCTTGTAGCTACTTTACTTCAAGATCATTGCAATTTTATTTCCAACTTCTGATTTCTGGCACCCAGTGGTCACGCCAGCTGTCACTGTGATGAGCCAGCTGTTGACAAAGGTAAGAGAGCATTTTTTGTTTTAAATTTCTGCATCATAGTTGTCTGCGTGTTGCTTTAGTTAACTGCTGTTTAAGTGCGATTCCCTGAATTCTGGAATTCCATTTTAATGAACTGCTTTATGAATATTTAAGAGGTTAGAAAAACACACAAAGGTAACAATTGCATCAAGATTCCCATTATTACCAGATCTCGAGTAAAATGCGTAACTTTTTTTTTTTTTTTGCAGTGTCCGGTGTCTTCACTAGAAGATGTGGCTGCTGGTCTTTTCATCTGCTGTATGTTCCTGGAATACGTATCCCTGTCACAGAGGTTTGTTCCAGAGGTTATCAACTTCCTCCTGGGGATCTTACACCTGGCTACAGCACGCAGACCTTCTATTGGTATGTACGCTTTGTTTCCTTGACTATTTCTTTTTATATACAGCCATTCCTCCAGCTTGTATTTGGCCCTTGCCTACAATTTAAATAGCTTTGAGATTTTAGTACTCTGTTGTGTTTTATCTGTGTCTGAGAAGTTCAGTTGTACTAAAAATCTTTAGCAATTTGTTTTTGGGGTTCAGAAACCTCAACCATCTTGACTAACTGAGCTAGGACAGCAAAACTCCTGGACATGCTCATAGAAGTAAATACATCCTGTTACCTTGCAACTTTGAGCTCAGTGTACAATATAAAAAAGTTTGCAAGGAGGAAGGTAAGAAACAATAATTGCAGCAAATGAATAATATGCAACAAAAAACCTCCCTGCTTGCAGATCCTATTTACTAAAGTTTTGTAGTTTCTCTTTAGGGGTATATTAGAATTTTTGTAGATATTTTCAGTTTTTTGTTTTTTTTCATCTTTTCACTGTTCTATAGCTAAGAAGGTTATTTCAGCACACTACTTTAAATACTGAGGAATAAAATTCCCAGCATACCCTTATAGAAGATGACCTGCAGTACATTTTTTAATTCTGCTGTATGATAGTGTATTTGTAGTTTAAAAAAGGCAAGTCTGCATAACTGCAAACTTTGATGGCTCATTTTTTATCTGGCTGAATTCTTTCCTTGTTTTCATTGTGTTCTGGGTCATGACGACCTTAATAATGAAACAGATCTGATGTCCTCCAGGCTGGAGGTTAGAAAGTCTGATTCTCTCTCAAGTTACCTTCTATTAGGAAGACTAAAGATGGAATCACTTTCCCTTCGTCTTTCATTGTCATCATTTATTTACTGAACTGATATCAGAGAATTACAAGTGCTAGTTCCTTCCCCCGTGCATGTTTTTTGGCTCCACATTAGGATTTGGCAGATTATTATAAATCAGTAAAAGTTACAATAATTTTACAGTTTTTGATTACATTGGTACCACTGCTCTTCTTTTATACAGCTGTAGCTGAAAACAAACCAAGATACTGAACATCTTTTGTTTTGATGCTCAGTAAGGTGAAGTATTAGGCAAGGATGTTCTGTAAAAGATGAAATGGGACTGAGTGAGTTAATGATCTATTATTTTAGGAATTTAAATATTTGCAGTCCATTGCAGAAACGTGTAGTTTGTCCTCTTACAATCTGCTTATCATATACTGTATCATGACAGGTTACTTTGTTGTTCCTCCATTTAAACACCATGGGAAGTCCTCAGAACTTTTGCTGGCAGACAGTGAAAAGGACATTAAATCTTGGAAGAAGACACAAATGCCGCTGACAGCAATCAATGGGCTGAACACAGAGGATGGGACTGAGATCAATCATTTTAGGTGAGCATAGTATATATACATCAACACTTACCAGGCTGCAGTGTATATGGAATATATATACCTTTATAGTTTTAGGGTTTTTATGTGATCTTTGTGACTTCCAGTATACAAATATTTTATTTTAAATACATTGTTTCTACAGTGTATGTATTTCCTGCGTTCTCACAGTTAAAGCACCTTTTAAAATCAATTTCATTTTATATGCACTCCTACAGACTGACATGTGTTGCAGTGAGCTTAGACTTGCTGAAAAGATGTGTGAATATGTATGGATCTTTACCAGCCTTTCGGGAGATTTTTCATCCAGTTTCCTTACTTATCCATGAGCATCTTCCACGAAGCACGTATCCTCAGGAAATTCAGGTAATATGTCTGAAAGTACTTTTTTTAAGGTCCTATGCCAATGGGCAAATGCAGCATGGTGTTGTGTATTTACCTGCACTGAATGAAAATGCCAGAAAATACATTACTTCTACATCTCTCTGCATTCATAGCACCAGTAAAGAAGAGAGAGGGGGCAGGGGAATTAATTTAACTTGATAGTTTTAATAATTTTTTTTCTTAGGCTTGTTTAGTATGCCATTCAATGGCACATTAGTAGCTTTAAATGTGCTCTTGTTTACCTCATTCCTTGCTTGCTTAGTTGCTAGTGCTTCAATCATTCCTCTGATGATTTGGGCTCTGGATGGACCCTCACCATTCCGAGGCGGCTGGTCTAGCATTATATGTGATGGTGCTAGAGTGCATGTGCCCTAATAAATGGACTGCCAAATAAAAGTGACTTTGAGGAATTGAAGGAGAAAGAAGATCCTGCAATAGTGTAGCATTGGATATCTTAGACAAAAAACAATAACTGAACTCTAGCAGTGCAAGTGGAGCTACACTGAAAATGGTAATTTCCTGGAGTTCAGCTTTAAACTTTCACGATGGATACAAACTAGTGCAGTATCTACTTTCTTGTCTCTACTTCAACATATTGCTTTCGCCAGCTCAACATGTGCTTCCTACTATATTTTTGTTTTAAATAACAACACAGTTACTACATAGTGATTAGTATTGTGTAGTATTATGATCTTTTTTACATTGTTTCAGTTTTTATTAAAGTGACTTTTTTTCTTTAATTTTAGGATTTGTGCCAAAATATTTTAGATGATATTGAAAGACATGGAAAGAAACCCTACCAACCACTTGTGTTTGAGAAACAGGCGCCTGTCCCAATGAAAATGTTCATGCCAAAAGTAATGCCTGTGTGAGTATAGAAAAAGGTCAAAAAGGAGTAAAAATGATAACTTAAAAACATTAAAAAAGGTTATATAGAGCTGGAGCAATGATGCAAATCTGCTGTGGGCTCTCATTTACTTTTGTGATCTCCCGTCTTGTGGTGAGGTTTAGTTGCGCCTTTACCCAGTTCTGTCTTGTTCTAACCTGTGTTGCATATGCTTACAGATGTCAAAATTTTTAGAGTCTCCATATCTCGCAATTCTGCTTTAAATCTGACATTTTATCAATAGATGCTGTGAATTTATGGTATGATATATGCATATGAATACTTGCCTTTATTTATATTGTTCAGCATATGGAGGTACAAATTTCCTCCAAAACAAAAATTACTTTTGTGGAGAAAAAACGTAAAAGAACAGCGCAGGTCAGATGTGACCTATCAAAACCATCGCATTAACCTTTTTTTTTTTTTGTCAGGCTGGAATTTGGCAAAAAACAAGGTAGCAATAAAGTGGAGCGAGAACGCAAGAAACTCATTCACAAACACAGACGGGAACTTAAAGGAGCTGTGCGAGAAATCCGCAGGGACAATCAGTTTTTAGCAAGAGTGAAGCTTTCAGAGACCATAGACAGGTGAGTGAACCAAGGCGGGCATATTTACAGAAAATCTATTCATTTTTAGATTGTTAAAAAAATAATTTTTTGTGGTATTAACCCCTTCTGCAGTCTAGAGAGGGATAATACAGATGCAAAGAGGGGTAATACACAGAATGAAATGGGAAGAGAATGAAGTCTGAGGGCCTTAATAAAAATATTGTGACTGTGCTGGTACCTAACAAGAGAGTATTCATCATCAGAAAAGCCATACAGACAAATACCAATGGCTATATAACCACACAGACACAATAACTAATGCAGCTTTTTAGTTATGATACATCATGCCTATTAGAAGTGATAGCTAGCTATTTACAACTACTTTCTTTCTTATAGATAGTTTCTGCCATCTTGCATGTTTTTAGCTCCCTGTGCTGTAATTTATAGCCCCTGTGTTGTCACTCGCCACCAATCTGCTGATTTTCACCTTAGACACCTTCAAGTGGTGACCCAAACACATCTAGTTCTGATCTCTGTATAAGAAACACTGGTTTGGAATCCTTAAAAGAACTTCCTTTATGTTCAATGAATAATGATAACGCAGTAAAGAATTAAAATCAATGTTAACTTGAAATGATAAAAAAAAAAACAGAAGTTGTGTTTTGCAAAAAAAAAAAAAAAACACATTTAAAACAATAAATTGATCCATGAATTCAGGCTCTGCCCCCTCTAAGATCTTTAGTATGTGGCCTTCCTGACCAGTAAAAATGAGGTAGGAGAAGGAGGGCAAAGGTATTTTTTTATGGGAAAAGTCAAGATTTTCCTATGAAATGAGCTGCCTGTATCTCTGGATCTAGTGAGGACAGTAAGTTTGGTTAGTGACGGGTTTACTTTAAGTATCCCAGCCCAGCTTGTGGTTGTTTCTCTGTTGCTTTGTTTCTTGGATAACTAGCAGTTTATTAATTTGTTTTGTTGCCATTGTTCTGAACATCTACATTTCATTTCTCAGGGATGCAGAGAGGAAGAAGAAGGTAAAGGAACTCTTCAACAGTCTGTCAACACAGGAGGGAGAATGGAAAGCCCTAAGGAGACGGAAGATGAAGGGCAAGTGAGGTGGACTTACTGTGCTCACCACACGGAGGGATGTGCAGAAAAAATTACCTCCTACCTGTCCTGTATGAGGACAGCTCTTATCTTTTTCCATTTTATGGAAACGATGTTTGATATCCATATAAAAGTTTATATAATGTAAGCACGGACATTACATGCTGACGCTTGGAGACAGAATTTGTGGATGTTGGTGGATTTTTTTTAATGTCTGAATGTTAACAAGATGGTGTAATATAGATTTACACATTGTGGAATGCATTACAAATACAAATGCCTATTTAACATTCTACGATTTGTTTGGTTGTGCTTTTGTTTTCTATGTGTTTTTCCCCTACCACAGTCACATTATTATGCCAGTTCATAACATCAATTCTAAAAATGGCAATATTTGAGTTTTGGGTGGTGATTTCTTCTAGTTAGATATTAAATCTTGAGTTCCCAAATCCACCTGCTCTGACTTTAACTAGCAGTCAATTTTGTAGTTGGATTCTTCAGGTACTTTTGAATTACCTTTTGTATTGGGTAATAAAGGAAGCAGAAACAGAAACTCCATTCATCTCCAGGTGAGAAAAAAAAACTATAAAAGACTAAGAAGAGCAAATACATTTTTAGGTATTCTTCCAGGTCATATTTCTGAGGGGAAAACTAATGTCTACATAGATTATACATATCTACAAAGTTTATACATGTCTACATAGATTATACATGTCTACATAACAGTCTATATCTAATCTATGAAGACTGTTATGTAGACATATAATCTATGTAGACTGTTATGTAGACATATAATCTATGTAGACTGTTATGTAGACATATAATCTATGTAGACTGTTATGTAGACATATTTCTGAGGAGAAAACTAATGTTTTCATAAATGCCCTCCACCCATTATACCATTATATTACATTTGTTCCTTATTATAATATATATATATTTATTAAATGGTCCTTTCCTTAGATACAGGTTTAGGTAAGTATGTTGCCAGAACAAAATTTTACACTGGTTAGATTATCACTGTTTCTGCATGGTACATTATTAGGACAACCTGTCATCCTCTTTTTTCATATTTGCAACTAAGAGAAGCTGATTAGTTGGCATGTTCACATCATACTTGCTTCTGCAGCCAACGCACCATTGCACCCTCTGAATGCAGTATATTGATTTGTAGATTCTCATACAGAGCAGTGCTGTCACTGCTGGACCTGTAGATGCACAGTTATTAAGCTGACTGTGCACCTTTTCAGTCTGATTTAGATTTATTAACTACCAGGCAGTAAGAGAACCTACCTGACTGGATACCAATGGAATACATTGTTTAAATAGATCTTCTATAGTTCTAGTAGTTCTAACAGAGATTGTACTATTAGATTGGGAGGAACCATGAAAGCAAAATGTAAGCAGAGTAAACTTGAGCTTTAATATAAATTAGAAAGTCACATTTTCATAATTTTGAAGCATTCTTCATAAATAGCCTACAACAGTGCTTTAAATATAGGCAGCACAGGGAAATCCGAGAACAGAAACCTAAATACTTGTATACCTCAGGATTTGCCTTTTACTCATTCAAGCTAAATAAAATAGGCTTTCCTAGAATGCAATGCAGAAAATGTCAGCTTCCACCAGATTTTCATTGAGAGGTTCTTCTTTAATCTGGTACAGAACATCTGGGATGAGTAGTGCACACAGGCCCATTCACGCGGCTGAAATAGCTTCTGTTCCTTTAGGCCATGTCAGGTACTTGCTGTTCTGCACCTCTTGAGCTTGACAAGTTTATAAATCATCTCGGACTTGAAATGAGAAAAAAAACAAAAAACTTATTTATAAGCGTGTTCATGGGCAAGCAGTGTGTCCATTTCTCAAAGCTAGCAGGTGGACGCTTCTCATTTTTATCTAACCTGTGTTAGACAAATGCCACCACAACCACCACACCTAGTTTAGGAGACTGTGGCTGTGTAAGCTTTGATTGCATATGGCTGTTCTGACATAAAAAAAGAAAACCTTATCCTGAGCGATGACAAAGAGCCAGGGCGCATGTAGTGTAAGTGGCTGCAGGATATCAGCATTATATTGTTATCAGCATTATATCTACTTTAAAACCTGTTGTTGCCATTTTTTAAACAACATAAAGACTGAATTGCATTAAGCGCCCCACCCTTTACTCCACCATTGTATGCCCCTTTTGTGCTCTTTTTCATACCCACTAGTAGTACAGAAAATATACAGGTAGTCCTTGGATTACATACAAGATAGGGCTGTAGGTTTGTTCTTAAGTTAAATGTGTATGTAAGTCGGAACAGGTACATTATTTTATTAAATGCAATTAGGACAGATGTTTGTCTCAACATTTTAGGCAGCGTGGTGTCAGTTACTGTATATATTCCTCACTACAAGCTAGTCACATACAGCAAAAAAAAAAAAAACTCATGGAGCCTAGACATTCATTAACTTCTGGAGCAAGCTGTGCTTTCATATGCAATAAGAAACAACTGCAGAGTTTGTCTTGGTTAATAAAGAGTTACAAGAGGTTGCAGAACAGCTCAGCCCTTAAGATCACCCACAACCTCAGCTATGTTTACTAAAAAACCTGCAAGTCATGCAAACCGCCCCCCTACTGCCCCATCAAGCCTACATTCTGCACACTAGCAGCAGGGAAGCCCCATTCGTATCTAGGAGGCGTCTGTATGTCGGATGTCCTTAACTCGGAGACTGCTTGTACTTTGTAGCACATTACAGTGTTTTCTCATGTATCATTGCCGCTTTTCCAGTATTACTTCATATAATAAAGTGTTGCACATGATGTTGGTGCTATATAAATACATAATAAAAATGTTGTTACCTTGACTATCTTGACTAATACCAAGTCTCTGCTCTTCTCCTTCCAGCAGTTTCCTGTAGACTGCAATCTCAGCATCCAGCTTAAGCTTGATGTTAAGCAGGTCTTGGTAATCCTGTAGATATCGAGTTAAATCAGCCTTGGTCTCAATGAGGCGATCTTCTAGCTGAGCAATGATTTCCTGTAGGGTAGCCACTTCTTCCAGGTGCTTGGCCTGCATATCATCCAGCATCTTCTCCAGGGCTTCATTTCGTGCCCTCAAAGTATCAATTTGACCCTGCAGGTCAGTTATTTGGGAAGAATACCTGCTAATATCTTCCCTAATATTTCTGATCCTCTCTTCATTCTTGTCTAGAAGCCCCTTAGCAGAACTGAGTTTAGTTTTGTACCATTTCTCTGCCTCTTGGATGTTTTTGGTGGTAGCTTGCTCAATCTCGGCACGCAAGGCTTTAAGGGCTGCCGCTAAGTCAGGTCGAGAGCTTTCTATCTCCAGGCTCACCTTGGATTCTTCAATTTGCCTCATTAAGTCAGCAACTTCTTCATCATGAAGCTTTTTCAGGAACTCAATCTCATCCACCAGTTGTTCAATTCTTTTCTCTAACTCCAGCTTCTGCACGGTGGCATCATCCACATCTTGACGAAACTCTTTCAAGGTCCTCTCAGCCTCCTCTGAAAAAATGATCCAAGATTGACATGATTTATTTTCAAAGCCTTTACAAACTTTATATTAAGCACTCTGTAAGGAATCTACATGGAAAACTTTGCTTTTTTTTAGTCATTTGCAGTACCAAATCTTACTCATACTCGTAACTTCTGACCAGTTCACCCTAACACTGCTTTTTTTATTTTTTATTTACCCAAGTTACACTCTGACTGTCAAATATGAATACGTGATCGAATGCCAGTATGTCCTGCTTTTAATTTTACTTTCATAAAACACATTTTTTTATTAACTTTATTTTTCATAGCAGAGAGATATTTTCAGAACTGTAAACAAACATTTTACAATCATATAGTGAAAAAAGAAATAAAACAACAATATAATGTTTTGCATAAACCAGTGTGTACATTCTTTAATATAGAAAGGAAAAATAAAAACATTATGTTAACTATATTTGTAGAAAACCTTTTTGCACTTTGCTTACATAAACAATGTTTTTATTTTTGTAACAATATGGAATCCGGGGATGAAAAAAGGGGGGTATACGGTGTTTCGATCCCGTAAGCGATTCTTATTCCTATT
Source organism: Pyxicephalus adspersus (assembly GCF_032062135.1). Taxonomy (NCBI): domain Eukaryota; kingdom Metazoa; phylum Chordata; class Amphibia; order Anura; family Pyxicephalidae; genus Pyxicephalus; species Pyxicephalus adspersus. The sequence goes on from NC_092860.1 coordinate 139,481,729, forward strand.
TTGGATCTAAGAAACTACTATACAAGAGGTAACCCAATTATTGTCATGATTCTTGAAGAGTCTTTCTCTAAGGGATTTGAGAGCCAGGTGGAGTGGCGATGGTGTTGCAATATTTGTTGTATTTTTGCACAATCGAGAGTATTCCATAAATTCATACCATTCATCAAAAAGTTTTGTTACAGTTTTATCATCGGCTTGCCTAGCCTGTAATAGATTTCTGTAAAGATGTACGATCAATGATGTCACCTTTCCCCCCAATCTGGGTGGTTGTGCACCTTTTGATGTCCTGCCCCTAGTTTACCCATCTTGCTGAAAAAAAATATTGTGTTAATGAATAGGGAGGAAACTTTTGGGGAAATCCTACATTAGTGATGTCATGTCTATATTCTGTTAAATTCCTAATTTTTCCATGGTAAAGTTGACCAAGCTAATAATACTTAATACTCCAAGCCGATGTACCAGCCTCTACATTTGCCATTGTTGGAGTTTCCAATGGCATGGAAGGTGGCCAATAGAGTCATCTGACAAGCATTGGACATCAGAGCAGAGCGTTAGATAACTCTAGGATTCCATCAATCCACAATATTAGGTGGGACTTAAGGAGTTGGAAAAAGCTTCTAACTCTTGTAATGCAGTATTTACAATGGTAAAGAAGATTGAACTAACACATTTTACAACAGGAGATGACTCTGTATGGATGGACTAAAAACTGGGTAAAGAGCTTTAAGGATAAGAACTTAAAAAAAAATACTCTAAATTGCTAAATTATAAGTACCATCTGTAAAACAAACAAAAGAGTGTTACACACAGTTAACACATTGCCTTCAAATATTTACAAGAAAACATGTTTAGAGTGCGGAAACAAAAGAGAGGCCCATGAGTTCATGAGATCTTCTATCTACATAATGCAGAGGTAATAGTCCAGCCACATATATGCAAACATTTTGCTGGACTATATTCTGCTTCACTCCCTGTATTATAATTTTCTGAGCTTATGAGTAAAACACAAAGCTAACAATCAGTAGATCCATGGATGTATGTTGCTGAAGTTCTATGCAACTGTCTGTAAAAGTCAACCTTGACTTCCTCTTTAAGGGTCCCTATTGGTCAGTAAACGGGCCATTACAACAATGGGCTCATAGGTATAGGAGGTAGAAAGGAGAATGTGGAGACAGTTACAGAAAATGTATTTAGCTATCTAGATCTCTAAACACTGAGTTATTACTGGTGTTATTTTTGATATAATAAGAAGAACTAAATGATCCTTTTTACTGTATGGCTCATCCAGAGATTTTATTTAAACAGAACCAGCTGTTTAATATTATTTATTTGATTTAATTTTAACAGAGACAGCTATAAGGCATGCTGCTACTGCTATGATGTATCTTAGGATGACCCGTAGTGCTCAGGGAATCCTTAGTCATGTAATAAAGGTTTTTTTGGTAACAACTTTCAAATCCCAAACTATTAAACTCCCCCCTAACAAAAAGCATTACCTTACAAAACATTGTGTGACACTAAATTATAAGAAGTACAATATTCTGCTGTTTCCTTGTATGGATTGCTTCTCATTGTGTTGTGACAGATATTTGCTTACCTTTCAGAAACAGCTCCTCATCAAACTTGGCATTCCAGATATCGATTTCTTCATCCAGGTTCCCTCTCTCAATGTCAGCTGCATTTTTTTCTTTGTTCAACTTTTCAATCAGTTCTTTGAGTTCTTTGAACTGTTTCTCATATTCATCTGATATTCCAGGTCCCCTTTGCTTAAGGCGCTTGGTCAGTTCTTCAATCTCATCACGCAGGGCCTTGTTCTTCTGCTCCAGGGATTGGACTTTGTTAATGTAACCAGCAAAGCGGTTGTTCAATTCCTGGAGCTCTTCTTTCTCGTTGGGGCGGTGGATGTAGACTTTGGTGGAGGCCTCTACCTCGGCTTCCAACCCATCCCTAACATCAGCGCCCGAGGTCACTGTGCAACCTCTGGCCCTGCTGGACTCATTCACAGTCTTCTGAGAAAAGGTCTTCTGAGAAAAGCTCCTCATGATGGATGTCGTCTCTGTATCTGGAGAAGGTGGACTGGAGATATCACCAGCCAAGCTTATATATGAGCTTCTGGAATGTGACATGCACCCTATAGCTGTACACATTTAATGTATAGCCTTAATTTAGCAGAAGCTTTGTGCACAAGTAAATTGTTTCTGCAGGGAAGATTAGTTCATTAATCACATTCTCAGGGTTTTACACCTCCGTGCGACATGTCGTGCATGCTGTAATATTCCAATGATATCATGTTTGCTGTATCTGCTGCATTTAGTCAGCAATAAACTGATGGTACCATCGTGCTTCCCAGCAACCCAAAAATAATACAAGACAGGTCAAAATGTCAGGAATTCCCTAACTAAAGAAAACCTGTTATAAGGAAGAAAAAAATATCATGTACTAACTTTTTTTCTAAGGTTTCACTGTGTTTCAAATATGTTCTGTATAAATTTGAACAAATCATGGAAGAAGTTAGAAAATATCTACCTACAGAGATGAACAATTCCATCATTACCATCATTACAATATATCATACATTACAACATTGCATTGAGTAGGAAAAATAGTTTTGAAAACATGTAAAGCATTGTTTCTAATCCAAGGTTCCTCCACAGGTTGCTGGGAGTTCCTTGAGCAATTTGTGTCTCTCAGGTCGATTTAACTGATACCAATGATCTTTTTCTTATCTGTATAGGTATTCACATCCATATTCCCTAATGGCCAGCAATGTAAGACACATCCTTTCCACTTGGAGGGCACTTGGAAACTATTGATCCAATACAAACTCCAATCAGCATGATAAAGCACTTTTTTTTTTCCTGGAACTACTCTACTCTTTTGTTCACTTCCCTTTTTCCTCTTAATGATATGTTTCATGTCCTTTCCTTTAGACTCCCAATACACCCTCGGAAGACTGATCTTCATATATGATCATGTAACCGCTATGGTAACCCAATATTAGCCACATCTATGTGATCAGCAAAATAATCATATTTTGATTCTTTTCCTAAAATGTAATATAAATTAATTTAAAAAAAAATAGTATATAAACCTCCCAACCCTTGGAGACAGACACATTTTAACTCAAAGTATCTAAGCAAATGGTACACACAGAAAAAATATTCTCATCTTAATAAAAAAATGATAGGTAAGAAATTATTAAACTGATGAGTGACAATGGTCAAGGTGGATGAATCTCAACAATAGGGGCAAGACAGCAATACAAACTTTAAGCCAATGTTCTGGGATCACATTATATCATAAGGTACAACTGAAGTTGCCTTTCTTTACATTCCTGGCAGTGAAAATCTCATCATTAAGCAAAATTGTTTGGGAAAAATCTAAAACTGTATTTGTCAACCAGACAAAGTTCAGAGTTCTTGCAGAGGTTGCTAGGGGTTCCTTGTGCAAGGAGCAATTTGCACCTCTCAGGTCAATTACCCCTGACCCCAATAATCTTTCTGGCTACCAGTGGGAGTGACATTTTTCCCACTGGTCAGCAATGTAAGAGACATTCTTCTCCCTGACCCCTATGCTAATGTACTGTAAACTGTGTATATAGAAATTATAGAAGGGGCTTTCTAAGACATGAAAGTTATTTTAAAAGTTTCCCCTATGTTAAAAAGGTTTTTCACAATCCAAAATGAAAACAAATTAAATTTTTTGCCTGGCCTTATTCGGATTGACCGTGAGGTTGCAGTGTGGTTACCACTTCTTCTTGCAAGGGAAGTACTGCCCCTGGAAAGATGCTGCATGTAGCTTTTCCTAGCAGTGGCTCCATATAGAATGAATGGGGGCAGCAGTGAGTGGCATCAGTACCACTTAATGCCACCAGCTTGTAAATATGAAGACATGAGTTATTTAGGAATTAGGACTGCGGTGCCAGTACCAAGGAGCTGGAAAAGTGCCCATCGCCAGGATCTGTGCATGGTGGCTTGATCCCAATGCAGGTTTGAACTTGCCCTAAGAAGCCTTGCTATGAAGAACTAAGGCTATGTACACACGTGCAATAATTGTTATTGTAAAGGATCATTCACAATCCTTTCCAAAGACTAATGACTGCACGATGCGTGAACAAGCTCTGTACATACAGCAGCGTTTTTTGGAGAGGGGAGGGGGAGAACGACAGAGCGGCACCCCGCTGTGCTCTCACCCCCTTCACTTCCATTACAATCATTCATCATCCATCGTCCGTGGATCCGCCAGGACAGTCGTTCAGATGATGTACACACACAAGGTTCTGGTCTGATATCAGCCCTGAGCCGATTATCGGATGATAACCATTGCACATGTGTACCTAGCCTAAGATATTACTATTAATAAACAGTATTAATATAGCACCAATATATTACATTAAATAAGATATAGGTGACCCCTGCAATTACTCCGGATCCACCAACAATCTACTTCTCCATCCAATCTCCTCCTGTGTCACTGTCTGTATCTGTCTGTCATTTGCAACCCCTATTTATTGTACAGCGCTGTGTAATATATTGTTTATTAACATTATTAATAATATTACTAATAATCATTACAAACATTGTTATGTATTTGTGATTGAGTAAACTTTCAAACAGCAAAAACAAACAAAAAACAATGTCTCCTAGACTGTAAGCTCTTCAGGGCAGGGTCCTCTCCTCCTCCCGTGTCACTGTCTGTATCTGTCTGTTATTTGCAACCCCTATTTAATGTACAGCGCTGCGTAATATGTTGGTGCTATATAAATCCTGATTATTATTCTTAATAACAATAATAATAATAATGTTGCCTCCTATTGACATACTGGGTGGACTTTTCCATCTCACATTTCCTTCTAGCTGTGCTGAGAAGTTTTGACATTAATAAGAGTATAAAAGTGCAGAACCCAGCAAACCAGAAATGTCTGTGATGTCTTTATAAGTCATTGGTTAGGATTAGCCATCTATAGGGCTGTGATGATTGCCAGGCAGAGGAGGAGCAGAGCTGTCAGTTAGAGAGGGGAGGATGGAGGATGGAGGAGGTTGGCTGGAGAGGAGGGGAAGGGCAGGAGGAGGGAAGGCTCAGCCCTCATACACAGACTGGGCAGGAAGAAGGGTGAGTGCTGGCTGTGATCGGTGTATTGTCGGGGATCTCCATCATAGTGCCCGGGTGTTGGGGTCACTATTAGGGGGTCACTGGGGGGGGGGGATTGGGGCTGCACCAGGTACTTCAGACAGGTGTGCAGGAGGTGAGTGCAGGACATCCTGGCATCTAACAGGTTAATAATTCCTAGGTAGCAGCACCTGGCTTGGTGTGAAGCTGAAATAAGTACAGCATGCTGGATACAATGTTACAGCACCTCCATCTATGAGATTCTGTGTATGTGGCAATGAGAGATATCCTAATTTCTGCCATCACTGACCTCCTATATAAGACTTGTCTGTCCATCAGTCACTGACCTGGAACAAGTCTCTGATCAGTAAAGTCAGCTCCCTCGCTCTGTATTCCTATTCCAGGTCATGAGTTTGTAAAACATTAAAGCTATAAGATAAGGATCAGAATTTTCTCATATTTGACTTCGCTGGCAGGACCAACATGTATTTGTGGGCAAGAGAAAGTAAGTGTGGCTGAATATCAATAAAGCGTACCTAAACTCAGACATTTCTCTTTACATAAAAAGGTAGACAACCCTTTTATGTAAAGAAAAAATTCTGTTTGTATGTTTTTATTAAAAAAGAATGCAACACTCTTTTTTAATAAAAAAAAAAAAAAAAAAAAAAGGTGCAGCACCGCCCCCTAATTCTCAATCGCCTAGGCGATGGAAAATGAATGGGAGCGCAAAGTCTCCTGGGATACCTACGTCATACATCCCGAGCCTCTCAGGTGCTCCTTCTGCGCATGCTCCAACATCCCAGGCATGAGCAGAAGGAGCCTTTTCGTGAAAAGGGGAAAAAATTGCTGATTCCAGGCATGCGCAGTGAGATCGGCAAGTTTTTCTTCCAACCTACCGTTAGGTGACTTAGGAAGAAGAACCAGGAAGAAGATGACGGCGCACAGTGTGCCGACTCGGAAACGGATACCGAGATGACACGGGACCTGATGGAAGACACCTCTGGACAGATCGACTATGCTGTGGGTAAGTGGATTTTTTTTTCCGGCATTTTTTAGTTTACTTCCTCTTTAAGTAGAGCAACATATATTTATTATTGGGAAGCCATAACTCTACTACAACTGCTGGAGATTCTGCTTCCAGAAATGGTCAGTGTGACGAGGATTTGATCATATATGAAGAGGTGACAACAAGCACTTCCAAATTCCTTTGGAGTTTATTATCTTTAATTGATTTTCCAGCTTGTGATGTGTCAATTATTTACTACTTGTGATATGATATGAAGCAATTTGCAGCTACTGAAGGTTTCATGTCAATCCAAGGAGCTGAAAGGACCAGAAGGACATGGACCAATAATAATAATAATAATAATAATAATAATGGGCAGTGGGTTCCCCATTGTTCATGGGCCGCTCTTAAAGTGTCCCTGTTGTTAGGGTTCAAAATTAAATTTAAGGCAAATTGTAAAAGCAGATGATTGATACTTTTCTGATGAGCAGTGATTTATGGGTACGATGGTACCCAACATTCCCCAACGGATCGGTCTATAGGCCCTCCTATTAACCCATCCCAAGTGCAGGTGACCTGAGGATTATACTGATGTTCAGCTCCGATCTAGCAATCTTCTTGCAGACATGGACTCCTCTCTGAGAATATATTACGGCCATACCACCTACCAGTGACCATGGAAGGCTACCATGAGTAAGGCATACATGGAACAAACTGAAGTTGTAGAGCACATGTACAGAATGAAGAGGAGTTGGCCGGGTCTGTACCTGCATTAGATAGCAATCAGGGCTGAAGGTAAATAAAAGCCCAGGCTGTCTGTTATCAGTGGGGTGGGGTCAAATATTATTATGAATATAATTATTATTACAGAATTTATATAGCGCCATCATATTACGCAGCGCAGTACAAAGTCCATAGTCATGTCACTAGCTGTCCCTCAAAGGGGCTCACAATCTAATGTTCCTACCATAGTTATATGTGTTTAATACAGTCTAAGGTCAATTTTGGGGGGTAGTTAATTAAACTGCATGTTTTTTTGAAATGTGGGAGGAAACCCACACAAACATGCAACACAATGCAGATAGTGTCCTGGCCAAGATTCGAACCTGGGACCTAGTGCTGCAACAGTACTAACCACTGAGCCACCATGCTACCCTTTTAATTAATTTAATTAATTGCCACCTTCTACAAAGGTAAGGTTGTCTTTTAGGGATTCTTCTATCTATGGCAGCCCATTGTTCTGAATGGGTTACCCAATTCACCCCATCACCTACAAATATAATTGGTTTCTGCGCCCAGTTGTGTTCATTGCCAAGGTGCCATTAAACAGAACTAAACCCTAATGACTCACTTATCCATTGTAGGGTGCCGCCATCTTCCTTCTCTTCTTTCACCTGCAGATAAACTTTGACCTGGTTGATGTAACTCCTAACACATTGTTTTGAGATAGTGTGACAACACTGCTCTTCTGCTCCTGAATTCAGAGCAGTGTTGTCACTTTAATTTAGCCAGTGCCTGCTTTTACTACAGTAGGATAAATAGACGGTGCAGGAGGACGGAGCACTGCTTTCTGAATTACCAACGTTGCCTGTTTCCAAACCTTTAAATAAGTTAAACATCATAACCCCATGGATACTATAGATACTGGTTTATTATTGGTGGGTTGTGCTATGGCACAGGCATAGCTGGTGAGCCAGACCCAAAAAGTGGAGCTTGGTTCTGGTGGATCCCCATGCAGTAGGATTGGTTCTTATGTTCAAGCACTGTCTCTGCTGCAAACACCCATTGTGAGCTGCAGTGTCTGGGAGGGGGAATGTGGGAGACACAAACTGAGATGGATTTGGAGCAATCAGGAAAGCTTTTAGTTTTCTGGATGAGGCTTGTTTATCACATTGTACATGAAATTAGTCCTTGTTTAGACTGTCGTACGGAGCCTTTAGTTTTGTATATTCTACAGACCACATACAAAAAGGATGCAGCCTTATTTTCTTCTGAAGCAAACAAAAACATTAAATGCCTGGAGACAGTTACTGAATTACATGTTATTAATATTATCAGCAGCTTTGCAAATACCTAGGTACAAATTTATAGACCTGCACTACACACCTTTTTTCCAGCATTATGTGTTAAAGCTTTAACGTTGGAATCTATTATTAATAGGCCAGCCGTGAGATTTTACGGAGCATTAGCTTTAATAGTAGCTGTAAAAACTTTAAAAGCAGGGTGAGGCATATCTCTGAGTTTCCTAGTTCTGTGTCACACTGCAGGGTGTTGATGTTGGGAGTATGCGATGGCTTTTGGGAATCACAAAATAATTATTTCCCTGTTAGTGTCTCTCCATAATGAAGACGTGTTAACACATGCTGATGGATGCAGGGTAATAAATCCTATGCCTTTAATGTATGCTTAGAGAAAATTGAATTACTTATTAGAAAGCTGAATCAATTAAAGTTCTGAGGATGCAAAGCGTTCTTTATTTTTATCTTTTGGCAAAACTAAAAGCAGAAGTATATTTACCTAACTAGATCAGCCTTTTATTGCACAGGTGACGTCCCTTCTGCAATAATTTACCTGCCTGATCCCAATCTTTTCTTCCTTTTAAACTGAGTTATGCATGCACAGCCCAGTGTACTGTGCCGGGTATCCTGGCTTTCCTTTGGCAGCAAGGAATAAACTCCTGCATGCATGCTGAAGATCAGCAACCCAGAAGACCAGGAGAACATGGTGGCACCTGCAGTGGAGCAAGGATGGTTTATCTGATTGCAGAAGAAACATGACCTGTCCCTTCTGTAATAAAGGACCTGCCTGCTTGCATTATTCCCAAATTTACATTTAGTTCTGCTTTTTTGGATGCTTTTTTCAACTTGACTTTCTACTGGCATCAGGCATCTATCATTGTAAATAAAGATTGTCCAGCTAGAGTAATGATAAGATCCGATATCACAGATGGAACCTATTAGAAGTAATTGAAGCCATGGAGCACATGTACAGAATGAAGAGAAGTCAGTTGGGTCCAGGTCTGCACAAGATGGCCGGATCAGGTCTGCACAAGATCACTGGATCAGGGCCGAAGTCAGATGGGTCTAGGACTGCACAAGATCACTGGATCTTGGGCTGAAGTCAGATGGCTCCAGGTCTGCACAAGATCACTGGATCAGGGCTAGAGTCAAATGGGTCCAGGTCTGCACAAGATCACTGGATCAGGGCTGAAGTCAGATGGGTCCGGGTCTGCACAAGATCACTGGATCAGGTCTGCACAAGATCACTGGATCAGGGCTGAAGTCAGATGGGTCTAGGACTGCACAAGATCACTGGATCAGGGCTAGAGTCAAATGGGTCCAGGTCTGCACAAGATCACTGGATCAGGTCTGCACAAGATCACTGGATCAGGTCTGCACAAGATCACTGGATCAGGGCTGAAGTCAGATGGGTCCAGATCTGCACAAGATCACTGGATCATTTTGCTAAAGAGATCAGCCAGTCTCCACTCTGACTTTCCTCATGAATTCATGCTCTTAGGAGCCTGGCCAATGGTCAATGGTGACCAGTACTAAAGGGAGCCAGGGAAGCTACTCTAGCTGTTGTATTATTCTCAATTTATCCACCTCAACAAGCTTTGTATTAAAATTTGAGAATAGGGTGATTATTCAAACGGGGTTATATATATAAAAAGAGAAGAAATCACTTTAAGTGTGATATTTATAAATAAAACTCACTATATTTAATATAGCATGGTAACAAGCAGCAATGGTCTGCAAAGTGGTTTTTAGTTGGTGATAGAATAGTATTTCTGGTTTCTGAAGATGATTGCACATTGCATACAATTGTTGCTTCTTGCAGTGCTTTTCGCAATTATCCTTGCTGGTTTTTATTGATGAGGATGGCATCATATTCTATAGTCAGGATGTTACCATAATTGACTTTTTACAGTTTGAATAACTGCGTTTATGTAACTCTTATCTTCCTTCCATGTTTAGAACTTCCTTAAAAGATAAGATTTTATTTCAGCCATTGCATCCTGCCTGCGATACTCTAGCAACTTCTGGGTATTGCAAAACAACCCATAAAGCCGGTTCTTTCATTCTAAAGACCAGAATGTTTCTTAAGATGAATGTTACCTGTGAAGTTTCTGCAATGAGTCAGCTCTATTGTGTCCCCAGGGTGGGGGGTGAACACTTTGAGGAAGCTGAGAACTCAGGAGTGTTGTCTGGTTATTGTTACAGGACTCAGCTGGAGGAGCTCACATAAGCCGAAAAATGAGCGACCAAGGAGCGAAGCCCCCAAAAGGTGAAGATGAGGGGTCTTCCAAAGTCATCACAGTCATCTTCTTGGCTTTGCTTATCGACCTTCTGGGATTTACCCTTATTTTACCCTTAATGCCCTCCATATTGGATCACTTTGGCAAGTCTAATGTAAGTAGTCACATTGTGTACATAGATGATCTGCAATTCAGGCGTGGTCTCAAATATAATAGTAGAATTGTGATTGGAATTTCACAGGTATAAAACAGGGTGTTAATTGGTATTTTTATGGATGGAACCTCCTAATCAATCAGGTACCAGCTTTGGATTTTATTTATAGCCATCAATGAGAATGCAGGTGCAGCATTCCTTTGCAAGGCTTTTGTCCTGTGTTTGAGGTGCACCTAGCATAGTTACATAGTCACATAGTTAGACATAGTCAGATCGAAAAAAAGACATAAGTCCATCAAGTTCAACCAATAAACATATCCCAGATAAAAACCCTATAGACATAGTTGTTTCAGAGGAAAGCAAAAAAACCCTGGTACAATTTGCTCAAAAAGGGGAAACAAAACGTATAACTACAATCAAACACATTTTACATTTCATAGCATGAACACATCATACTCATATGTGTCACAGGTAAATCATAATTGTATGGCGTGCACTTACAAATGCATTGTACATTAGATCTAATTTATGCAGAGCACACCAACTGCTATATATTGCTTATTTCTGACTTTCTGTACACAAGTCATGAAGCTGACCAGTTATTTTAGAATCTGACTGTGCAATTTCTTTAAGATTTACCAAAAATGTGTAGCCTTAGGGCCTGCTTTAACAATACATTGAAGGTGTATACAGTCAGTTCTTTCCCTGCACCGCAGTTGTTTGTATGTATATAAATTTATATATATATATTTATATATACTGTATATGTGCTGTAGTGCCAGTAATTGGTGCTCTAGTCTTTTATTTTTCATGCATATCTTGGAATCTTTGCTAATACAATGCTAAATAAAAGCCTAATAAACATACAGTGGTTTCTAAGATTAAACATAATGTTTTAAGTTATTTTTTAACTTTTTATTATGTTCCTATGTTTTTGTATAAAGTTCTTTTACAAAATCCATGAGAAATGCTGTGTAACACTGGATGGTTAAAATAAAAATGTGTTTGTTTCCTTTTTCTGTCATTCCAGGATAGTCTGTACCAGACATTGCAGGGCACCGTGGGCTGGTTTGCAGAAGCTGTAGGAGTTCCCCAGGAAAGGAAGTATAACAGTGTTCTCTTTGGTGGTAAGTTATGAAATACATCATGATTTAACTATAGATCAATGAAGTTGCACCCAGATTACAGCTTGTAGGATAGAGGAACGAAAGGATAGAAATAAATGATCTCTGGAACTACCATTCACATCTACCCACTATATTTTGGTGACATGTATCAATCAGAAGATCCAGCAAAGGATTTACTCAGTCTCAGCCCCATATGTGGTCCTTTACATCAGTGGTCGCCAACCTTTTCGGACCCATGGACCACTAAATTTACCGGCTCCAGACCGTGCATGCATGGGGAGCCGGGGGTCACTCGGAGGGGAAGAAACTTCCCCCAGAGTGAGGTCATGATGCCCGAAACCACCCACTCTCGGCTCAGACCTGTGATCCGGCTGAGCGGATCCATATGGGAGACACGGTCCACGGCTCTGATCGGTGCGCCCCCCCAGCAGGGTCCTTTTCCTGACCCCATTGGGGGGTGAACTGGCCAGTGCCGCGGACCACCGGTTGGCGACCGCTGCTTTATATCTCTCAGCAGACCTTGGCATCTCTGGGAGCAGAGCTATAACTATGTCTGGCCGAAATATGGCTCAGTAAGTTTTTATTTTTTATTGTATTGCACATGCTCAAAACTGTGCAAGCACAAAGCTCTGTGGTCATGGGTTTGGGAAAGTAAAAGTCGTTTGAGACCATGATGTGGTTTTTATCTGGTCACTGGGCCCAGGAGAACTAATGTTTGTCCTAGTATAAAAAAAGGCGAATTCACCATATAAAGTATATCTCTTTTACTGCAAACAGCAATCACCAATGCACATTACAAGGGCATACAGGTCTTCTTTATCAAGACATTAGCACTGAGATTAGAAATTTCAGTTAAAAAGCTATATCTAACATGGCGTGCTGGTCTTCCTTCATAATGAGTGTTTAGTGGCACCACTGCTGGAAATTTGGAGATGGGAGGTTGTGTGTGCTAGATAGACATGTTATGGTTTAATGCTTTCAGTTGAGGCCTAATGATAAAAATACATTAAATCCCACCGTTGCCTTTAAAGTGTGAAGATTTAACCTTCCTGGTATCTACACCATGGCATGCCACTCTATTCAGTGGAAATGGTTCCCTGAATCCTGCTAGAAAACTGTTATTTATGAAAGCAGAAATGTTTCTGACATCTCTTACTGGATCTTCCTGCTGATCTCCACTACAGTAATGATGTTTACAATTAATAGCAGTTTAACTTAATTTTTGCAACTGAGACACTTTATGTGGTCTCCGTAGTTCTTCTTTTTTCTCTTCATTTGATGAGACTTTCATAGATATAGGGTGAACCTGACTTTACCTACAAAATGCCTACTAGTACCAATGGATTATATGCACCTTGTGTTCCTTGCCAGCAGAGATGAACCCACTTATTACAATCCAATCTCTTTTACATGTACCAACAAATATGCAGCATGGGGGCCTATTAAGATATAAAATCAAGATGGCCTCATGTTACATAGTTTTCAGAATACTAAAGGGAGATTAGAAATTTTAGGCATCTTTATGCCAGGACAGGTTCGCTCTTACATTAGAACCAGAATATCATTACTGATCCCCCAACAGCCCTAGGAAATTCAGCGGCTTTAACATGCGAGGATGAATTGTTTCTGTGTTGTAATAATGAATGTTTTTCAGGTTTCATTGGCTCCCTCTTCTCCCTCCTGCAGTTTATCTGCTCACCGCTAACTGGAGCTGCTTCGGATTATCTAGGAAGACGACGTGTCATGTTGATAAATGCAGTATGTTATATTTTGACACCGTCTTATAATATTGTGCTGCTATAGTGGTTATATAGAGCAGTCATTTCTATGTTAATGATTTGCTGTAATAGGTATGTTGGTAGTTCTGGGCTCCTATGGGCCACCAGCACTTAGCACAACCATAGAACACAAGGTTGCTGGACATTGCATAGTTTATGATCAGGCAAAACCTCCAGGTTGGCTCCCTCTGATCATCATCTTTTTCTGCTTCTCTCTGTTGCAAGCAGCTGAACAGAACCAAAATTTGCCGTTTGATCACTAGAACCGACCAAAATTTCCCCATAAGGGAAGATATATATTTTTTTTTTAAGGTGATATTTTAATTCTTTTTTTTTTTTTTTATAAACTTATTATTTAACAACAGAGGATTTCATGCAGGGAACCTCCATGCTATTTTGCATGTTATCTGCAGACTGTGTGTCTGTTCCATTACCACAACAGCACAAAAATTAGTATTTGTGTTCTGTGCATTTTAAGACTCGATCTTGTTTTAGAATGTCTTATGACATAAAATCATATTTTCTGGGTATAATCAGCATTCTTGGTTATAGAACATAACATATATCATGTGACATGGTTTGAATATACTAAATACGGATGTTATTTTGGAGATGTGGATCAGAGCCAGAGCTGAAGAACAGAATTAAGGGATGCAATCAAAGCAGTAAACATTTTCTTTTTATCTGTATTTAGTATTTAAAGGTCACTGTAGGGACAATAGGGACAGACAACACACAGAGTCCAGGGCTAGTTCATGTAGTACAGTGTTTTAACTTTTTGAAAAAGCCTCAGAGTAAGACATTAATCAATGAGAGCGTAGGTTGTTATTTCCCTTTCTTATGTACCAACAAAATAACTACATTTTACCCCTCTGTGTATGCTGATAAACTTATATAATCACCTACATTGCTCAGCCTGTAATAGACTGGCAGCAATCCTTTACTTGTTGCTCTGTTGCTCCCAGGCTACTTTAAACATGAACCTTCAGACATCCTTTGTTTTTATGGTTATTATCATAGCTATCATAACCTGTAACTATCCAATAGGACTGCTAAAATAAGTTATATAATGCTTGCATATCTGACAGTCATCTGAGGTCTGCAACTAGCTTAAGGTTGTTCTGCACTCTTGTCTTTTATTCGTGGGTTAATCCATAGGAAAGGCTGAACGTACAACATTCTGCATCCTCCCGTAACATTCTTTCAGCCTTCTTATCATTCCTTGACGATGGTTCTGGCCATCAGTATTGCAAACTGTTGGTTTTGTACCTTTATACTCCTATAAAGACAAATACAGGTTAGGCAAGGTTTTATGGATTTTTGGATACTGTATCGATTGCGTAAGAACAAATAAGGGAGGTTGCTCCAAAGAAAAAGTAAATGTACAAAGAACCAAGTGTCAGGTGCATTTTTTTTGCAGTGAATTTGATTCACAATGTAGTAATGTGCATCTCCTTCACAAAACAACTTTTGCTTTTTACATTGCTTGGATTTTTAGATTTTCACATCAGTTGCATAAGCACAGATAGGATAGAGTGCTTAAATAAAGGGAAATGTACAAAGAACCAAGTGTAAGTTGTGTATTGCACAACAGTGTTCATTTCTTTCATAAAACACCTATGGCTATTTACAATGCTTGGTTTATGGCTTTTGGACACTGTATTACTTGCATAAGCACAAAGGTGCCCAAAGAAAAAGAAAAGCTACGTACAAAGAACCAAGTATAAGATATGCATTGTTCAATGAAGGTTTGCCAGATGCGTACAATGAAGTAACTGTGCTTTAAGCAAGGTTGATCATAGATGGGTGGAAGTCTGCTTAAAAGTGAGTTATTCCTAGGTCTGCCTTTTGGATTTATATAATATTATGGAGAATGTAACAGGAAGAGTTGTCATACAAAAAGGTTATTGGGAACATTCAAAAGTCCCCTGTGGAAGAACAGTCATAAATTGTTGTAAGGAGATTTTACTTTAACTTAGAACTTTAAGGCCCAGGGACCTGACCCAGCCCACTAAGCCCAACTTATAATTAAAATATCATTTTGAAGTGGAAGACCCATTAATGAATTCCTCCTGGACGCCTTCTATTTGTCTTTTCGACTTTTTTGGGTTAAAGTACCTTCAAACTTCTCCCTTTGTGTTCTGTTAATGTTTTGGGGTGAGCCCCCTTCTATAGCCCCATTACTTGTAGTTAGAGAGGTCTAATGAGTGAAACTATTTGCCATGTAAAAGAATGAAGAACCTTTAACAGCAAGGGATGGAAACTGTGGCCAACCTACATGAGACATGAGCAATAAAAACATAGTGGGTATTCATGTTTACCTGGTTGAATAACACACCTTGTGATTAGGTCATTTACCAGAATATTAAAGTATGCCATGTTCTTTTAATAGGAATGATTTATTAAAGCTTTCCATGTCTGGAGAAGTTAGATTATTATCAGAGAACCGGGGTAATCCAGCCAATCTAGAACTGATTTCTTAAAAATCATTTTCTATTAGTTGCCAATTGTTTTCAACCCTAGACCAGTTCCAGGTTTGCTGGATCACAATTACCATGATAGTCTATCTTCTCCAGTTTTGGAAACTGTTAATAACTCAGGCCTAATTTGTAATACGTAAACCCTAAGGTCAGTGTTTTGTCTATGGTTTTATTTTTTTTAAATTTAATTACTGGATATGCCAAGCAACTGATATGTTATCTGTTAATGTCTCCATTTCTGGCAGGTTGGCATCATTGTGTCCTACAGTTTATGGGCCATGTCAAGAAATTTTGAAGTTTTCCTATTATCTCGCATTATTGGAGGATTAAGTAAAGGAAATGTTAGCTTATGTGCTGCTGTAATAGCCGATCTTCCCTCTCTAAAGAACCGTAGCAAGGGTATGGTGAGTGTTGACTGTGTTCATTTATGAAAAATGATTGATGATGATGATGATGATGATGATGATGATGATGAAGTCTTTGTCAATAAAATTGTCATGATTTGTTATAATTTAAGAAGTGTCCTCTCATGGCCATGGAAATGGGTAGTTAAGAGTTAAGAACCCATGACAGTTTTCAACTTAATTTCACTAAATGACAACATTGGACATCAGTGGCTGAAGACCATAAGCTGAGAAGATAAGGGTACAACAGGCTGGAAAAAATCTGATTTGCTATTGTTTTCCCTATTTAATGCTGGTGCTGAAGCTGTCTGTAATGTGTGCAGACCCAATACATGACCTTAATTGAATAGCCATGCAATGAAATCTTTTGGGTTTAGGGACACGTTGCAAATAGTGTTGGTGTTCGAATTCGGGTTGTCCCTATGTCCGACCCGAATATGGCTGTTCGAATTGAGCTGTCTTCAGGGTTTACTTTGAGTTGTCATCAGGGTTTACCTTTCCTCAGCCATTCACAAAGCACTAGAGGTGATGAATGGGGAGACTTGTCCTCATTTAACCTCTAGTGCCCAGGGATCCCACACCGACAAGATGATTCACATGGCTGTATCCATTCATGAGCACAGCCATGGGACTCCTGTGTTCTTGGATAGAGAATCTCTATCCAAGAACACATACTACAGTTCAGCTGTCAGCTCCCCTGATTGCTTTGCAGTTCTAAACAGTCCCGAAAAATATCGGCCTATTCGATCGAATAGCCGTCGTATCGAACACTGAGATGTTCGACCAACACTAGTTGCAAATTGCATTTACTTGACAGCAGTTGGATTACATGTATATGCCAAACTCTAGTTTTATGTCCTAGAGGGCCTGTGCTAAGTATCTGAATTAAAAATTGTTGGGGCCAATTTTTTTTTTCTCCCAGAGTACACCCAACTTCCTATTGTTAAAACTCCTAAAGAAACTAAATATAATAAATGATAAAATTAAAAAAATGATAAAAATCTGCTCTAGATGACACTCCTTTTTTTTTGTAAATTTTTGTTTTGTTTTCTGCTATTCCTAAATATTCCTAATAAAGGAATAAATCACAAAAAAAATCATTATTTCCATACCTAATCTGCATCAGTGGCTCAGAAAGTACTAAAAACAAGTATGAAATGCCCATCACATGATCAGAAACCGAAACAAAATATTGCCAATTGTTTAGCACATGTGCTCAACTGTAAGATTCCTAAAAGAGGAACATTTAAGAAAACTCAATCAGTCCACATTTTTGCCTGAACTGTGGTCCTCTACTAATAAGGATTATCTGACCAAAGACCAGCATTTGGTGATGTAAATGGAAATGCAAGCAAACAAATTCCTGGTTTGCAGACAAAAGTTTAAAATCATACCAGTGACTCCTAGACACAGTAAAACGATTACCAGGTGTTTAATTAGACTTCACACATGGTATGGTGGTTCATCTCCATATACCAATTAGGAAAGGCTGCAGTATGCAATGGACTATACTTAGGTAATTGGACTACATTGCTAAGATTTGTGACCCTCTTCTTGTTTTAGGCAATGATTGGTGTTGCATTCTCAATGGGCTTCACCATAGGACCCATGGTTGGAGCTTACTTTGCAATAAATGCAGCTGATGGAGAGGTCTTCTATGTCCGGCCTGCCCTGCTTGCCCTTACGTTCTCTGTTCTGGATCTGCTGTTCATCCTTTTGTTCCTTCCTGAGACTCTTCCTGAAAAGAACAGGGTAAGACTGGCATGGATTTTTCTTTAGTTTCCTGAAGATGTTAAAATGTAAACTGATAGCTCTATCCATTGTAGATGGGTGCACCCTGTGGTTGATATTTTTGAATTGGTAAAGCTAAAACTAACCAAATTCTCATTGTATATATGCTATATCTAGTGCATTGGGAAATAAAAAGAAGTATTACTCTGCTTGCAGCATTCAACACCCACAGCTTTACTTCTCCAAAAATAAGTTAAATTGTCTCTTAGATTCTGATACCCCATTGGGACCCTAATGGCTAGATCACTGAATCCTAGGACCAGACACATTTCACAACTATTTGTAGCTAATATTTCTTGCTGGTCTACAGCAGCAGGAGCCCAATTCATATGACAACAACACAAAAAAATACCTGCTGTAAGCCATTACTAAAACACAAACCACCACTCTAGTCTACACTACTGCCATACTTTTCATAAAACACAGAAATGAACTAACAGCCCAGCTTCTAGAATAGATATGTCAAATAACGTAAAACAGTGGAGCTAACTGAGCAAAATTCACCCTAAAGTGACAGTATTATACCCAGAAAAAGAAATATATTGTTAAGGTACAAACTATCATAGAAACAATGGCATTGTACAGCATTTTCCCAGAGAGAGGAATCTTAAAATAAAGTTGCAGTATTGCATATAGAATGTATTACTTGCAGGGTCTTGTTTGTTTTAAGTTCCTAAACTACAAAAAAAGCATACAAAGGGGTTTATGTGAACAAGAACTGCCCTACACCCTTGTTTAGGTTGCACAGCTAACGTTTGTATTCTTTTCAGTACATTGTTCACTTTGTCCCTTTGATAAATATCTATTCTCACTTTCTGTTACTGCAATACTTCTCACTGGGACAGGAAGTGAAAGAAGTCTCCCCAACGGACACGCAGATATTTTAAGAGATTTACTTTCAGTTCCTGCACTGATATGGATGTCAGGTGAAATATCTACAACTAATATACTGCAATAAAGTCCCGAAAAAAATTACAACCCTTCCTCAACGTATTCCAAAACTAATCAATTTAAAGTTTGGTTGGAGCTGTAATTGATACATGTACTAATATTCATATACAAAATAAAACATTCCCAAGGACAGGTTTGGTAGTTGCATGTTATACTTGTTGCCATTCATTCTTAAGGGCACCCCAGTGCACCATACCAATGTACCTGTGTTGCAGCTTCCCATGTTGCACTTTAGTACAATACCATGCGTTGTAGTGCACTGCATTGCTAAAAATATTTCAAATGGGCTGCCATAATGCAACATGCATTAATACAAAGCATAAATATAAGTAAGCCAATCCCCTATGTGGGGCATCAGAATGAGAATAATGGCTCCCACCCTATTTATAGTTCACTTCTGCTAAGTAAAAATATGTAATGACATTAAGCAACATCTGCTAATTACTAGCTATAGGTATTTGCAGAATACATATGTACTGTTCTCCTATAATGCTAAGCTCAGTGCCCCAACAGCCCATGTACCCGTCTGAGCAGTGTCCTGTAGGGGATTAGAGGAATGTGCCAGTGTTCCTTGTGAAGTTTAGGAAGGAAGCCTGCAAAGTCTTTATTGAGGTTTAAAGTAGCAGACTGAAGTGGGGAAAATATGGAAATATTACAGGAGGATTCCTCCAATAGGAGTGGGGTGGGGGGTCTAGGTGTCAGGATGCCATTTATATGGCTCTGCACAATCTCCTGTGACCAGGGAGTCCCAAAGTGTAGTTCAGCAGGTAGGAAGTTAGTGCTTGGATGCTACATGACCATACAATTCCCTTCTTTCACATTCCGTCATCTTGAAGGCTTCCCACCATACAGAGTGAAGGTCATGCAGTGGGAATGTGGGTGTTGGAACATTTTGTTAGGCAGGGATGAATGCCGCCTGCTCCTAATTTATCACTTACTTTGAAAGTGTCGCTCATGTGAAGGAATGTCAGCCATTGCACCAATGCAGGGCGTGTATGTGTGAAAAGACCTGACACCACCTGCTAGAATAAGCTTTCCCTGACACTCTGGCCTTTGCAGCACTGGGTCCCAGGTTCGAATCTTGACCAGGACACTATCTGCATGGAGTTTGCATATTCTCCCCGTGTTTGCGTTGGTTTCCCCCAGGTACTCCGGTTTCCACCCACATACCAAAAAACATGCAGTTAGGTTAATTGGCTTCCCCCCAAAATTGACTTTAGACTGTATTAGAGATTTGCATGCATTAACATACATAAAGACATTAACATATGACTATAGTAAGGACAGGGTAGGGTATGGTATGGTAGGGACTATGGTAGAGCCCCCTTGAGGGGCAGTTAGTGACATGATTATAGACTTTGTAAAGTGCTGCGTAATATGTTGGCGCTATATAAATAATGTGTAATAATAATATTAATTTATCTTGTCAAAAGTATTCTTAACTTCATGTCTGTAATATGGCTAACAAAGAAACCTTGCAGAATCCCTAACCTACCGTCCAATTCTTAGACCTTTGTTTTTATATATCTATAGAAAAAACCTGCACCTACTGATCAGACACCTCTCAAAAACTCTGGAATTTGCCTACCACTTCCTGTTTTTTATATCTTTTTCTGCATTGCCCATAATGCACAGTAACACACCACCATGTGCTGTGGTGCACAAAGAGCACACGGTGAGAGTGGACCCTAGGGAATGATGCTGAACAATCTGACAATATATTTTGTGTTACCGTGCATTTTAAGTGTGGTTTAATAAAGTTGGATTAGTCCACTAAAATATAGGTCAGCTACCAGTAATACTTTCATTTTTTATTATTATTATTTATAATAATAATATTAAACAGTATTTATATAGTGCCAACATATTACACAGCGCTGTACAATAAATAGGGGTTGCAAATGACAGATACAGAGAGTGACACAGGAGGAGGAGAGGACCCTGCCCCGAAGAGCTTACAATCTAAGAGGTGGGGAAGCAGCATACAATATGTTGGCGCTATATAAATTCTGTTTATTATTATTATTATTATTAATAGTAGTATTAATAATAATAATAATAATAATAATAATAATATAAATAATAATAATAGAACAAATAACTAGTAGCTGTTCTGTACTAATGTGTATAGACATGTTTTTTTAGACATATTTATGTTGGGCCACAGAAATAGAAAATTGTTTCTGAGGTATAAGCATTAGGCCTTCACATTATACCAGATTCACCCTGAAAAACAGGGCTGACTTTTTATATTGATTTATGACCTTTTTTTATTATCTTTTTATTTATGTGTTCTAATCAATTGTTATCCTTATTTATAGGTCTCCTCCATGATAGTGGGCTTTCAAGGGGCTCTAGACCTGATCAGTCCTGTGTCTTTGTTCCAGTTCTCAGCCATAACACGAAGAGAAGACTTTCCATCTTCTAAAAGTATGTCTGAAAATAACCACTTAAAAAAAAAGTTGCCTGTAAAAACTAAAATACATTGAATTATTATTAGTAGTAGTAGTAGTAGTAGTAGTAGTAGTAGTAAACAGTATTTATATAGCGCTAACCTATTACGCAGTGCTCTACATTAAATAGGGGTTGCAAATGACAGATAAAGACAGTGACACAGGAGAAGGAGAGGACCCTGACCTGAAGAGCTTACAATCTAGGAGGTGGGTGGAACAGCACACAATAGGAGGAGGCGTTATTGACCTGAAACAGTCTGTAAAAGAGCAAAGTCTGGGAAATGGCAAAATTTGGCATATGCAATTTTTGGTTCAGCGAACCATAAACATGACAATAAAAGATCAGCATGACAGTTAAGCAACTAGTATTGTAGAAGAAAGGTCGGTAATGGCAGCCCCTAAGTTTTCGCAAGACAGTTTTCTTTCAGGCCTAGATCATATATTTGTGTTTGTTTATTGCAAACACAATACCACAACACACTGTTGTGATACTTTAAAGCATTGCGGTGTATTGGCAAAAAAATGGTGCAAGTGCTTAGCATGTGCATTGCAGTGTAATGTGCAGTGCCAATAATCTGTGCACCTCAACAGTACTGTGCATTGTGATGTGCTGTTATTTGGTATGTCGCATGCATGATCTGTATTGTATTTATTGAATGGGATGCACAAGTGTGATTGAGTTTGCACAGGGCCCAGCCAACTAAATTCTAGCTTTAATTTTCCTACCAATAACAGAGAGTAAAGATTTATTATAAATCTTCCTTGTGGGGAGATAGCAATAATACATTACCCTAATTCTTTGCAAAGTTGGAAAAAAAATAAAAACTCCAAGGTGGAATGAATCATGGCCTTTACCAACTTTAAATAGTTTTCTTGCCAGCTTTCAAAGTAAATTCTTCATCAGGTATGGTACAGAACTGTATGGATACTGTACAGATCATGCTTGAAAGAGAAAACTTGCAAGAAACTTCTAGCAAGTCATGAAAAGTATTACCGACAACAAATTATTTATTTTACAATAAATTATACAAGTTTATTTTTTGAACAAAAAACTTTTTCTAAAGATTCTTGCTTGAAAATAGTAATTTTGTCATTGTTGACAGAGGGTAGCCAATGTAGAAAAGTAAGAGAGATATTAGGAAAAAAGTTGAAATGCAAATAAATGAATTGGTATAGGATTGTAGCATGGTTTATACAGCATTCTCACTGAACATGTAGCCTGATATTATAAAGTGACCCTGCTGATATTAGCATTCCATTATGTGCTCTGGCCATGTCAGGGATGATCTCTACCAGTGGTTGGTGCTCTTTCACACTGTAGTATATGATTTATTTATATATATATAATATAATAATATATATATAATATATTATATATATATAATCATGCTTCTTGGGGGAACCCATCATTCTCTGTGTGCAAGTGTAAAGAAGGGTGTATCTGGTCTATAGCAATATCTCACAACATTCATCTGCCCAGCTATGGCCTTCTTCTGTGCTGTGAGCTCTTGCAGAAAGTTTGGAGTTTCAGTGATACCCTTGGTGTTTTATATATAGAAATATGATGTTTCTTTAACAGGAGAAAGGGATTTGCAAAATAAAGTGTTTTATAGTAAATCATTTAGTTTACCTGTTCCCAATCTTACCTTTATTTCATAACCTGCACTAGAAAAACAACTGGAATCTAATTGGTGGATAGAACGATTGTCATACAAGAGTTTGAGTTTTGTAACTTCACCCCCTGAGGGTAATAAATAGATAATAATTATCTGATATTTATCTGAGGCATGTGTAGGTAATATATGAATTCTCTGTGTACAGATGTGCAGAACCTCCGAATGTTGGGTCTGGTCTATTTCCTGTATCTTTTCTTCTTCTCTGGCCTGGAGTACACCATCAGCTTCCTCACTCACCAGCGCTTCCAGTTCAACAGGTGAGTTCTGTAAATTTGTGATAATGCATAATAGTCAATCAATATCTTATAAGGATAATAGAAGCCAATAAATTCTAAGATCATAAACAAATTACATAATGCTGCAAGTTTATACAGGTTATATAACTTTGATTTGATTTTGTATGACCCACTTTTTATGGTGCTTTTATATTTTAGTGTTATTACCTGGGATTCCTCAATCATTTAGAACAGCAGAAAGAATCCTGGCCATTTCCAAGAAAAGCAAAAAATGGAAAACTCTATTAATCAACTAGTTACTAGTATTGGTCCCATTTTTCTGGAATGTGAGAGGACGGTTTATAGGGAGGGGATTTTCTTTAGTGTCAGCAAAAGGTGTCGAGGCTATGGAGAAAAAAAGCAGACAGTGACTTATGGCTGAACAAAAGTGGACTCCAAACTTGCAGATTTAAGAAAAAGAGAATGACTTGGCACACTATTCATGAAACAATAACTCTATATGTTCATTTCAGAATCTTTACCTTCAGCACAGGTATGCTTAAGTCTAGAATAGACACTCAGTAATTGCCACCGGAGTCTAGTGCAACAAACGTGATGAACAGACAGCTATGTTATATGGAGTGGCTTTGGTGTAGTAGACATAATCGGTCAATAATGGTCTGTTAGTGATTTGGCAATACAGATTTCTAAAGGGATTATAGAATGCTAGAATTCTATCTGAGATGGTTATGGCTGATCTTCTCAGGCAACAAAATCCAGAGTACAAGGATATGTAATGCAGATGTCTGGGACAGACTCTTAGCTACTGCTGTAACTACTATAACAGCCATGGAGAGAATAGGGGACACCTGGAACAAAATTTGCGTTTGTCTGTTTGCTTTGTGAAAGCTGGAGGAATGAAAGTAACTCATGGTTTCTTTGCATACAAAATTAATAAAAAACTCTATTAGCTGAGAGTGAGAAAATTAATAAAACTCTATTAGCTGAGGGCGACAATTACAATTTTGTTTGCCATTCTTTTATGACACCCCGTGCTTTCTGAAGTTTGTAATGCAGACACTTTATTAGATACCCAAGTTCGGTAGTAAATATAATACCGAGAATCAGGCCATGTCTACCAGCTATACCTTTATGTTGTGTCGCTGTCTTCTATAAAACACTTTCTAGATTTGTGCATTCCCTGCACATGTGTAGCGGGCAGCAGACGAGCTGTAATATTCCTGGAATTTGTCTGTGACAGAATGTCTGGCTGCGGCAGAGCCCCCTGAGCTCTCTTGTGCACACATAGCACAAAAGGTGCCCCGCTGTCAGCTTATTTCTGACATTCTATTTTGTACAATTTCCAGCCACAAATGGGGTGAGATTATGCCGTAGAGAGAGAGAGAGGTCATTCAGCTAACAACCCAGCTGATTGTTTATCTGATTCATGTGTTCATTTCTATTATGCAGCAAATCTTAAGCTAGACATACACTACAACACATTTTTATTAGATTAAATGTTTAATTTTTATTTATCACTGAAAAATCCAAACAGAAGTCAGAAAAAGTTCAACCAAGGATAAAAGCTGCAGAGGATCTACGCCAACATTGAGTGGTACAAATCAGCAGTGGCAATGAATAATTTTTACAGTTTTGTGTTGAAATCTGTTCAACAATGATTGATGCAAGGCGATAAAATGATCATTATTTCCTGATCCATTTCATGATCAGGAAAATATTGATTGTTGGACTGAGCATACATCTGTTAGAGCAATTGAGATGTTCTAAATACATTTTGGAATGATGGTGTTAGACTTACAAAACTGTATTTTTAAATCCCAGTTAGTTAGCAACATATATTGCATTATGGAAACAGCAATATTTCCTAAGCTGTATAGAATAGAAGCTGTGCACAAAAAATAAATTTTTACATGCAATCTGATCGGCCATTAAAAACTTTTATTTTTTTTCTTTTAGAAGACAGAGAGCCTAATGTGCAGAATCACATTTGTGATTTTTATAGTTTGAGCTCCTCCTAGTACCTAAGCAGGTGCTTATCCATGCTTCCAGAGATTGATGGTGGCTTGGCAAATTCAGCAGCAAGTTTGCATGTTTTTTATCCACCCATTTCTGTTAATTGTTTTAGGATTAGCAAGTTTAATCAGACCTCTCAACAAACAACTAGCAAGTACACCATACTGCACTTAGATAAATTATTCAGTATACAAAAATAATTCTTCATAATAACTAAAGGAAGTAAAAATGTCTTTATAGTTAAGGACTCTTATTAATGCAATTCCTAAACTTATTAAAAACCCCTTAATGCACCCTACCTACCATAAAAAGATAAGAGAACAAGCTTTTTACATGAAGACTGTAAATTATTATTAGACCTTTAGATGCATATGGAGGACTGTAGGTCGTTTGATCAACATTGGCCTGATTTATAAAGCTCTCCATATCTGGAGAAAGTAGACTATCATGGAATGAGTTTCTTAAATATCATTTGCTATTAGCTGTTTAATGTTTTCAATCCTGAACAGATCCTTTCTAAGTTTGCTGGATCACCCAGGTTCTCCCATGATAGTCCTATCTTCTCCAGTGTTGAAGAGCTTTAATAAATCAGGCCCATTGTGTTATAATAATAGAGTCCTTCTTCCAGTTTTAGAATGTGTCTTCTCTTCTTGAACTCTGAGAACCTGTTTTATTTTGATTGGAAAATACTGCTTGCAGCTATGGTATATTTTCTCATGAGGGTCTTTTTATTTTCATTCCTCTCCAAGCTGACAAATGCACAGGGCCATTTTTCTTCTACTATTATGATTTCAGCTGTTTGAAGATATTAAAGCCTTAGCTGGTCAGGGAAGACGTAGGATGTTATCCTAACCTCGGGATAAAAGCAATATATAACCGCATTGCGGTATAAACACACGGGGCTGGGAAGATGATGGTAGGACGTCCAGCGGAGGGTGGTGAACATCTGGAGGAGATCAGTCCAGATGGAGAATAAACACAGCACTGACAGTATGGGCTGTACCATGTTAAGTGTTCCCAGCTGTGGAACCTCTGTCTCTAACCTGGATTGTTTGCTTTCCTTTGGCAGCATGCAGCAGGGCAAAATGTTTTTCTTCATTGGGATTACAATGGCGTTGATCCAAGGCGGCTACGCGCGGAGAATCAAACCAGGAACCGAATTGAATGCTGTGAAACGGGTAAAAAAAAAAGTTGCAAAAAAGTGGCAAGTTAGTTTTTAGATTACCATACTTGCTATGTAAAAAAAGCAAACAAACAAAACAACCATTTCTTTTTATGATGTCAGTATATGACTGGGACTGGGGTGGGAGGTCAATTATTCCCTTAGGATTTGGAGTAAAATAAAACCGTTCTGCTTGGTATTAGAGGAATCCGAACTGATTACATAACCACAACCCCAGTGATCTTTTAGATTTAAACAAAATTTAAGCTTTTAGAGTTACTAATTTTTCTCTTAAATCCCAACAGAACCTCCAGCTTAGGTCAAATGAAGAAATTCTGATGCATTACAAAAAAAGTGTTTAAAATCTAACACTCTTTTAATGTCCCATGAATTGCTGCTGTTCAAGCACTCCTAATTATATTTGGTAAAATTCCCTTTCATACAAAGGTTCCCCGGCAGTGGGGTTGTGGTGCATTTTTGGAGATCCAGCGTTTAAGATTGGACTTTAGCTGAATTGCTTCCTTGGACTTTAATAGTATTGCTTTTTAATGCTTTTACAAGAAGGTAGAAAAGTATTTCCCAGTGGTTTGGGAGTGCGGATACTCTATGATGTATCGTGATCAGTGCAAGGCCGATACAAACAAAATGCAACTGCTGGCAACTGTTTAGCAAAAGGTTGGCAAAACCCCTACTGTGATCAGTGCAGGGCTAAGGCTGACCATACACTATACACAAATGTAACCTCCAGTAGATCTAAGATCAATTATGTAGTTTAATGGCCTGTCTGATTTTATACTAACCTAATCAGATAGTTTGTACTCCTATTACATTTGGTAAATCTAAAGGGTATTGTACAATCCGATGTATATGTAGCCTTTCTTTATAAAGAGTAGAAATGCCTGACCCTTGTAGCTTGCTTCGGAGAAGGATTCATTGGGCCTGATTAACTAAGGCCCCATGTAAGGAAGCAGTGGTCTCCCTGCAGAGGTATGACATACTACTGTAGGGTTGAACTTAGAGCATTGCAAGCATTAGGGAGCTTTGCTGGTTGTGGAGCACTAGATTTGACGTAGAAGGGGACACGGTGGACCTTCGTAAGGAAATCACTACAAGACTTCTTCTGGGACAAGTCTTTCTGGGCTTTCTAAAAGAAAAAAAAACTGATTGATTGGGCTTCAACTTTGTTTTGGTCTACATATGTTACCACAGATTGGCTCTTTACCAATCTAACATTGTATGTACTTTTTAAAAAGATGGCAGGAACATTTATACATGGAATACTTAACCCTCTATTGGATGATTAGAGTAATGTTGTAAGAGTTTGATTTATTCTACAACTTCTAAACTAATATGTTTCCTGCAGGCCATGATTCTGCTGATCCCAGCGTTCCTACTGATAGGATGGGCAAATGGGATCTTCATGCTGGGATTGGGGCTCCTACTTTATTCCTTTGGTAAGTTTTTTTTCTTTTTTAATAGTTTTTTTGGGTATTTACGGGTATACATTATACCTACCTGTCCAATTGTCAAAAATAATATGATAAAAGGGACAAAACTCTGCCATAGACAATTAAACTGTGACTTGCAGCTTAAAAACTCAATGTGAGACCATTATCACCATACGGAACCTTGGCCCTGTGACCCATTGGGACTTTATAGATGGGATCCAATGAGCACACGCAGGAAACATAATTGGCCATATACACTGCAATATGATCATAAGCAGTCTTCTCCAACTGATTGGTCGCCCATCACCGGTGCTGTCATGTAGCATAAAGGGGAGTACCTGGAATCGATTAGCAGTTTACATGTTTCTGGTGCTAACAGAATGAACATAAAGTAAATATAAATGCCTGACAGGGCTACCCCTACTATCAGAATACTTCTAGCCAACAATGATTAACACCTAAACCACAACCCTTGTATCTGTGTACAGTTCAATGCAAACATCTGGATGCTGGATGTATGTGCAATAAGAGAATAAGATGCAATCAAGAAGCACAGCTTGTACATGCAGTGAGCAATCTCATTGATTAAAACCAAATGATCGTATTGCATTTCCTAATGACATATATCAAGCAGTGGCTCAGAGGTTAGCACTCTGGCCTTTGCAGCACTAGGTCCCAGGTTCGAATCCCGGCCAGGGCACTACCTGCATGGATAACCAGTTAGGTTATTTGGCTTCCACAAAAAAATTGACCTTGGACTGTATTAATGATATATGCCTATGGTAGGGACATTAGATTGTCAGCCCCTTTGTGGGACAGTTAGTGCCACGACTATGGGCTTTGTATAGCGCTGTGTAATATGATGGCGCTATATAAATACTGTAATTGATGTAATTCAAGCAGCTCACAAGTTGCTTGGTTTTATTTGGAGCAAGAAGTTTTTTTGCAATTATAAAA
This sequence comes from Pyxicephalus adspersus, assembly GCF_032062135.1. Lineage (NCBI taxonomy): Eukaryota > Metazoa > Chordata > Amphibia > Anura > Pyxicephalidae > Pyxicephalus > Pyxicephalus adspersus. The sequence continues at coordinate 139,510,732 of NC_092860.1, forward strand.
AAACCTAAATAAAGTCTTTATTAGTGGTGTGACTTTAAATGCATTTTTATTTTGTGTGTATATATTAAATATTATTATTTATAATAAACAGTATTTATTTTGCACCAACATTATTTGCAGTGCTGTACATTAAATAGTGGTTGCAGATGATGGATAGACATAAACAATGACATAGGAGAGGACCCTGCCCCGAAGAGCCTACAATCTAAATATAATTTATTTTTTCCTAATATATATTTATTATTATTATTATTATACAAGATTTATATAGCACCAACATATTACGCAGTGCTGTACATTAAATAGGTGTGTGTGTATATATATATATATATATATATATATATATATATATATATATATATATATATGGGATAGATGGCTAGATCTCAGAAAAAAATAGATTCCTTCTACTGATCTCATTCTATTTTCTTACCGTTTGTTCTGCTGACATAATAAATGCCATTTGGAAGGCAGCCATTGGTAGACGCCCCACCCAACTAATTTCTACAATATGTCTTTTCACCATTTTTGTTCCCTTTTCCATTGTGTTGTCATGTTGGTATGTGATGTACTGTTTATATGAAAGCATTATGTTGTCATAAATCAAACGTCTTGAGTTGCATGATAGTTTGTATTACTATCCTGAAAGCTCTTCCAAGGTGTTGGCATGCACTGCCATAATTGTATTCTGCCAGTAGGGGGCATCCTATGCTGTGTTTGATTTGCCTTGTATCTGATGGTTTAGAAAGCCCTGATGTTTTCCATTAATGTTATTACCAGGAAATCCTGCAGAGATCTGTCATGAGTCCTACAGTACTTAATAACATATTGTGTTTGTCCCTTTGTGGCTGTTTCATACGGAAGTAATATAATACGTTGCAAAACCTGGCTAAAATCATCGCAGCCAAAGATTTTTCAGCCTCTTAAGCCAGCACCATGATACTTTTTTTTACATCTATCTTTTGTACATTAGTCAGGGCGCAGAGCTGTCATGGCATGTACGGTGCAGCAGCTGGAAATAATGGAACCAAGCTGTGTAAAGTTCAATCCTGCTTAGTTGCATTGGGTTTGTGCAGAAATGCCATTCTTCTTATTGAATAAATGCTTGTGAGAATTTACCAGAAATACTTTAAAAAGTGAAGAAAATGTGTTACTCATTAGCTATAGTTCACCTGTCTTTTTCATCTTTCTCTTGGTATGTACCATTCATGCCCATAGCGTTGTATAAACTGTTTACATATTAAATAATTGTCTTTTATCATTGTCATTATCTGTGTTATTATTATTATTATTATTCACTTGCAGTTTGTTTTTGTTCTAGATCTGACATTTGTTTTTTGTTTTTAGCTGCAGCCATTGTTGTGCCGTGTTTATCCTCCATGGTGTCAACCTATGGTAAGTACATTGCACAACATACAATTGTATGTGGACACCCCCACAAATTACCAGGATCGGGTGTCTCTAATGAAGGGTTATGTTAATAATAGCATAGGAAAAGCATACAAAGGTTTTTTAGACAATTGTTTGCTTTCATCCATGTTTCTGGTGATGGACGTTTTCTGCTCATGAAGATATAGTATGGTGAGTTTACTGTGAAGGAACGGGAGTCACCTGCACAGAGCTACCACTGTTTGTGCCAATGGATCTCTGCATCTGAATGCAAACCTGTCCAGGTTGCTGTTAAAGCAGAACTTTAGAGGAAGCAAAACAGAAGAGGAAATAAACTAAAAAATGGCCAAAACAAAAAAAAATACACTTTACCTTTAATCCCGCAGCGCAGTCGATCAGTCCGGAGGTCTCTTCAGGTGAGTCCCGCTTTGTCCCAGTATCTGTCTTTGGGCCGGCGCAACCATCTTGTCCTCTTCTTCCGGGTTCTTCTTACTTCGTCACCCGACCAGGTGCGAGATTGGGTTAAGTAGTTGACACATGGCGATCTCACTGTGAGATTAGATTTTTTTTTTCCCCTTTTGAGGAAAGGGCTCCTTCTGCGCATGCCTGAAATGCTTGGGCATGAGCAGAAGGAGCGCCCAAGAGCCTCCCAGGATGCGTGACGTAGGTATCTCGGGAGGCTCTGCGCTCCCATTCATTCTCGATCGCCTGGGGCAGTGATGGACCATTTTTTTTTTAATAAAGGGTGTTCCCTTTAAAAAAAAAAACATAATTTTTACTTTACATTAAAGGGTTGTCTACCCTTTTATCTAAACTGAATATTCTGGGTTTGGGTACACTTTAACCTAAAAATTAAACAATTGTGACCAGGCAGGTCCTTTATTGCAGAAGAGACAGGTGATGTCTGAAAAATGATCACCTTACCTGCCTGATTGCAATTTTTTAAAGAATTAAAAACTCTCCTGTCGCAGCATCGGCTGCTATCTTCGGTCTTCTTCTGTTTTGATATTTGGACTAGCTGGGCGGGGATGACATAACTCCTGTGCAAACCCACTCCTGTTCATTCTGTCCCAGCATCCACATTGGAAGCATCCTAGGCATCCCAATCTACCCTGAGCTGAGCATGACAGCAGGCAGGTAAGAATGTTTATTATTGAAGGGACATCGCCTGCCCCTTTCTGCAATAAAGCCCTGCCTGATCCCAAATTTTGAAAGCATAGCAGGAGGACTGGTAATTCAGCACCCCCCAATAAAATCCTAGAACACGTTAGGTGCAGGAAAAGTTTTCGGCAAAATGATTTGAACATCATTCCAAATCCCTGTACCTCTGTCATTCTAAAAACTGGAGCCCTGGAGAAGGTGAGCGAACTTGTCACCCAAGAATCGTCTTTGCATTTTTTATGACAAACTTTTATCTAATGATATGCTAGTGATTGTTTGTTTTGAATGACAGTTATCTAGCATGTGTACATTCCAATTAGCACTATGTATGTAATGTGTAATCCAGTCTCAAGGCCGTCTCTCGGCCTTATTGATGAATAGATGCTATTTATGGAGCCTGCGGCTTTTTATGATTTACCTTTGTGCTATTTTCCTTTCCATAGCAGGGAGATACTGAGTCAACAGAGGATTATTGTGGAGCCAAATATAGATAACCTCTGCCTGCTTTATCAAATTTATTTCTAAAATGTCATTCCTCTAATAACACTTTATTGATGTATACAGTGCTGACATATTCACATTGTTTTATAGAGCTCATTGAACAGTTCCCTTTTCCTCCAAAGGTTACAACCTAAGGCTACGTACACACGTCAGATGATTCTCGCCTGATACCAGCTGTTGGGTTCGTCTTGGGTGAGAATCCGACATGTGTACAGCAGACGTACACACCTGCAATAATTATCTTTGTAAACGAACGCTCGTCCGATAATCGTTAACAAAAAAAGTGCACAATGACACTGATGAACGAGGAATGTTGTTGGAAACGAACGACCGTCCCGGCGGATCTGATTAGGTGACGATCATTCGCTATCTATTTTGTGTACAGTTGTTCAGTGATTGTGGATTGTTCTTCAGTACACTTTCTCCTGTACACGTCACTTCCTGCATCGTTCAAACGATCGTATCTAGTGTGTGTGTACACTATTGGAGGGTTATGTTTGAACTGTCGTATCGTTACAGCATGTACAGAATAGTGCATTATACGATCGTTCAAAATAATTGTGCATAATCGTTGATCGGTCATTAATCGTTCGTTTTCTAACGATAATTTCTGGATGTGTGTACGTAGCCTTATGACGGATTCATGAACAACAGGCGATGAATAATAGCAATGGAAGTGAAAGGAGGAAAGCACAGTGAGGTGCAGCTTGTTCGTCGTTCCTTCTCCATGGAACAAAACGGCACTGTAAAAGCAGCACTCATTAATTCATCTTGCAGTCGTTTGTCGCTGGAAACATTTGTGAAAGATTGTTTCCATCTACAACAATTAAGCGTGTTTATGCGTGTGTACCCCAACCGCAGTCATAGAGTCTATATAGGTTGTAAACATACCCTATAATATCTTTGGGTTGTTCAAGTAAAATGATACACGACCCTGGGCCTATAATCATGTCTATGTTCATGTATTTACCATGTGAATAAAAAAAAACACAGAGTTGAGCTCTTAAAGGAGGACACCATCACCATGATGTAGGTTATATCCTTGAAAACACTTTCAATGAAGGTTGACTCTGAAGGTTCCTATTGATCCAGGTCATGCTAGTATCATTCAGCTGCACTTGTTCTGTAATGTTGAAGATATTTCATCATGAGTCTGTAGCCTTGATGGTGTAAATTAGGTATGGTGTATAGCAGGCTGCACACTGAATGATCGTTGGCTTTAATGCTGGAATAATAGGCTGTCAATGAACACCTATGGGATGAATAGGGCTTCTGTTCGTAATACACTTATAAACAAGCAGCAGAGCAACGTATCAATGTACCCAATGCTTCAGAGTGATGTAACATCAACTAGAGAAGTTATATTGTATGTACTCCAGTATAAACCTATTTTTTTCTTTTCGAAAAACAAGCTTGGTTTAAACTCAGGCCACTAGATGTTATGTGTTCTTATGTAAAGTGTATAACAGACTCTTGCCATCTGAAATGCTTCACTTGAAGACAAATCTCCATCTATTGGCCAACAATAGATCACAAAACATAATTTAGCAGCAAATGACCCATCAAAACAAACGTAGAACTTCAAAAACATTTACCTGTAAAAAGAGAAACCAAAATATACAGAGTGAGCCCATGCAATTTTATTTTTCTACCCTTATATAATAAAAAATTAAAAATGTATTAAAAAATAACACATCATTGATGAATTTATGTGAATTTTTTGTTTTTGACATCTCTTTTGACTTTGGTTTTGAATAATATAGATGAAGGAAACTGTGCCCTAGGTGTATAATGAAGTAAATTTTTTTGCCTGTTTTCTTCAGAGATAAGTAGGTAACTTGGTTTATATTTGGATCGGTTTTTATTCAAGTACAGGTAGTCCCCGGGTTAAGGACATCCAAGATACGTACGACTCCTAGATACGAACAAGGGATTCCCTGCTGCTAGTGTGCAGAATGGAGGCTGAATGGGGGGGGGGGGGC
>NC_092860.1:139516653-139544153 GCF_032062135.1 Pyxicephalus adspersus
GATTCACATTACATAAATCATGGTAAATGTCTGTTTTTATTTCATTCTCTTTTTCTCATGTACATTTTATCTTTTCGAAATATAATTGTATTTGTATTTCAAAACTCCATGTGATGAATGTATCTCTTGTGTTGTCCTCTGTAGGATCGGCCAGTCAGAAGGGCACAGTGATGGGCATTCTGCGCAGTCTGGGCGCTCTCGCCAGGGCGGTGGGACCGGTCTTAGCAGCCACCTGTGAGTGTTCTTTAATCTAATCATCCCGCTGTAATTAAAGACAAAGCCGTGTGTGTCCGGAATAATTCCCTGCTGTTTGTTATGTCAGTAACGTGTAAGGCGTGTCATTGCTGGAAACGGTCCAAGATCACACACAATTCACTGAGAATACAAATCAGGAAATGGCCTGCGCAGTCCCTAGTGCTCAAACATTGATTTGTATACATTAATGCTATACGCCGCACCCTGTCGTTAAAATGCATATAATGTGATTTACAGAAAATGGAATTTACTTTATACTATCTTCATGTATAAGATTAAAAAAACAAGAAAAAAAGTCTGAATAAAGTCAGACTTTTATTTTTTAAACACATCAGCTAGGAAACCAGCATTTCCAGCAGAATAAGATATAGCAATGTTTCTTAGTTTAGTATTACTTTATTCTGTATGTCCAGTATTTGGTCTCTGATCTGAGCTTTGTCTTCCATACAGTGTACTGGGTGGCTGGTGCCGAATTCTGCTTCACAGTCTGTTCAGTGTCCTTCCTTGTGCCGCTGCTGTGTTTGAGGAAAGTGACATCACACGGAAAGGAGGAGGACAGGATGACATCACACAAAAAGGCGGAGTAACACGATGACATCACAAAAAAAAGAGGAGTGACACTAGAAGAAAGGAGTGGCAGGAGCCAGTAAGGAGGACCAATGGCTTTACACTTTTGTAATACAGACATTTTATGCTTTCTATTTCTTTTAATATTTTATTCCATGTTCGGTCTGATGATGTTACAACTCAGACTTGACTATTTTCTACTGCATTATTCTTAAATTATTTACCATTTTTGCCTGTATCAGGATAACAGTTTAAATGGATGCTGCCCAGGACATTGGTTGGGTTTATAGTTTGTATGAATAATTGGAATTTTTTTTTCCATATGATTGCAAGTTACCTGGCTGTTATACTGATTCTTATGTCTTAGTAGTCTGTATCTTTGAATCAGGAGCAGTGTGTTCTTTCCAAATCTGTGTACTTGTTACAGGTCAGTGGAAGAACAGCCATGCAAGTGGTATTTTAAAGAAGGTAGCCAAGTTTTTTTGGGGGGAAGCCATATCTGGCCATGTGATACAAGTGGGGAATCCTCAGACAGCCATCATAAAGACAAGTAGTCTCCAGAGAAATCTTATTGGGCTAAATTTTAAAATGCAGGTGAATACTATGGTGAATAGGATCTGTATATGGATAGTTACAGATTGCTGTGTACAGCTGTCAGTTGCACACTGACAGCTGTACACAGCATCAATGATGGTGCAGATTCTGAGCCTTGCAGCGGTTCATAAGATAGTAAAAAGGAGAACTTCCTATCATCAAATCACTCATTATTGCATTCAGAGATTACAGGGCTCATGATGGGGCTTCTGATGTGTAAGAGCAGAGGCAGATAATATATATCAGTCTATAGTGTTTTATCACACATCAGCCACATGTGTCACTGGCCATCTCATTCACTCCATTTCTACTTCCCTAAGTCTTACAAAAATTGTGGCTTGTGACGAGAATTCTGGGGGGTCAAGTAAGGTGCATGAATAAGCAGAATTCTGGGATATAATTAGGGCTAATGCTACATCATATTATCTGATGATTATATAGAATATAATACCATGTAAGGATTCAGATTCTGGAAATCTACCTTGTGTGGTTAAAAGGCCAGCCTAACTAAGGCCTAGTACACAGGATCTGTTTTACATTTTAAAATCACCAGCAGCCTGTCTGTCTGTACTGGAAGTAAATAGAGCAGATAAGTAATAATTATAGATGGACTGATTGTTCATACACACATCATACAAGTCTGATCAGAATTTAAATCAATGGCACAAACTGCACTATACTTTGAATGTATCTTAATGTAATGCTGATTTTTACCAAAGACAGTTAAGTTTAATTTATTTGACTGTTGTAATGAAGAATTGTTCTTGTTTCATGTAGAACCAGATTCTCCCTTCACTTCTTTGCACTCTACAAGAAAAATAAAAGGGAGAATCTGATTGGATGATGTAGACAGGAATACTTGGCCTTACTTTGAACTTTCCTTTAGTATATTGTCTGCAGACCCAGTGAATAAACAGAAGAGAATGTATGACTGGGTTCGGGTTGATTGGTATAACTTCATACTGTTTATATACTGTTCCTATGGAAAGTTTTATATAATAGTGTTTGCTGATGATGATCAAATGTATTAGAAATTTTTTTGAATATATTTTCTGCTGTTTGGATGTTTTGTATTGAAGGCTGTTCTAAACGAAATTGCAAGCATATCATTTTTCCCCCAACAAGGATGTGTATGATTTAGGGCCAAACACAAGCTACTTCCAATCAGTTTACCCATCAGTAGGAAGATGTCATATTTACAGATTGGTGTCACTTAAACTAACCTGAGAGGCACAAACTCATTGCTCAAGAAACCCCTAGTAATCTCTGAAGGAACCCTATGGCTCCATTGAACCCCAGTTGAGAAACACTGGCTTAACATGTTTTAGGATTTTGTATGGGGTGTTTGTGCCAAGGTTAGAGAAAAGGGGGCGGGGGGTTGGGGTCCAATTGCCAAAGAGAAGATTAACTTTAAAATCCTGTTGTGTTTTTTTTTGGGACAAGAAATAAAGTCTTAACCCTACTAGGGTTTTCTTCAGTTGTGGCCAATGGTAAGTTATGGATCTGTATGATGTAAGCTTGACATGGATGAATATTTATTCTTGTGTGATTGCACAATGTTCTAGTTATTTGCTATTTGTGTGCCTTCCACCATACAGAGTCATGTGTTTAAGAATAGGATGGGTTGTTCAATTGATAGTTATCCATAACAGAAATTTAATGAAGGGACTTTTTTCATGTTTTAATGGTAAAGCAGTGAAAGGCATAAAATGATGGGTTTTAATTGATTGCAAGGAGATGAGATCAAAATTCCGCCCCTTTTACCCGGGCTCACCACCTGGCACTTTTCAGTAACCACACGGCTGTTTTTACATGGTTATTGAAAAGTTGGACCACTAGACAGTTGGGACAAAGAACAAATGGGATATACTAATGGGGTAGGTATTCAAATTTCGGAACAAAGTACAGGGCAACAACAGCTAGGAACATTAAATGTGTCACAAGTTGATCTTTTGCTAGATTTTTTGCTAAAAGCTGCAGCTACTCAGTACGCAGAAAAAAATATTCCTGCTGATAGTATAATCTTTGCCAAAGACTTGACAAAGACATAATTGGCTTTTTATTTTTTCTAAGCTCATCACCATAGTACTATATAAGTGATATCCATAGTTTATATGGTTTTACTGCCTACTATAAAAACAAACAGTTGCATTCTAGAGCTTAGAGCACATATCATTTATATATATTTATTTTGATCACACTCCATGTGGATATTGGATTGCAGCCACTTTGATTGTTCCAAAACAGGCAGTGTGTAGGAAATACCTCAGCTATTGGAGAGATATTCATTATTTATGTTTCCATAACCTGCACCGGTACAATGTGTTATTGGAGAGCAGATGGTGGAAAATGGGCTGCCGAGTGCTAAAGTAGAGAACGGTCTACAAAGGACAATAGGAGCCCCGGATAAGAGGGAACTAGTACCAGTGGTGGTCAGTGAGTAGTGTCAGACAAGGCATTTACTGAAATTAATAATTACAGAGCTAGCCTGCAAGAATGGATTGTAGACCTAGGACCAACTTGTAAAAGCCACTCTGATGAGTAGTATACAGAAAGCATTTACAAATCATCCAGCAATCTGAGCCTTAAACATCACTTTATAATAGAGATGTTAGTGATACAAAAGAGTACACTATATGTGTACAGAGTGGTGAATTGATATTGTTGTTTGTGCCCCAATGCAGATATGCTATGTGAAGTTTTTTTTTTAAATGGAGCAAGACCTATATTTTCCATGTATTAAGGCTTATTCTTAGCTCAAGCAGAAAAAATGGGCCGCTAGAGGCAATGTGACGATACTAAGTGGTATTTAACCTGGAAGAGAATGATGCACATGGCATAGCTAGAGCAAGTTTTTTATGTTTTCCCCTATACATGAGGGATGGGGGCACCTATAAAGAAGGGTAACAATAATGTGAAGGGTCCAGCTAGGTATGCTGAAGTGCACATGTTAAGAGAGGACATGCCGACATGTGAAGGGAGTAAAGCAAATAGTATAAGTTTAGTTCTGCTTGCTTCTTCATTGTCACAACCTGGAGACAGGAAGTTGACCATTTTTTTTATTGAAGTAGAGGGTAACTAACTCACCTACTGACTCAGTGCTTTATCCTAGGACTGTATATCTAAGGACTGGATGGACTGAAATATAAATGGGTGGGAGATTGTTTTTTCCTTAATTTCTACTGTTTTGCAGTGGGGACTGGTTCTCATGTAAGTTCCTACTTGGAGTGTAAAAGCCCAGTGCAAGGGTATTTGGCAGAAAAAACTAACACAAACTGATTGGAAAAGGCCAATAGTGAAGGCTCCTCATACCAAGGTGAAGTCACTGAACAAGTGGCCTGCTCTCAGCAAAAGTATGAAGGCAGCTTAGCCTTTTTAATGTTTCGACATTGGTGGCATCACTTTTTCAGTACCTTTTATAAGTAGGGAGGGGGTATTATCTACAATTTTGTATTTGTACTCTGAAAACTTGCAAACTTTTATGCATGTTCAGATAATTATAGATTACTGTTACATATTTTTACATTTCCTGCATTTGTTTTAAATAAATGATTATTTCTGTATGTTTCGTGTTGTTCTTATGCAAAGTGTAATAAAATGTCAGGTTTTAAAAACAACCCTGCTATAAAGAAGAGAAACAGTTTGCATCAAAGCAGACCCTTGGCCTTGTTCTAAATTAAGCAGAGCAAAAAGTTTGCATTGAGTACCCACCAAAAGAGAGATTCATGGGCTTTCTGCAAATTTCTCTGTATGCCCTATTAGAATGCATTCTTTTCTCCAAATAACTTGCAGGCACTCGGATTTTCTAAAACTACCAAAATACTTTTTGGACCATGGCAAAAGAACTCTATGATACGGTTTTGTTCATGTGGCTTACTTTTATCAGAAATCTGCTGAAAGCCAACACACGCCCAGACCTCTCCACTCATCTCAAACAAAAGCATGGACAAGCACACCTAGGCAAACCAATCACTCTAAAATGTCAGGGTGGGGAGGCTTAAGTGACTTTAGTTAATAAAGTACTGATGCATTGCATGCTTTTCTTTCCCCAAGCTGCAGACTACAGCAGCATGGCCCAAAGGCTTTGCTCTCGCTACAGCTGTGTGGCACCTGTATGAAAACACAAAATTCTTGTCGCCTTGCAATCAGCAGCCCAGTGCACTACGTCACACAGAAATAGTGCATGTTGTGCTTTTATAGTGCAAAGCATGCCAATGTATTGCAATGTGCACTTCGTGTTCCAATAGAAATTAATGGCCACCCAGTGCATCTTATGCATCGCTGCAACCCAATAGTGGGTACAAAGCCTTGGAGACCTTGATCTTAAACCCAAGTCAAAGGTTTGGACATGTGAGCAGGAAACACCAATTTGCTTTCTGGAGAACTCTACAATATGCCATGTTTGTTACACACCAGAAAGTGAAGAGAGATTTTTGTAAACATACAGTAAAATCCTTTCTGTGGAATCTATTGAGAGGCACATTGAGGAAGTCCTCTTCATTGGCAAGCAACATTGTAGAGCAGCCCAGGCAGCAAACAGCACCAGCTAGGAGGGGGGGGGGGGGGATAAATGAGATTTTCTGAAAGCTTTGCAAAACATTTAAATCCCTTCCCATTGAGGGATCCAAACTCCTACCTTTGGAATGCCCAAAAACAGACCAAATGATGAAAGGGGTGGGAATACAGAAAACTTACATTAACATCCCCAAGAAAACAGGAAACTGTCTACTTCATATGGTTCCAAGAGCCCTTAAACCATCTTACCCCTATGTGGGACCAATTATTGTAGACGTGTCTGTAGACTTAGATTACAATCCAACGTAAGACACTCCAGAGTTTAAACAATTTTATTGTGAGTAAAATAACAATACAAGGAAAGAAGAGGAAAAAAATAAAATACATGACCCTTTTGAAATGTGTATCAGTACATTACTATACTAAACTGCAATACAAAGACCTGGAATTCAAATCATTGCAAAAGAAGGAAATAAGGATATGTGTCAACCAATATAAAACAAAAGCTTTCACACTAGAATCATATGAAGCTGGCAACATTTCAATGCAGAGTAAAATAAGCCTGAGGCTTTAGTGGATAGTGGGATGTTCCATCAGATTACCTGCTTTAGTACACAATGGAGGAAGCTATTTTTTTTGTCTAGTAAAGCAGCCTATCAATTACATTGGCATTGCGCCATTCCATAGTGACTTTGTTGGTACCAAACATACCGAGGGGCTGGTCAAATTTTAAGGCCTGCCCACACAAAACATGCATAGGTTCTTGGGGCGGGTGGGTGCTGGCTGCTGCTTTTATTGAAGAATCTGACATTGGGGTTCTTTACAGTCCTAGTTTTACCTGTATGGCACAACCATTATGAGGTAACTGCACCCCATGTACAACTTTGTATTTATTTTTATGTTTTTATTATTTTTTATGTACTATCCAGTATTCTATACAATATAAGATAATTCAACATAGAGGTCAGAGTCTTCATAGTAAAAACAGCAAAACCAAGGGAGGTGGAAAGATTTCAATGATGGTCTCACAGGTGGTTAACCCAGACCCCCATGCGATATTGAAATACAAGTGCTAGGTGGATGAGCCATTTCAATGTGGAAAAAAAAAATAGCCAGGAGGGAACTTTAAAAAGCGACATATGTGCCACTAAATTAAAAGTCTGGGGTAATTTGTTAGCTGAAGTGGTTGTCTACCCTCAGAAATGTCTTCCTTTACTGTATACCAAGACAGGAGCAGAAAACCTGTAAAAAACTAATGTAGGACTTGAGTTATGGTGACTCAGAAATACATCTGTTTATAAAAGCATTACCTACATGCAGGGTTAATACAGTTGCAAAGATAATGCAATAACCAAAACAACCTTTATTACATCATCTCCTCATATAATAATAAAGTATGCTAAATCATATATAAATACAAAAAAAGGCTATTTCCTTCCAAATCATTGTGTGAAGTCTAAAAAATGTGGTTGAGGCAGTGACATTCTATAAAATGCTGCATCCTTCATATAATAGGTATAAAACAATGTCATTCACTTTGAGTTGAGTTGTTTATTGTCAAGAAATATGGATTTAAAGGGGATTTCCATGACACCACTGACTCGCTCCTGTATATAGAAGCCATCTGCCCAGGTAAAAATGTTGTCTGCCAACCATCATTGCACGGACATGCCATAAATCGGCAGCAAAGATGAGACCTGTAATTCTATTTGTTACAACCAGGGACCTCCCTAAAACATAGGAGAGTTCGATTATTGGCATGGAGATTCATGGAATTCTCCTTCCTTTCCAAAATTTTAAATGGTGTAGAATTCACTGCCATTACCTAACAGCTTTTTTTTTTAATTTGCCGAGTAGGTTAAAAAAAAAATATGAACAAATATGGCAAAACAAAGCTTATATATTGGGGTGCACAGTGCATTTCTAAAGAAACTGAGTGCAATATAAAGAATGTACTTGAGATGTAAAAGTAAAATTGATCCCTGTAATACTTCTCATTCACAGTTCATTTCCTATATAGATTTAGGGGAAAATGTTACCACTGACCACAGATATCTGGGTGACCTCAGAAGTTAACAAAACCTTCTTCCTATGGGGAGCTTTTTACAAAACGTTTTTAGTTTGGTATGGAAGACTATGTGCAGATATAACCAGGTTCCTGGTAAGAGATTGCTTTAATGTAATTAACCCTTCAATTTGATAAGAAGTATCACCACTATTAACACATACAGCATTCCAGGTATTTATAACCAAAATGTGGTGGATGTACAAAGCTAATTACACTAACTCTGCTTTAAATATAAATCACAGGTAGAAAAGCAGCAGAAATAATTGGTGTACCTACCATTTGTAGGGAGCAATTCTGTGGGCTGGATGGGTATCGGCTAACTTAGTTCAATGGTAGAAAAGTTTTGGACTCGGTGGTGTTAGTATAGTAAATTTATAGGCCAGACCAACAATTGCCTCTTTTCATGGGAAGGATAACATACTTTTTACATTTTGTATTGTAAAAATATGTCTATCCAATGTCTTCCCCAGCCCCTTTTAGCTGGGCGCACCACCTGGCACTTTTCGGTGGCCTCCCGGCTGTTTTTGGGTAGTTACTGAAGAGTCTGGTACTGAACTACCTGGCAGAATCTCAACACTGGGCATTGTGATTTTAGCTAAAAGCCTCCATCACCTGAGAATGTTTGGGGCAAATTCACAACTTCACGGGGGAAAAAAATGCACCAATAAAATCTGGAAAAGATAAAAAGGTGGAAAAGTTCTACCTTCATTGGCCAAGGCCAGCCAGTACCCCCATGGCAGCATTGTCTCCACCTAATGTAGCCCACAGAATAGCTTCCTTTACTTTCATGGGCAATAGGTCACTCAATATTGGATGCAATACAAGTTTCAGCCAATGTAACTGAAATGTTTGAATGTGTTGAGATGTGCATAGAGCTTTTGGTTATTAAGCAATAGTCTGCAGTGGTCTCCCTATAGTAGCGGTTATATTTCCCAAAGCAATGTATAAGTACGTAATTTGGTTAAAGCTGCAAGGTGAGCATCATAGGATCCATTTTGTACCTTCGCCCTTATAAGTCTAAACTGTCAAAAGAAAGACAACTAGGAAGAGAGGAAAGTAAACATAGTCGCAAAGAGGTGGTGCCGCTATTTACTACTGCTGGGAATACTTTTTAAGCAATTTATTCACTTTCCAGCAGACTTTTAGGATGACAATTCTACTGTGGATCTTCATTAGACCCACAACAGAAATTAACAAAACAGCAGACACGCTGAGAAGGGTAGGAAAATCCAGTTATACAGGATACATGAGAGTGAGTCTGAAGTGAATTTACAAATATATCAAGTTCCTATTCATTCTAGTGATCGTAAAAAGAATGTGACCACTACAAGGTTATACAGTGGTATGGGTGATCATTCCATGTCATTAAGGCAGCAGCAGCAGTTCCTAGTGAAAAGAAGCACAAATGACGCCAGCATACAGCCAATTACTTGCTTAGATTAATCAGCTAGAACTGAGAGTACCCCCATTGAAGCGCTGGTTAGGCAAGGGACCGAGTATAAAGCAGCTTGGAGTACACACAGGTAGGGGTGATGGTAAGCCTGTTAGGCCACAAGGTTATAAAGTTTTACCAATTTAAAGGAAGTTGCTGAGCTCAGATGTGTACATGCCTTTCCCCCCGCAGAGCAAAGCAAAAAGCCAGCTATTTACAAGAGACATGCCTGAGTGTTAACAGAAAGAGGCAGTCGCAAGCTATCTGGAGTGCATTTAACTATCCAGCTGGACTGTACAATCAAAACTGAAAAGCCAATTGAAGTGAACAGTTTGTGTCATCGGCTGCTGAACACACAGGTTAGCACCTTACATGGAAGTGACTTTTCCTGGTTTAACCTTTCACAATCAAACTATGACTAGCAGGATCGCTTACGGAGCTTCTGGCATTCCTTTATATAATTGAGACAAACAATAAGATCAGGTACATTCTAGTGGTTAATGAAACTCTTAGAAACATGACAGTGTTCCTGCAGCTTTCTACGACTCGCTCTTCTTCTTGCTTTTCTTCAGGAAGGAAGGAGTGCGGAATTTTTTCTTCTTTTTGGAGGGGGATTTGCCGGGAGATTCATCGCTGGCAGCATCGGCCTGTGCATTTTCAGCCTCTGCATGAGCCGCCGCTGCTTCCTCTGCAGCTGGTGCGGCAGCAGGAGAAGAGTCAACGTTCTGAGGTTCAGGCTCTTTGTGTTCTTCAGGAACAGTTTCTGTGTTAACTTTGGGAAGGTCCTCCTCAGCAGAAACAATTTCTCCTTCATTTGGTTTGTCCATTGCTGGAAAGCCAAGAGATTCAGATGGCTCATCTGGGGTAAGGTCTGGAAGAGTCTGCTTGAAGGTTGCAGCATCACTGTCATCTCTGTAGGTTGGCTCCTGATGAGACTCTGTATGAAAGGTCAGAGAAAACAAATATGAATAATGTTGTCTATAAACAAAAGACAGACACCTCTGAATGCTATTACACACTTGTATAGGTTTCTAACATTGGTTTTATAGCTCCTTTTAGAATTGCTCTAATGGGTTGCAAAAGTAGACTTACAGAAGATCTATACCAAGCATTTCCAAATATGTATGTAAAAGTTTTACTTTTTGAACAAAGTTTGAGGAATAGGGCACTCTCCAGCTCCCTAACCATAGAAACCAAACCATCCAAGTGCTTACTTACTATATGCGTCATGTTAAGTGTGGTGTCCAATTCTAGTCTACGGTAAGTTACTGAGCTGGTTCAGCCATCCCTAGAAAAGACTTCTGGTCCAGGGATGTAAACGCCAGGGGAGATAATGTCATGGAGACGCAAGTGAGCACTTGGGCGTGTGTAGGTTTTAGGATAGATTAGGAGGCTAAGATTATTTATGCATTATAGGACTGGAGTTCTTAAACCTTTTTTCTACTTTCTACATTTCTGGTTTGGTAAGCTCTGGCTAGCACACATAGATGGTGCAGTCCTACAAGCTCTCATTGGGATAACTGGAGATAAAATGTGCTGTGTGCAGGATACCAGTGCAACCCCCAAAACAATTCCAGTTGCTTTTACTTTTAATACATGTATCCATCCTTAGTCTAATTTTATATTATATTTAAGCCCTTTTATATTCTTCATAACACCATTAAAATGCAATTTTAAATACATCTTGAAGTACCTAAATTCTATTTCACAACAACAATGTAATTTATAATAACTCCTGGGTAATTTAGGCTTTACTGCATCACATGCAGAAATTGCCACAAGACTGATTTATGTCTTTGGCATGTATTAGTAAAGGATTTGTAAAGGGCATTCAGTGGCATGAAGCAAGATACTTCATTTGCTTCACACAACAATGTTCAGGAAGGTAGGAAACTGGAGCCACATTCAACAAATGCAAACATATTTAAATTGTGCTTGCATCCTTGCTTTTAGTTGGTATAAATAGTCCCTGTCAAATGTAATCCTTGTAACATGCTCTTTTAGGAGGGGAAACCAAATGGCTGACCCCTTTACTTTGCTGCAGATTGGAAAGCTGGTGTTTGACCATGCTGTTCTGTTAACTGCACTAGAGACCTGGGACCTGGTCTTCAATGTGCTTGGGATAAAATACTGGATGAAGAAAATTGGAGATATTTTTCTCAGTGGTCAGCACTTAGTCTCAGGTTTGAATCTCACCCAGGACACTATCTGCATGGAGTTTGAAGGTTCTCCCTGTGTTTGTGTGGGTTTCCTCTGGGAACTTCCTTCCACATTCCAAAAACATGCAGTTTGGTTAATTGACTTTCCCCCTAAATTGACCCTAGACTATATTAAAGGCATATGACTATGATAAGAACATTAGATTGTGAGCCCCTTTGAGGGACATGACTATGAACTTTGTAAAGCGCTGCGTAATATGTTGGCGCTAAATACTGTGTAATAATAATAATAATCTTTTTGTAGTAAAACATCTAACATTTAACTTTTACATACATGTTTGTAAATTTATCGGATTGTTTTCGTTGTTTATCAGCAGATAGCCGTGCAGCATATGCCTCCAGAGCCAGCCTAAAGCATATCGGTAGTAACGCATCTAAAGTGTGTAATACATTCATAAGTTATTTAGTTTATCCAGAGCGGGGAAAAAAAAAGTGGAAGCGGAACCTCTCTCCCAAAGTTTTTTTTGGTTAAAAAGCAGTTAAACATCAAGTACAGTAAAGGAAACCATTTAGATGTATTTTAGGATTACTAATAAGGTATTAGTAATTGTTAGCAAATTAACTTATGTACGATTTCTTCTTAAATCAGCCTCTCCACATTATGCAAAAATAATATAAAGGTGCGGTAATCTGAATACTTGCACATTGTTTTTTTCTTATACATTTTAGTTTGTATGAATTTAAAAAATTTCTCAAAACCAAACCCTTTTTACCAGAAAATCTGGCCACCTATATGGGGGCAATATCATACGACTAGATTTTAAAAATGGTAACAGGACCTCAAAGCGAATGTGTGTCTAGACCAGGGGTGTCAAACTGGCCCGCAACAACTTTTTTATTGCTCCAAAAGGAATCCTAAATATGAATTGCAGCTGGCCCGACACTGCATTGAAATAGCATCACTACTACAATTCCCAGCATCACTCGTGTCTATGGACCAGGGGCCTCTCTGCCTATGCGTGGCCCCGCATTGGACTGTTTTATAGAGCCAGGGAATTGTAGTAACAGTGCTATTTCAGTTTCAAATTTGGCTCACGACTTTGTCTAAGTTTTTAATTTTGTCCCACTGTGTATTTGAGTTTGGCACCCCTGGTCTAGATTATGCACATGGAGGTAATTGCATATTCTATCAGTAAAAGCACATTAAAAATAGCCCTAATACACATTTGTAGCTAAAGGTATTGTGGAGATCTTCATATTCAAAGTTTGCATCAAAGGCAATAAAGTTACAGTGCTTTACCTTTTTGCATTGTGAAACCAGAATATTGGTGGTCCATCATCCCTCTCATCTAAGAGGGTCAGATGTTTATAAACTGCTTGTAAAGAGACTGAACCTCAACTCTGGTTATCTTTCAGAACAAATTACTTGACAGTACTTGTAGCTAGAAAGATCAGATGGTTTTAAGCTTCTTTAGTCTTTACATACTATTAAATGGCAATGTCCATTGTATGAACATAGGTGAAAGAAATCTCCCCAAAAGGATATGAATCATTAGAAAATGTAAGCTGAAATTATGTGAACATTTTTTTTTTCAAATAATTGATATTGAGCTGCAACAGAATCCATGCTGAAGGTTTCTTGCAGCGGAGGCCAGAAAATAGTTTGTATGCAGGTAGGGTTTCACTAGTAAACTACAACATGCATAACAAGCTATGCAGAAGCAGCATGATGCAAAACTTTTTTATTCCTTTTTAAAAGTTCTTTCCGCTCTAACCTACAGAGTTACCGTGGGATGTCTTTTCAACCACCTTGGCGGTCTGATTATGTCAGTATTTTTGAAGTCAAAAGCAGTACATTGTACAGTGCATGGAAATTTGTTGTTTAATATTGCAGGCCTGTAAATATTAGGTACAATTCCCAGGTATGATTAAGTTTGAAACACTTAAATTATAATATAATAAAAAATTATAAATAATAAGTATATAAAATAATAAGATAATAACATTTTATCAAATAAACCCTGAAATCTGTCTAAACAAGGGTGCAATATTATTTTTTAATTTATAATAATTATTTATTTTTTATTGTTTGGATTTATCTCACTTTATTACCGAGAACAAGTGTTAAAAGCAGATTACAATGAAATCTCCTGGGATTGTGGGGAGCAAGTAGGATCTTTACAATGCTACTGTGAGTGTGGCTCGTGGTTACCGATTTGTGGTACATAAAATTCACCCGAGCCACACTTGGGAATACCGCCAGGGGTGTTATAGCACCCGTCACTCACACATTTTATATTGGTCATCATTAGAATGTATCAGGCACCTTATAAACACTGCATATGAAAATGCAGATACATGTGTGGTTATAGCACTTACTTGCTTCTTTAAGGCTTTACAGTATGTGAGATTAAAATAATATGCAAGTGTACCGTACTACTGTATGGCTTGGTACAAGCCATATTATAGCACAAGCAATATTATTTTTCCAACATATTTATATTACAATCTTCCATATTTGTAATTTGGTCTTATAAATTCGCAGATCTCTGCAGAAGTATATCTAGGGGCAAATCTGATAACGAGGGGACTTCTGGCAATGCTCTCTAAAATACATGCAAGCAATCTTTTGCAAAACTAGAAAGAACTTCTATGCACATAACATTCTTACACAGAAGGTGTGTGTGGGGGAAATAATCTAGAAGCCAAGTATGTGAAGTGTTACTCAATAAAAAGAACATAATCAAAGAGTATGGTTTACAGGTAATTGTCCTAAAACAGTTAAGGGCCTGAAACTATAAAGGGGACTTGTGCAAGAGAAGAACATGGGTTGCCATTTCTATATCCCTATGAAAAAAAACTTGGCAACATTTTATTGTTTTATTGTATTACAATCATACTTGTACATATAGTAACAGCAATAGTCTAATGATTTATCAGGAAACTATAATGTTCTGGAATGGTTGGGATAAGCCTTCTTAACAGGTCTGCTCATTAAATCCTGTTTCCAAAGACACTGTGCCTTCGATTAGGTTATCTATTCTTTGCTCCTGAAGCATAAAATAAACTGCTTTTTCTTAAAAGAACACTCATATCATTTGTTTTTTTTTTTTTAAGTCCTATTGAACCAACCTTTCTATTAAATGCATGCAGTCAAGCTGCTTATAGTGTAGTTAAAACCCCAAACCCAAAACTGTATTATAGTGCAGTTTAGCAGCCTTTAAATGTGATGGCGGAATTAGCAAAATTACAAATGATCGCTTAAAAGGAAGATCCCATTGTTTCTTATTATTCCAATTCAATTCACAAGAATTCAACTTCTGGCAAAGATTAGTGGTAATCTGTACTCGACATGAAAATTTAAATTGAATGGACCCATAACATCTAAAGAAAGGTAAGATGCAATATATTGGATTTTTCTTGATTTTAGATATCTTTTAAAGGTAATGTGTGGCAGACTATTTCCTAATTTAATCTTTTTTTTAATGTATTACCGTTGCAGCCCTTGCTAAAGTCCCTCGTCTGAGCAGAAAGCTGTAGATTTGAATTGGATACATCCCACACGGTGCTCTGATCAGAGTTTGGTGTCCCAGTTGATTGGAGCACTGTGTAGGGGTGCTGAACTGTTGTGTTTTGTGTAAAACCACTAGAATAGATCTTTAGACTGCTGGCAGAACTAAACTTTACTAAAGCTTGCAGCACTAACACATTCATTTAAAAGGATAAGGTCCGCAATATACTTTAAAGACTTTCATCAGTACCACTGTATTCAATGTAACACACGTTAGTGCACTGCAGTGTCATGTCATGTTTGGATTCTTAATGACACCCCATCACGACTTGCAGATGTATTGCAACACCTGGTATTGCATGCTGCGTAGAAAATCAGTGCATGCAAGTTTTTGTTTTCTGCAGTGCAGTGTTTAAGACAAGCCATTCATATGAATGGGATTCCCTAATAAGACGTACATCAATGTGCTACACAGTGCTCACTAATGCAACAGACGTGAATGGAACCTAAAATATTCCACAGAGTTCTTCCCAGCTCCTTTTAGCCGGGCGCACCACCCAGCACATTTCTGTAACCACTGGGCTGTCATCAGCTATGTATGGAGTAAGATAGCAGTTTGAATTAGCAGCAGACCAGCAGTGCTAGGGGACGTTATACCTAATTTTTAGTATAAATAACACACTAAATTTTTCATGTCTTGAGCACCCGGCTACAGGTTTCCCCCACCCAGCTGAAAAAACAATTCCTGGGGAGAACGCTGTTCCATGCAGCTTAAATGTGGCACAACTGCCACAAGAGAAGGGATAACAGTCGGTCATTTATTCAGCATTCTAGTTCTGGGTATCTCCTGGTTAGCCAAGCATCATATGAAGATGACCATTTATGTATATTAGTATTACAGGACTCGTGATCATCAATATAAATGTATACTACTGAATGTGTAAATGATCCTCCATATCATTGGATACCAGCTCAACAAGCATACATGCAAGTCTGCAATAAGGTGTTCATACAGCAAAGCCAGAAATCTAATCAAAATAACATTTAACCCCACACATACTCTGCCCTTAGCATACACTTTCCTGTTGTGCTAATGATTTTGTAAGTTGCATTAATTCAATGGCTGTAATCCACCTTTGCTGTTTTATAACCAATAAGATCTCACAATCATGATTGAGTGCAATGACTAGGAAAATTAGTATTAAAACAAGGGGCTTGTTTACAAATAATCAAATTAAAAACAAGGACGGGCGATAGAATGAAGCAAAGCACACAAGGATTGGAGGAAAAGTAAAAAAAAAAAAGAAAGAAAGAAAAGAAACTAGGTCAAAGAATGAGATGATACTTACTATGGTAACAGGTACTCTTTAGCATATCCATCTCCTGTTTGGCAGCCACAAGAAAAAAAAAGCACAAGTAGAAAAAAAAGGTCTAATGCATTCATTGAAGCTGTTTTAAAGTCAAATGAATAGCTGGCAACAATCTAGGGATGATAAAAGGCAAGAGGTGCGGATCTGAATGAAGATAACTCAGACATATGATATTGTATGTAGGAGAGGAAGCACAGACAATACTCAGACAGCTCAGGTAGATGGACAACAGGGCTGACCTATGGATAGATTCATTTTATTTTACAGCTTTCAATCTATGCTTATACTTATATATATTTATGTCCTGTAGCAACTTCAACTCTTGCTTTTTCACACTTTAAATATATTTTTAGAATGTATATTTTTATATAAAAGAATTTATTTCATCACATGAAAGCAGGTCATAAAATCATTCCGACCGTACAACATAATATAAGTTGTGTTACCAACATGCAAATGGCATGCAAAAAACCCAACATGCAAGGTTGTTGTGTAAAAAAAAAAGAAGTGTTGCGGACAAAATTTACAGCTTGTAAAATAGATAATGCCCTAATAAGTAATAGGTAACACTACAGTTCATACAACTAAATGCGAACCACAGAGGGGCCAATATATAACAAATAATATGCATTCAATATATAAAAATAAATAACATTAAAAAAAAAAAGTCTACTGCTAAAGTGAAGCATAGGTTTAAAGAAACAGTCAGTTTCTGGATGCTCTATTTGTATACATCAGCCTAGCTTTTGAGCACAAATAATATTAAATAAAAGGCACCGTAGTCTTCATGAAGTGCCTCTTCCCCCAATTCTATTGATAAAGACAGGAAGAGGGGGATGCAGAGGCAGAAATAAAACGCTTAAAAAAGTCTGGGCTGCAATATCATGTCCTGGGACAGGGTGCAAAGGTGTTTATGACTGCACAGAGTGGAAACAGATAACTGGATGTATGTAATAAAAGATTGGACAGGACAGGAATGAACACGACGATCGGGACCATAAAGTCCTGTGTTTATGGGACTTTAATTCAAGCAGATATAGTCTATAGGAATGCAAAACCTGCTCATAGCAGGTTAAAAGGTGGCCAGCTTCAGGTCATATATATTGGTTAATGAATTCTGAAGGTCTTAAACTAATGTCAATCAACATAAGCCCAAAGCCTGTGGACGTGACTCCTTAAAAAAAAAAAAAACAAAAAAAAAACACACATGTATGTACTATGTATCTATGGTCTGAATGCCACAGAAATTATTTACATTGATTTGAAACAAACGATGATATACCACAGTTACTATATATTGTTTTTATACAATCTATGTTATATCATATGAGAAAGAAAACATACCTTCTTCCTGTTTGGTTGGTGTGCTGGGAGGGGTGCGTGCTAAGGAGGTGTCTGGGAGTATATCCTTATGTTCTGCCAAATCTTCTGGTTGATCTGGATGGGACAAAATAAATGTATGTTTTTGAACTCGCAAAGCTATCCAAGGAAATAGGGTGTTGCTGTGACACACTAATTGCCCATTCAGTGAACTTCAGTAATTAATACAATAAAGCAAGCAAACAGATACTCAATAGGTGCTTTTCAATCTTAATAAAACTATTTTGTGTTTTAAAACCTACTTGCAATCTCAGTCTGACTAATGTCTTGTTACAACTAATAGAGAAGAAAAAAGTATTGTGGTATGAGCTTTCACTGCAATGGAAAGAAATGTTCCTTTTTGGTTCAATTACATTTTTGTAGTCCATGAAAAACAGAAATTTAGATTGTTCAATTTGTAAAGAGCAACTATAAGAGAACTAATTGCTTGCTTGAAATAATTAGCCACCACCTAGAATCAGAAAACTTAATTAGAATCTGTGATAGTCAGAAGAAAAAATTGCAGCAGACCTATGATCAATATCTGGATGGAGATTGCAAATTAGAACTCAGTGAGCTTTTTCTTGCATTATCTATAATGAGGTCAAATCACAATGCCTACCACCAGTAAAAATGTCGGGTGAGGATAGATCTCCACAGAGAGTGCAGCAATAAAAACCAGACATCGGTCCTAACCATTAAAATCTAGAAAGGAAAGTTTGAGGAAAGATTTAGTGAAGGTTAATATGCCCATGATTTTTCCTGCAGCAGATTTTAGGTAAGGTAATCCTTGTATAGGAGGAGGCCTCTCGGCAGATACCTGATGCACTCTCCAGGAGGATGGGTCTGGTGCTGAGTGCACGTATGACGGCAGTGTGGAATTCTCTGTGAGGAGAATCTGGATTATTTGGACTCTCCAATGAATCAAACTCTGTTGTCAGCTCTGATCCTGCAGCAGACACATATATGACTGGTAATAGCTCAATTTTCTGGAAAACCTTAATGTCTTCTTCCTGGTCTTCTACTAGGCAAGACTTGGCATCCCCTACTGTTTCTTCTACTCTTATGAAATTTGTTAGAATACTTGTAGACTTTGCATTCTCACTTTCTTCTAGTTTACACTCACTGGAGTTCCCATGAAGGCTCTGCACTGTCATTGGGGGTGACCCACCTTGGTAGGATTACGAAACATACGCAAGTAAGTAACAAATTCACATCTTAGGGTACAGTTATAATGGACCTTTTGGTTACAATAATGAACTCATTAAATTTCACAGTAAACTGGAGCAATAAATATGTATCTTTAATAATTAATGTGGAACTAAACTTGTTGGTGGGCGCCGAGGAAGTATGCACCCCATACTTACCCTGTGTAGTTGCCCTGCAGTGATGACAGGTCCAGGATCTTTATTTGCTGCACACTAGGCAGATTTCTGTGAAGACTGTGATCCTGTTCATTTATTGGTTAATGTAACCCCCTACAAGTGTGTAGGAGTCACAAGCGGCTGGATCTGTGTGCGGCAACAGGCCACATAGCTCTAAATTACACAGTACATGCGCTGTATAGTTTTGAGAAGTGGTCGCCTACCGGTGGTTGGACCCCATTGGAGGGGCGCACCGGCTAGAGCCACAGACCATGTCTCCCATATCGATCGCAGGCTCTGGGTGGTGAGCGGGTTCTGGCATCATGACGTCACTCCGGGGGAAGTATTTTTGAGTGACACGTGGCTCCCCACGCATGTGCAGTCCGGAGTTCGTGTAATAAATGATCTGAGACGTCCAAAGGGTTTGTGACCACTAGTTTAGAGTTCAAACAAAAAGCCACCAGTAGTCAAGGAGTTAGTTTTTTGACAGAGATATTGCATGTCTTTTTTTTTCAAAAGGTACTACCTCCTGGTGTTTTTTTCCCAGTTTAGGTTCATTTTATTTTATAAAAAATAAATTCTTGGGGGTCAATTATTAATGCTTTCACCTGGGATTTATCCATATTTTACTCAATATTTTCACAACAGAATCAATTAAAAAATATGTAAATTTTCTTATTGTAATCAATTACAAAAATGTATGAAGCATGAGTAAAAGATAAGTAAATGTTGGGTACATAGATGCTAGGTGAATCTCAGGTAAAAACATTTATCTATTCACATTACATAAAAGCAGGAAGAAACAAACCTGCAGTATCCTTCTGTTTACGTTCAACTTCCTTTCGATACTCTTCCAGCTCTCGGTCTGTCAGTTTGTTGAAAGGGTTTGGTCCAGCTGTACTGACTATGACGTGAGGCTGATACTCCTTTTCAATGATGGCTTTTGATGCAGTAATGAGTTCTCCCTGATACAGAAAAAAAAATTAAAGAGTTTTTTTTTTTTTTTTTTACTAAAAGTTAAACATTACCCCCAGGAAGAGCAGACATAGTACCACAACAGCTGTACTGTGTAATATTCTCATATCCATGAGGAATATAAATTAATAATACATGTTTGTTCCTCAATTTCTACAATTGAGCTGTTATGAAATTACCAGTCAAAGAATTCACCAACAAACTAAAGAGTTCCTTATAATTACAAGATGAACAAGGTGTAACAATAGAAAAAAACTGTAAAAAACGTCAAAACTTGACATGCATCAACTGACAACATATGCCACTAGATAAGCAAGGCTAACTGTGACAAAATAACTGGAAAATACCTAATCATGAAAGGCAGTTTCCACAACCCTAATACATTATTACTGTACCCTAAAATTATTCATGCTCATTAACATATATTTACAAGCTTGCTTGTTTGGCCTGTATATACAACAATTAATACTTTTGCTTGCTACTGCTACTCTGCCGTTTATGGACGTTGCGCTTTAAACAAAGGAGTGCGACTTAAACACCGGCACACACGTTTAAAAAGATGGTCTAGTCATGTCTGTCATTTATAACATCACACCCTGAGCAAAAACTAAAGGAAATATCAAAAATAGGAAACCGCATTTATAGTAAGTCCACCATACAGAAATCTGTTGGGTAAAATAATAAATGTTCTCAGTATATACCTTTCTAACTGAGTAGATTTTAGCTGGACTAAAAGCCTGCTCTGACAGATCGAACCCATCAAGAGTTTCGGAACAGTCTGATAGAGGTGCATCCTGCAACAGCAAATTGAGTAAACACAGCAGACCAGACCTCACAAACATCAAGGACATGAAACGACCATGCAGCTTGGAAGGAATGGAAGGCAGGACATGCGTGTAAAATGCAGCAACGTAAATGGAATACAAATGACAACACTAAAATGACATGACCGATTAGGAATGTAAAGACAGGATTGCACCCAAGACTACAAGATATACTTGTAAGGCCTACACACAATAAACTATTCCAAAACAAAATCAAGGAATAAAACACACATAAAAACAGATGAATTGTGTAGCTGCAGAAAACTCAAATTAGGAGCCTGGCTTCTATGAAACCAAGGACTAAACTTTAACTGAGCTCAAAGCCATCATTGTACATTATCATCATAAGTTGTCAATACATGTCATGTCAAAAGCTATGCAAGTAATTTGAAGACGACATGTGTATGTAAATAAATGTTATGACTATGATGGGAGATGTAGTTTAGGTACAATCACTTTGAAGATGTAGTAGTAGCACCATGAAGATGTGTATTTGCCATTGGTATCTTAATATTAAACCAATAGCACAATGCACAAAATACATTAGTAATTAGCTGCAAAATGCTAATTTTTGTAATATTTATATCTGCCACTGCTCCCTTTTCAGCCAAGGTGAAAGAGCTTTGTGTGGACATCTGTTCACCACAAGGTACAAGAAAATGTTTGTGTTTCAACATCAAATTAAGTTTCAGTCTTGGTACACACCAGTGGATTGAATCAGGCACCAATTTATTACATTTTTTGCAGAATCTTATGCTTCCGAGTTCCCAGATTCATTTATCGCAGGAATTATAGAAAGGTTTCAGGGCTCCTCAAAGTTTTTTTTTTTTCTAGTTAAGAACCCAGGAGGGAGTTGAAACCACTGGAATCCCAAGAGATATACAGGTTAGGCAGATTTTTATGCCCTAGATATATCAGTTTACGGTGGCCTCTTTAATTAAAAAAAAAAAAAAGTACTTCATGGTATCATAAATCTATATTTTCTTGAACATGAAAATGGTATTAATCCCCCCCAATACCACGGGAGACTTAACACCAAACAGTTCAGGTCCACCAGAAGAGAAAGTCACTAGGAAGCACTGGCATGCATGGCAATCAGCAATGGCACCAGAAGCATCTGTCACTGCCATGCTTGTACCACACACTAAAGCCAATTGTGTTTACGATTATCAACTACGCGGGATTGCAAAGTAAAGAAGCCACTTTCTGAGCTTACCTTGAGCACTGACAGTTTCTGTTAATTAAAGAATATTGTTAGAGCAATGGAAGGAGAAGCAAATGACAGTTGTTTCAGACAAATGTATTGGACACTGACCTGCACCATGCTCCGATCCACCACAACTCCGCTCAGGACCTGGGACTGGGGGCCAGCCGTTTTAATATCTTGTAAATTTTGCTCTCTTATCTAGAATATAAAACAGAACAGTAAGTACACCATAACAAGACAGAGCTGTACTTTATCTAGTAGACCTTCCAATAAAAAAAAGGATGCAAGGATGCCTACAGGTGACTCATTTTCCCACAATGCACTGGGAGCATAGAAGGGAAAAACTAAAATTTACCATATATTAAGATTTATTTTTTTAACATTTTTGAAGGCTTATGGCTAATGTACCCCCTACAATGTTGTACATACTATTATACAATGTCTTAGTCCTGTGTGTGTATTGCTGTTACAACCCCGCTCATGCTTATCTACCCTTTGGCAACAAAATTTGTGAAGGTACAAAAACATTCAGCATTGTAAAATGATAACTGTTTTTTATTTCTATTTTCTGTGCAATGTGCTTTTAAACTTGCTTGGAAAACGGACTACTTTCCAGTGTCCAACTAGACATTCTGCACTGGATCAGCTCCTCCGCACCTCCCCACATGACCTTTTACAGAGCATCAGGGGAGAATTAAATATGAAATGTACAAATAATATTTTAGGATTATTTTTAATAAAATGAATGGACTGGCAATCAGATCTATAAAGTTTGTTGTGCAGTGCCTAATGCTATCCTTATGTCATAAATATATATATTATTATTCTAGAGAATATACTTTTTAGGGCTCAGGCAGCCAAGTGTGGATGTTGAAATTTGAGTGCATCAAATTTGCATTGCATCAAACTGTTCAAAACATGTAAAAATGCAACATGAAACAAAAAACTGCAGTTGACCCGCTTTTACAGCAATGCAAACTCATCTTCAGCACCTGACACACGGGACATTCGTAGTAGTGTGGTGGCTCGTGAAAAGCAACCCAGAGCACAATAGGGGAACAGAAGTTCAATGGACTTGGAAATGCGTCAGTTGTTGACGATAATTCAGTGGATGTAGCACTCTAAAAGAGCCAATACTGGAGTCACTGTCCACCGCATGGGTAAGTATTATGTTCTTTATTATTTTTTGAATCTTTTTACTTTTTTAAGTGACAATCACTTGAATAAACATAATTGGCATTACAAGCATTTCTATCACCCAAAACCTAAAATGCAATGGATACAAAATTATACATTTTTCGCTGTAGTGGAGAAAGTGTTCATGTTGTCTGGCCCAAGACTTTTACCAACTTCCTGATCTGGTGACTTGACAAGAAGTTTTGAATCATACTACCAAAAACACAAATTGCAAAGGATGCCGATTTAGTTCTAACCTTAAGCTAATCTATTTAGAATTTTAAAGCAGACTTTCCACTAATTTGGAAGAACCACTTATTCTGGGCCTTGCCAGATCACCAAACATAATTAGAATGAACCTTACCCTTGTGATACCCAGCCAAAAATGAGGTCACCATCTTTACAGAAAGTCTCCTGTGGAATGGCAGAGCAGCCCAAATGAGAAGACACTCGAATGGACACTTCGAATGGACCCGAGTGTCTTTTCAAGTGATTTCACCTGTGTTGCCTTTATGTGCCTTCACATCACCTTTATGTGAAGATGGAGCAAGGTAAGCATCATTCTATAGATATTTTCCTTTTCAAGCAAAATTGTATATTTAAAAAGGTGTAGCTAGTACTGGGAAGAATATTTAAACAGTAAATCCATGTTATTACATAAATCCATTAACAAATTTGTTCATAAAAATCTGACATCAGATTTGCACCTAGGAGTAAACTAATTGGTAGGAATATGGAGTAATTTGTTGGGATTACAGCAGTGGAAGAACTAGGAGAATGGATCAGAAAGGAAAGTAATGATGAATAATGAGTTAGTTTATACTCACTTGTGATTTTCACAAAAATATTACAGGACCTTTTGTTAAGATTATATAAAAGGGTACAAACAAACCGACCAATAAATAAGACTCACACTTTAAAAATGGAGGTTACTCATGATGATTTCTGCATTAAGACAGAAAAAAGGGGGCAATTCGTTGGGATTACAGCAGTTGAAGTACTAGTAGAATGAAGAACATACAGCTGTTTGGGCTTTACAGACTTGTAACCCTATCTATGCTAGCACAGCAATGGCAGCTGATCACAAGAATATGTGTAATTTCATTAATGGGTGCATCAAAATGTTTTAACATCGGTGTGTATTTAGCTTGTTGCCCAGAGTGACCCTTTAATACTAAATGCAGGTACTCTTTCAGGAAGGAGGATTATGCACAGTTTATAAATTGAGACAGACATTTACCTTGTAAACTATATCAGTAATACACCACAAAATGGTTTTATAAATAATATACCTTGTTCCTCATTTCTTGGACTTCCTTGGGATCTGTGTTCAGTGGGACAAACAGACTAGGGACAGCAGAGGTGGCAGTTCTCAGCCCATCCTCTTTAGTCCACTGCAAGATGAAGAGCAATAATACGGTTAGATTAGAATTTTCACAGCGCTGACACATTTATACAATATAGTCATGCATTTCACAAGTTTACCAGGGAAATGAACCAATGAATATGCTGCAACTGGAAACTTGTACTGCCAGTGAACTGTCAAAACAGGAAACAGAATGAACTGTTATTTATGCTGGATGGCTGAGAGTGCCGGGTGAGTGCTCATATTCTTGTCCCTGGGCGCTGGGTGGGTCCCCCATCACAAATCCAGCATGGGCCAAACCTGCATTTTACTAATAAACCCTGCTAGTAAGTACTCCAACGGCTGTGAGAAAAATGACATTTACATTATGAACATCTTTCTGACTACACAGCTATCTTACACTTGAAGTGGATGAGAAATCTGCAACACCAGGATCCTTATTAAATTGGAGCTTAAAAAAGAGATAATTAGTGGAGAAGACCTTTACTTAACAAATAAATATACATTTACCAAAACAGATCCCAATCACTAAGATGTCATCTTACAGACCACCTAGGCAGATGTGTCTATAGCAGACACATGTGGGATACTAAAAGCAGCTTTGCTCACATCTCTTAAAGCGTCTTTACCTATTTTAGAGGCACACAGGTAGGAATATTCTTGTAAGGGCCCATCTCTATAGCTTCTAAATCTATGAAGACACCTCTTTAGCCTCTGTTGAAGACGCCAACTTGCAAGCATGTGCAATTTAAGTGCCACAAAGAATAACAATGCTGCGATATCAGGCAGACAGAGGTTGTCAGGTATTCTGAAGTGTGAAAAATACATCATGTTTGTTATAGGCAGTGTAGAAATAGTATAGTATTTTTAAGTAACAGCCATATTTGTTTGATTTGGAGATACAAGTGAAAGACTTTCTTAGTAAAGACTTTTTAACATGGCAGAACCCGTGAATTAACTTTTAGGTCCTTAGGGAGCCCCCTGCTATAATTACTATATCCACAGCTCATAGTACATAGTCAGTGGAAAGAAATCCTCTTACATCGCTGGCCAGTATGAAGAATCTCCACCTTAAAGAAGATCATTGGTGTCACAAACTGACCTGAGAGCCACAAAGTGCTCATTGCTAAAGGAACCTCCAGAAACCTTTGAAATACTGTTCTGAAATAGTTTAGAGTAAGATTAATAGGATAGGATTTGGGGGCTGAGGACATTCATCCAAACTCAAGTGTTCTTAAAGGAATGGTATGAGTTACTTATGTTCTAGTGTGATCCATTATAAGCATGTCATTGATTCATTTCCCCTCATTACAAAAATAGGACAAAATGAGAAGCATAAAAATGATCGGGCTGCAGAACACAATACAAAGTCACTCACTGGATTCTGACCCTTTTGCACAGATGGTCCTGGAAGATACTGAAACTCGTTATCTCACAGGACCTCCGTGATTCAAAAGGGTCCTGTACCATGATTGTGTTTAGCGAGTGGGCATCACCAAAGTTTGCATAGAAAAGAAACATCAAACAAAGAAGCTACAAAAATAGCATGGGATACTTCATCTTCCACAGGAAAAAAAAACAGCCAAATTAGAGCAACTGAAAAATTGTCAAAAGGATTTGCTTCGGCACTTTGAAAAATAAATAAATAAGAGCAGATGGAAGGGATTCAGGAGTTCAGGAAAAAAAAATCAGAAATAAAAAGCAGCAGCAGTCAATGTATGTCAGAACAGATTAGTAAAATCTCTGTATCACATATACCCCAACCTGATGGTTTAAAGGTAGGTGCTAATAATTCTACAGTCAGCTTCATGGGCAGATCTACACTTATATCTAACCAGAATTGTAAAATACAACTGCTGATCTCTGTATGTCGGAAAAAATGTGGTCTTACACTAATTTTAACACTTCCAAAGATTTATTACACCAATCAATCAATTTTCTGAATTTGGGTTGGATAGGGCCAAAAGTGTAGCAAAGTCCTACTAAAGTATTATATCAAGTATTATTCCAAACTATCAAAGCAAAGACAAGGCTATATACACCTGTTGAATAACCATCACCCAAAACAAACAGTAGTGTGAGAACCTGACAAATGACCTGCAGTCGCCCGATGTCGTTCATGGATACCTGATGGCAGATCCGTGAATGATTAATAGGAGAGACAGCTAAATATGTCCAAAGAGGGGAGCAGAGCTATCAACTTCATAAGGCAGAATGGGTACTGTGTGTACAGCACTTGTTCATTCATGTATCTGTCACTGAAAAAAATCATGAAAGAACACACTTCTGTTCCAAACTTTACTGGGAAGTCTCAATGGTGGGGAACTAGTACCATTCACTGCCATCAGCTGAATGGTAAGTTACTGGCTGCATGGGAGTCGTGCAGGGTCCTAGGCAGGTGTGA
Organism: Pyxicephalus adspersus; assembly: GCF_032062135.1. Taxonomy (NCBI): domain Eukaryota; kingdom Metazoa; phylum Chordata; class Amphibia; order Anura; family Pyxicephalidae; genus Pyxicephalus; species Pyxicephalus adspersus. The sequence goes on from NC_092860.1 coordinate 139,543,800, forward strand.
ACCTGCCCCAACACCTTATTTTTATTCCGAATATAAACTAAAAAAGTATCAAAGACATTCAGGATCAGAAGTGTGCCAGAATTCACAGTAATGGGTTTTTCATATCTGCCACTAAAGCAAATTTTAAAATAAGTAGGTAAAAGAAAGGTGTTTTGGCTGCATTTCCAATGTATAGAGTATTAAAGGGTTAGAAGCTGTCAGGTTTCTGTTGCAACCAATGCAACCTGTTTGCAGCTGCTGTGCCAAGAAGCGAGTAGAAATATACCCAATTGGAACACAGACGGCAAAACAGAGGGTTTCTTTTTTTGCTCAATTAAAACAAGTTTGTGATGATTGGTACACAGCCAAAAAACG
>NC_092860.1:139549153-139561881 GCF_032062135.1 Pyxicephalus adspersus
TTTTTTTTTTTCAGCAGTATATTATTTTTAAATGTTGCGGTTTCATTACAGATTTTTACAGATAATATCTCTCATATGGTCCAGACATTTTTTCCCCAAAATATTTTAAAATGTTTACTAACCTGAATTTCACAGGCTGAGACAAGATTGTGTATATAATAGAAAGCTTCTTCTACTGTCTCTCCCATAGTTACCAGTCCATGATTCCGGAGAATAAGTACCTACAACAAACCATTGGCGGACATTTTACAAAACATACACAAGGGAAGAGACGACTGAATAAATTTATGTCAAGCATGCACTCACTTTGCTTCTAGGGCCCAAGTTCTTTTGAATTATTACTTTCTCTTCTTCATCAACTAGTATGCCATGATAGTCATGATATGTCACTTCTCCCAGACACAGGGCTTCTGGGGACAACGGCAACAAGCCACACTTCATTGCGGAAACCTACAGGATATAAAGTTGGGAAGCAGACAAATTCATACACCAGAATACAAATATGAATAGAAAGCAAGGAATAAACTGGTACATAACTGGCTAAAAACATAGAAATTTGCCTTATTTAACTATTGATGGTAGAAAGCCTGCATTATGGGAAGATGGAATACATTTTTCTGGTATACTATGGTGAGGCCCATGTTCACCTAGTTTTGGAAGTTGGTAGTTTTATTTCCTCCGGTAACAGGTTACCTTTAAAGGCAGTACTATGATCCCAAAAAGTACCTCATGGGTAATAAAATCAGGCAATACCTTCTCTTTGTACATGATGTTCATTGTCGTGTATTATCTGACTACTTTGTGCTTTTCTCTGTCTTTTTCTTTGTTACTTCTTTCTAAAAAAGAGTCCAGAATACGTACCGAGTCCAAGCTTACTGCAACTGAACATGATTTTTTAGCGTATTACTTGCCTTAACAAGCTGAATGAGCCATGGCTCATTCTATTCCGGTCTTTGTAAATAGCTTATGTTAATTTTTTTTACAGTGAATGCTTTTGTACTATTATACCTATAGCTTTAAATGTCTATGTATTAACCATGTGATTACTTTCATTTGGATTTGTTTTCTGGACTATTGGTCAAGTTAACACTAAAGTTTGCAATCTTTTCTTTCTGTATAGCTTATCTCGGTTTATATAAAAATATTTTCAATACAAAATTACATTTATATAAAAAAAATAAGGCAATACCAGCCTAATGTTTATACACTTCAAACATTACCTTTCACCATCACATAAGGCAAGGGGTTTCGCCCCTATACCATCACTGACCAGCCTGCTTCAGGCTATATTGATATAAATAAAGAATTTATGTTTAAAAAAGGAATTCTGTAGCAGGTAGGTTTGTATTTATTAAGATAAGGCACCCTTGTGCCTAATTGTTTGATGCTTGTATCTAATAATGATTGAAAAAGCAAAAAAGCGACTCCCAAAAACACAGAACATAAATACTCACTGCAGCACCAGCTGGGGTGTGGATATGGACGATGCATTTAATGTCAGGTCGTGCAGCATATATCGCAGAATGCAACATGAAACCAGCTTTGTTTACTCCTAGGTTAGTACTGCCGCGGTCAATCATTTCACCTTGCAGATTGATTTTAACCTAAAACACAACACATATACACATAAACAGGATGTCTGGAATGACATGAATGTTATCCAAACTTGCTTTAGCCAGCAAAAAATAAGATGACCATTTTGAGATGTACGTGAACTGTTCCAACACTTCGGCCCAGATACATCAAGTTATGATAACATAAACTGCTAAAGTGGCTCTTTAAGCATTATTATCAGCTACTTTTCCTGCTCTCCCCCACAGAAACTTTACAGAGCCTCAAAGCGATTCCCAGGCTTAAAGCAGTGGAATGTTTACATTCCAAAACCTTTTGATAATATTTGTGAACTGACAGATACACTGAATAAAGCAAAAATGTTGCACCATGCATGCTGGAAATTAAACTGATCTGTGCAAATAAATCTTCACTGAACTACAAAACAAATGTTAAAAGTTGCAAATAAAGATTAGGGGAATGAAAATTTGCATGGCTCGAGGACTGTTGTGTTAACAAGTGTGTATTCTTTATCATGCCCTTTAGAAAAATATGTCATAAAGAATGGATACAGATCATACTTACCAGACTGGATGCTGCAACTTCACTGTATAGGAGCCCAAAGGGAACAACCAGGAATTGTTCTTGCTCTGAACTCACTCTGACCTATACCAAACACAGAACAGATTGTATATCAGATATATAAATATACATTATATAAAGAGTTTATTTAAAATGCATTAATGATATACAGTATATCATTGTTGCCTAACTTTAGTCCTTAAATGCTATATACAGGTCGGGATTTCCATATAAACTTTTTATTTTGTGACACTCTAAGCCACACCTAAATTTACTGCTGTCCAAGAAATACTAAAATGTGTACAGATCCTGGCCTTCCATGACTAATCTGTGACATTAAGATCTACATATAGTTATCTGCATAAAGGTAACACACAATGGTGTTATCGCTGTGGATTTCCAAATAGGTCACAAATCTTCCTGTTTTTATTCAATCTGCAGCAGTGAACAATCCTTTTGTAAAGTAGGTGCTGGACAGTAAAAGTAATAAAATGCAGAGACTTTTTAAGTCCAGAAATCCATGCAATGACTGGAAAAAGAGAAAGCATGATTGTTTCATGACAGTAGATTGAACCAGTTTTATGCATGTTCTTGTTAACCCAACATGATATAACAAAAATAGCCAATATTACTTTATAGGGATGCGCAGGACAGCTGAAGGGTTAAAACTGAGAACACAAGTTTCTTTACATTGCTTTATATGCATTCATGTGTCTGATATATAGAGAGTAAATGTCTATGCACTGGAACACTAAAGCTGCTTGCGTTTCTGAGGATCAGGCAATGCTTTTATTTTATTTATAATCTCTCTCTCTTTGTTCTCACATGTTGTTCTGTCATGAGAACTTTGCTTTAGTCTCTTGAAGATCTTTCAAGCTCCACACTGGCAGAAATCCAGGTTGTAAAAACATAATTCCAGACCCTTTATTATCATTTCATACTCTTATTAAATTTTTATAGCTCTGTATCTAAACAAAAGGTGTGCTAAGGTAAAGCAGGAGGACAGGAGCACCATTTTTTAGTTTGCCGCTTGATAGTAATAATGATAAGTAATAGAGATGATTGTAATAAACTGTTTTATTTCTTGTTTAAAAATGAATACTTCATTATAATGAAATTTTCAGAAAGTGCACATAGAACATGGATTGAAAAAAAAAAAAAAAAAAGAGAAGAAATATATGAATAAATTGGAGTAGAGAATAGGTCAGGGTGGATAATAAAGATGGGTGAGAGTTTGAGGTAGTTTAAATGTCCTAGAAGAAAATGTAGTTAGATACGCCTAATAGACATGAAAGAGTGTGGGAGGGGGTTAGTTACCCACAGGTCTCAAATTTACTTAATTTTCTACATGGAGTTAGCAAACATTATGGTAATTTATTTATTGATCAAAGGCAAATGGATGCAGAATTTGGGTAACTGATAACCTAAGTTCTCAGGTTGGCCAGTACTATACAGGGGTTCAAACTGATAAGAATGTTTAGTGATGTGCAGATTACTTGGTCTATCCTTGCCCATAGGTGACAAGCCCGCTAAACACTGTATGTTAAAAACTGCCTTGGATAAGATGGCCAGAAAAACAATGGGCCTGATTTATTAAAGCTCTCAAAGGCTGGAGAGTATGCACTTTAATCGGTGAAGCTGGGTGATCCAGCAAACCTGTAATGGATCTTGTCCAGAATTGAAATCATTTGCTAGCAAATGACTTTGAATGAATCCATTACAGGTTTGCTGGATCACCCAGCTTCACTAACGAATATTCTCTCCAGCCTTGGAAAGCATTAATAAATCAGGCCCAATGTGTTGATTTATTTAGTATTTTACAAGTGAGTTGTGTGGGCACAACACAATAATGAAGTAATACCTATAATTTGTGTCAAGTGCAAAATCATTGTAAAAACAGGGCCAACAGGTTAAGATGCTGATTAATATGTTTTAATCTGAAGTACCACGGATAGATTAATTCCAGAAGCCAGGGTTCACAAAAGTTGCACAAAGTATATCAGAGCATTTCCTAAATTCTTACTGTTGCTAAATGTCTTCCAGATGACTTCTCAGTTCAATTTGGCCACACCTGTACAGTTACAGTGATAGGAAAAGACCCTCTCACTTGTTCTTTATCATTTTCTACACTTTGTTTTGGATGAAAACACATGAATGTGTTCAACCTGTTGCTCATTTGCTAAAATATGACTGAGTGTTGTGGTCAGCATGAATTGATGTCCTGCTCAATAAGATTTAAAGACGTAGCTTAATACTCACTGTAATATGATTGTAAATTAGCTGGGACCATCCAAACAGATCAGCTAATCGATAAAATGCAGCTAGTTTACATCTAAGCAGTTTTTCCCCTTTTTCATAAGCAATGGAGTCTGATCCTCGAAGATCGTTGACGGGAGTGACCATTCCCAAACCTAAAATTAAGCATGATCCAAGTTACAAAAAAAAAAAAAAAGTCATTAACAATGAGAATATTCCTCCAAATTACTCTTTGATAAACAAAATAAAAATAATGTAACAGATCATTGGTGAGGTGGATGAAACTACTATAAACAATAAACATTGGACATTCTTTACATTTCCTTTTGAAATAAGTCTTGCTAAGGCTAGGTACACACGTGCAATAATTGTCGCTAGAAAACGAATGACTAATGACAGATCAACAATTATTCCCGAATACTTTGAACAATTCTGTACCTGCTGAAACGATACGATTGTTCAAATATAATCCACCAATAATGTACACACTAGATACGACCGTTTGAACGATGCAGGAAGCGACATGCACTGGAGAAAATGTACCACAGAACAATCCACAATCACCGAACGACCGTACACACAATAGACAGCATATGATCGTAGCCAAAACAGATCTGCCGGGGCGGACGTTCGTTTCCAGACGCATTCCTTGTTTATTGGCGTCGCTGTGCACTTTTTTGTTAATTATCGAATGATTGATCGTTAATTGCTTGCTTTCAACAACAATTATTGCACGTGTGTATGCAGCCTAACAGATGGGTTTTAGATGCATTTATGACATGATGCATACATTATAAATATTTTATTTGTCTTCTAAACAGCAGATCAACAAACCAAAAAACAGCAGTCCATTTCAAACCAATGTGTTGACTTGGGAATTACCAATTAAAACAACAAAACGGGCATCAAAATACCTGAAAGTGCTCTTATTAAAGAAAATGGGGAAGTTTTGTGGATGCCAAATTTGCTTTAAGGTTCCGAAATGTGTACATAAATCCCCCTATATACAGATGAACAATGATTGGATAATGAAGACAAAACTGAGGGGGGCAATTCTTTACATTCATCTGTCAGTCATAGATTATAACCTTGACTTGAATGTTGTCATACTGAATGGACAGCAGTGAATGAACAAGCCTCAGATTTCCTTCTGGTGTAGATTTCAAGTAAATGACTGCTTTAACTAGGTCTGTCAATACTGAAAAATAAAATCGTCCTAGTCTGATCGGACACTGGAAACGCACAGAAACACAAGACTGGACTAAGCAGCGTGCACAAAGCACAATGCAATTCAACACAGACCCAGCTATTTACTATGACTTTTACATAATCGTATAACATACACAAGTATGTATATTACACCACATATGTTATTGATTAGTAACTGTATTACCTAGTTGACTCATTTTATTTACTATAGGTTACTGCCCTTTTGTGTGCTTCATTAGGGTAAAGGTTTTTTCGGGGTATTTGCACAGGGGACACATGACGTGTTTTTTCTTTACAAATATCAAGCCTGAAAGTAAAGTATTGAACCAAACGGCTCAACACATGTGATTAAGTAACATTCATGATCACCATTTCTAAACCATGCAGCCATACCTGGAGCTGCAGGAAAATATCTTTATCAATGGTGGTTCTTTTTACCAAGAGACAGCTAAGCCAGCCTCTTAATTTGTAATCAAGTCCTTATAATTTTAGTAGGCTACCCTGTGTCCTGTAATAGTCTCTTCATCCCTGACATGAAGGTACATTGGTTACAAAGTGTGATTATTATTCCTTTCTGCTCGCTTCCTCTTTCCTGTCCACTGAATGAAAAACTCAACTAGGGATCGGCATTTCCCTCTTTTTTTTTTTTTTTTGGGGCAAACTACTAAAAGATGGGAGAAAATGGATACCAAACATGTCAAAACTAAAAATTGAATGAGCCCATGAAAAGCTGGGAAACAAAGGGACCTTAAATGATCTATAGAATAGATAATATGAGAACTCATCAGTCTGGGGTTACTGAAAGGCTCGGCTCTACAAATATCTTCTCAATCTGGCATGTGGAATGAGATTAAAAGTACATGTTGCACAAATGTCTTTTGCATTCACATGCGTGCCATACGTGTGTATTTGTGTGTGCAAGAGGTGGAGGGGACATTTTACTTTTTAAATACTGTTTTCCTGTCATTTTATCTTTATCATAAGGGTGCTGACACATTAAGGTGGGGTTGCTGGCACACTCCAGGTTCTTTACAAAGTGATGTGACTCAGATTACTCCTACCAAAAAGCATGGAGGAGGTTGAACAAAACATAAAAAGGCTTGTGGGTGCTGCAGCCATCAGCTTGTTTTAACCTCTTTATAGCCAAGGTATATGGGAAAGTTCATAGAAAACGAAAGAGTTGAGAGCAATTCCTGTTTGTAAACTTGATAATGCAAACCCAGGGTCTCTATTGATGTTAATAAATCTACAGGTTATTACTTGATGAGTTAAATAGGCTGCAAAGTCTCTAAAGACTGTTTCAGCTCCAGCCGGGTTCATACTTACTTAGGTTTAATGCTGCCATTCCACCCTGAGGGGCTGATGGGTAAACACTTGGTACACTTGTGGTCATAAAATCTGCTATTTGTTGTAGTGCCAATAACCCAGTTGGATTTTTTCCTTTCTTGAGCTGGTCTTGGATCATGGTTTCTAGTTCTTCACAAAAGGCCTAAGAATGAAGAAAAAAAGGAATTACAAGGTTTGAAAAACTGGCAACAGAATTCTCGTAACCTGATTCAACCATCAATGTGCACTCTGAGGAGCTTTTTATACTTGTAATAAAGAGAATAAAGCTAAATTACAGGAAAACTGCCAAATGCAAGGTTGAAACAAAAAAAGGGACCAGTTTTAATGGCTTAAGAACTTCGGAAAGCCGTGTGATCTGGACTACCCTGTCATTCAGCAAACCCCCGGTCACTGATTGCTGGGGGGACCAGTATTTTAAGGATAACATGCCTTAAAAGTACAGCTATCCTTTAAAAGTGCCAGTTCTTCAAAATACACATATTTTAACTGTTCACAGATGTTGGAGGGTGAAATCATCTAATGGGTTTTCAAGTCCCCCAGGAGCTTGCTAATAAGATGATTGCACTGCAATTCTTAGGCTTTTACATTTGTCATGGTCACTGTGCTCTGTTCTCATATTTACATTTCTATTCATTTTATGGAGGATATAACTGTAGGAGAAGTGTTGTGATTAGATCTGCAAAAATAGAGCTTGGACCTGTTAGAGGGAGATTGTACCATAAAAGTCCTCAGGCTTTCCTGACTCAACCAGTCAGGGTAATCACATTTTGAGGGACCAAGTATATACAAAAAATTAATGAGTCTAATCACCCTAACCTCCACTTCAACCACAGGATTATTCATAAATTAATTAGTTTACTTACAAATTCTTTTGGAACTTGTAAAATATTTACACTCATCTGATGCCATTTTATGAAACCTGCATTCATATGGAATTGGTAACACCAGCTGAAAAGTGATTACCTTTCATTACTAATGGCACGGTCACCTTATTTATTTTGGGTGGAAGAAGACTCTGCAAAGATGTCTTATAAAAGTGTTGTTGGTCTTTCTTTATAAGGAGGGAAAAATCTACAGTGAAAAACATCCTAAAAATCAGTTCCGCTGAATGTTTTAAAAATAAAACTGCAGCTTAAACTGCTATATTTACCCAATATCAGGTATTTTCCTGCGCGGACTTACAGATCCATCAGTGCTTTGTCACACTTCTTCCAAGTTGAATGACAGGAGAATCTTTCTTTCTCTAAGTCCAATGTGCCAAGTGACCATTCCCTGCTCAGACGTTCCAGTGTATGCATGCTTGTGTATATATGTAATGCAAACTTTTCTTTGCAACAACTAATCAATAATTTTGTATCAAATTAACAAAAGTAAAATATAATAAACACATTTTGAATGCTTCCATCGGCCAAACTGGGAAGGGGACATCTGTTGGTTCCTACAACACACAAGTCCCACCAATCAGATTCTCAATGAGACATCTGCCACTCTCTGGCCAAATTCCTGGAATCAGAAAGGACAGCTTCATATCTGGGGATACGGCTTCCTAATGTGGGGGGAAAGAGCTGGGAAGTTTTGTAAGGCACCTAAATGATGTAACAATGTTGAGAAATATGTAATGAAAAAATTAGATTTAAGACAAAAAAGACCAAAGGCTACGTACACGTCAGATGATTCCTGTCCGATAATCTCCTCAGGGCTGATATCAGACAAGAATCTGCCGTGTATAGTGCTCGTCGTCTGTGGTTTGTTCTGGCAGATCCATGGACGATAAACAATCGTAATTAAAGTGAAGGGGAGAGAGCACAGTGGGGTGTCGCTCTGTCGCTCACCCCCTACCCTCTCCGTAGAGCAGAATGGAGCTGTATGTACAGAGCTCGTTCATGCATCATGCAGGCTTTTGTAGTTGGAAAGGATTGTGAAAGACAATTATTCCACGTGTGTACGCAGCCAAAGTCTATCAAGCTCAAAGTATACTAAGGTGTCTTTATTCAAACAAAAGACCACAATATACAACTCTAGTCCCTTTCACACTTGTGTATTTTATCTGATTACAAAAATTTACAACACACTACATGCAAAATGCTTGTTCTCATCTATGCAAATGAGTCCTGCAATCAACATCTGCAGTAAGGGGGGAAGAGAACTGCACATATGAATAACGGAGAATACATGGATTTTGCATTAAATATAACAATGAAGGCGTGTTATATTTGTGCAAAAAATATCAGTTGACTTTGCCAGATAATCTTGTGAGCTGTGCCTGGGCAAAAAAAAGTTATGAAGTGGAGATGGGAGATTAGGACCAGTCAGTGTTCTTTATAATCCATTGGATTTAAAGTAAGCATAGCTGACACCTAATTGCAGAATTCAGAGCTGGAAGGTGTTCAGTGTTGTGGAAGGTAGGAGCACACCATATTCGGGCACTTTGACAGGTATTCTTCAGTACATGCATCTTGGAATAAAACATGGGGAAAATGTGCCTGTATTTCAGAGATGTACTGAACAGGTATTATCTGCCCTGGCTTATGATTTATGAAAACAAATTAGTGCATGCTGGGATCTATTTATAAAGCAGAGAACATGGAATTCAGAACACATTCTCTGGTGTTCCAGGTGCTATTTAAAAGCAGTGATTGATTCTTTACAAAAATGATGAATGCAAAATTCACTGCAGTGTTCAAGTTGGGTGGTAAGAAACTGTAGGCGAGTGGCAGCGCCTGTATTGTGGCCCAACTCTTCAGTAACTACCTAAAAACAGCAGGGTGGTTACTGAAAAGTGCTGGGGGGTGCACCCAGCTAAAAAAGGGGAGAAAACTGTACTGGTTTATAAAAAAAACACCATATTGTTTTTTTCTCGGGACAAACAACCCTTTCTATTAGTCATATTATCTTTCAAAAATGGAAGACAATGAAATCTATAGGCAGAAAAAAAAACAAAACACCCTTTTTCTACTTTTCATTGTGCTTATTCAAACAAATATTTTTACTGTAGATAAAATGATACAATTTCAATGTATTAGTATGTACCATTCATAAAACTAAAATTAGGAAAGGATAACCATACAGTCTTAGGGTAAAGAATTTTAAATTATCATTTTAAGAATTTACTATCAACTCTGCATTTTTTTTTTGAGTTGATCTATAACATCTTGTAACTCTTTAATGACCAAGACAAACTCAGTTGTTTCTTTTTGCATATCAAAGCACAGCTTGCTCCAGAAGTTAATAAATGTCTAGGCTCCAAAGTTTTTTTGTGTGTTTGTTTTGTTTGTGATTAACTTACAGTGAGGATCTCGTATGTAACCCAGGGACTACCTGTATAATAGTTTAGTGGTCAGAAGGAAGAATGTCTCCTACATTGCTGGTCATTGGGTAGAATGTCACCCCTACAGATAGCCAACTAGATCATTGGTATCTGTTAAACTGGCCTGAGAACCTTTGGTTAGAGAAAAAAACAAAGTTACTTTATAAAAGAAGCTGATTTTGTCCTTAATATAAAATAAGCCCAGTCAGAAAGAAATAGTTGACCTACTGGTTAATAATCTATTTCAAATTGCAGGACTAAACAAGCAATAACTTCAAACAGAGATTATGTGTACCCAAAAGTCTTACCAATTGGCCTGGCCTGAGGTGCCACTAAACAGCAAAGTTTAATGAGTACAACTCATGACTGAATAAAGAAACAAGCTCCACAACCATCATTACTACCTACGGGAGGGTGAACTCTCATCCATGTTAATTAAGATGCCACAGATTCCAGATTTATTTCTAAAGCACAATTAGCAGGGCTTTACGGCCAAAGTGTTTGCTAGAATAGCAAAAAACAAATAGAAAAAACAAAAAGGAGGTAAGGAACAAAAACAATAAAACAAATACTGCTAAAAAAAGTTAAAGTTTTTTTTTTATAATGCTCTTTTTTGTGTCCTAGTAAACTTACTGGGCTTTGAAGTATCATAGAAACTCTCTTTTTCTGCTCCATCATATTGAAGTCCTGTCGGAGGTCTGGTGCCATGTTTCTTTCTCTAAGGTACTCAGGATTATTCTCATCCACCCGATCAAAGTACTTCTCTTTGTGGGGAGCATTTGTAGGGGGTGGTGAAGTCACCACCCCTGCGCTGGAATCACCATTCATTGCAAAATTGTAACCGGTCCTAAAACACAAAAAAAAAAAAATACAGATGAGAGGAGTCAGACAGGTTTAATACAAACATATGTATAACTAATTCATTGGTTAAAAGAATTTCCAGGAGTACTTTTTCAGAAGACCTTTTATATTTACTACCTAAACTTCCTATGATCGACTAAATATGTGTCACCAACAGCTGAACAAAAACTGAAATTCAATACAACACAAACTCATTATGGGACTGAGCTAGAGCTCCAGTTGTATGCTAGGTAGAGTTAGGCTACGTACACACGTCAGATGATTCTCGTCCGATAATTGCCCTAGGGCCAATATCGGACGAGAATCTGACATGCATACAGCACTCATCTGACGTTGTTCATGAAATCAGTCCTGGCGGATCTACGAACAATCGTGAGTGAAGGGGAGAGAGCACAGCGGGGTGTCGTTCCATCGTTCACCCCTCTCCATAGAGCAGAACGGTGCTGTATGTACAGTGATCATTCATGCATCGTGCAGTCTTTTGTCATTCGAAAGGATCATTAAAGATCTTCACAATAACAAAAATCTAACCCCAAAAAATTTACAATAATTTGAAGTGGGGCTTCATAATTTTTCGTATGAAATTAACAAATATATGACCACAGAACCTCAGCACACATCACCCCCCCCCCCCCCCCACACAGAACTCAGCCACAACAAACGTAATTTTTAAAAGTTCTAAACAAATCAAAAATTGTGATCTCATTTAGAACCACATACAAGTTTTAAAACATGAGATGTAATATAAAGAGATGCAGTTGTGCACTTGTGTTTTTGGCCCTAAAGTACCATTTGCTGTGGGTGTGATGAATGGAAGGCTCCCGACCTGTCTATTCTGCTACAAGCAGACTCGTGGCACGGTGCAACTTCCGTTTGCAGTTAGAAATCCCAGTGATCTCATCTCTGACATCTGGGTTTCCAGTGAGCTGTACCAGACACCTTGGAGCGGCTCGGAACTCATAGCTGTGAAAGTGATCTTTAACATAATTATGTTTTCACTACCAGACAGCTTTCTGGATGAGAAAATAAGCTGAAAACTTTTGCCTTGTGTGCACCCCAGTAGGATGAAAACGTTATGTACACCTCACATATGGCAAAGGAATGTATAGCCTGTCAGCATAAAGCAGAATAAAAAGCTGATAAGTATAAAGTGAGTGTAAATTGTGCAGAATTGTGAGGAAAAACTTTCTAGCTCTATTGATTACACTCCCTTGTAACACTTTATTTAAATCACACACTTGCTTGGATCCTCCCTCAATTCCACTGGAACACAATCTGACTTCAGGAGGTAAAAAAAAGGTAGGTAAGAAAAGGATAGGGTGAGAACAAGTTATGTCCAATGTCATTCCCCGACATGACAACTGCTGCAAATCTGGGGATGAACCTTTCATCTTAGCCTGGGTAAAACGTTGAATTATGATCCTTTCCAACGACAAAAGACTGAATGAGCGCTGTACATATAGCCCCCCCCGGTTTGCTCTATGGAGAGGGGAGAACAACAGAGGAACACCCCGCTGTGTTCTCCCCTTCAGTTCCATTGCAATCATTTGTGGATCTGCCAGAACAGATCCATGAACGACATCGGACGAGCGCTGTACACACGCTGGATACTAGC
>NC_092860.1:139562231-139563114 GCF_032062135.1 Pyxicephalus adspersus
GCTACAAAGGGGAGCATGACCAGAGGGTAACTTCACTTAATACCAAAAGGAATTTTATTAACTATAAATTGAAGCAATTACAGGGCTCTCTCACCCAGAAAACATTTTAGTGACATTTCATTAAAAATTCACGTACACTATGAAAGGGAGTTTAAGTGACAAAGAATGATTATATAAACTGTTCCCCTAATACTAAGTTAAACCAACGTCAAAATGTATTTCGGTTCTGTATACTATGGCTGTCTCGATGAAATGAAGCGTCTAAACACTAAGTCTTAAGAGATCTACCAAAGCTTGTGATAATTCAGACCATATATTTGTAACATTAAAGCTTACGTAAACTCAGAATTTTTTCTTTACATAAAAGGGAAGACAATCCTTTTATTTTAAGTAAAAATTCTGTTTGTTAGTGTTTTTTTTCTCTTGGCTGCATGCATGTGCAGAAGTAGCCCTTTCAATATTAGGGGAAAAGGTTTTTTCTCAATCTACGTCATCCAATCTCACGCCTGCGCAGTGCGAGATCAGGTGACGTAGAAAGAAAAATGCGGGAGAAGATGGCGCCGAAGACCGATACTGGAATGACGCGGGAACCGATGCGAGAAACTTCCTGACAGACAGACTGATCTGCAGGATGGAAGGTAAGTTTGGTTTTATTGTTTTGGGTTAGTTTTGGGTTTACTTCTGCTTTAACTCTAGCCTCAGCTATGGGCTTAATAAAAGGTGTCATCAATATGGGAACCAGCAATTTACATCCCCCACTTTCTGCTTTTGTTACAAATAAGACTGAAGCATGTCTATAATTAAAAGCTTTTCATTGCATTATCCATTTTTCCTGCCATACTTGGACTTTACATATGGACTGGATAAGGTGCAGAACTTAAGC
>NC_092860.1:139565124-139569633 GCF_032062135.1 Pyxicephalus adspersus
CTGTTCTCTTTTGGAAACTACAAACCAAAACTTTGTTGTATATAATGGAGATGAAAAGAGATGGAAAAGTTTGTAAGCCAAAACAGCAGAGCAGCCAAGGCTGATGATGCTTCTCCTCTCTATCTATGTATGTATCTATGTATGTATGTATCTTTCTATATTTATATCATGATGAGAGAGTATTGTGAGTACATTAATGGCAGAATGGATAGAAATGTATTACTTAACCCTAGGCAAGTAGCTAAATGCTTCAATAATTCAATGGAGGGGTACCAACAAATTTGTCCATGTTTTTACACATTCTTGAACTACAATGCTGCTTGCTATGAATGTTCTAAGATTTTGCTGCTGCACCTAATCTTTGGTGTCCTTAGTTGCTTTCATAGCTCACATAATCTGGGTGTGTAATCCACAAATCCTTACATCCCAAATACACCTAATTTTCTCTTTTTTTTTTTTCTAGAGTTGATTCTTTTTACCATTCCAACCCTATACAGCTATGGTCATGTATCGAAATATGTTCGTATTAAAGAATGACATAACACCTTTCATGCACCATAATCCAGTCCAGTCTATATACATACCCCAGACATATGGCAGCTCTGGTTTAAGAAACAAATGAGAAATGTCACTAGGATGTAGGAACTAATGCTATGTTGGAAGCTGCTAATTCAGCATAAGGTGTCTTGGATACAAATAGAACAGCATCAATTTCATATTCTATGCCTATCTCCTTTTTGCAATCCCTATACATTTTAGTTTCACAGATCAAGTGATAAGATGTCACACACCAAACAAAATCATATCTGATTTTGAAGATAAAACAGGAAGATAAAATCACCCTATTGCATATTTTTAGTATTAACTATCAATTATTATTAAACAGTTTATAAAGTGGCAACATAATACACAGCTCTGTTCAATAAATACAAACAATGACAAAGGAGGAGAGGACCTTACCCAAAAGCTTACAATTTAAAAGTATGCTGCTTTGTAAGAATAATAATAATCTATACAATGATAGTTTAACAACATTACCAGCCTGTGACAAATATACAAGCAGATTATGACACCCGTTAATTAGAACATTCTGAGGTCACAAGGCAGAGAGATGGAGGTACATAACAAGATGTCCTCTTATATTCCCTTCTGTTTGGAGACAGCTGCAATTCCAAATGATTTCATCTATTCTGGTTATAGGGCAGGAAATAAATGCCATGACATTTTGACAAGTTCAGAATGAAAAGATTCCTCAAGCGATGCAAGTGAGCACTGATATAGATACCACATAGCAGAATCATGCAAAGCAAACATTGGCACTAATTCACACTGCTGTAGTAGAACTTAATACATGTTACATATTATGCAGCATAAATTTAGATTTACTAGCGAAAGATTTCCAGTTGCCAAGTAACTGGAGAGGAACCCTTAAAAAAAATAAATAAAAAGTAATTCACACATAGCAGCAAATAAACTTCATGAAGTGCTATCAACCTTTATTTTGTGTGTTAGGGGGTGTGCATCCAGATTTCAATCTGTCACAAGTCTACGGGAGCATTCACCATGCTTTCCTGCAACAACAAGTATCTTACGCATTAACATGAAGCATGTAAGGCTACAAACACACGTTAGAAAGGATCTTTCACGGTCCTTTCCAATGATAAAACACTGCATGATGCATGAACGAGTGCTGTACATATGGTGCCATTCTCCTCAATGGAGAGGGGAGAACGAGCAGCACCCCGTTGTGCTCTCTCCCCATCACTTGTATTGTAGTCGCCAGGACGGATCCATAAAAGACATTGGATGGTTGCTGTACATACGTCAGATTCTAATCCAATACTAGCCACGAAGCGATAACTGGAGGAGAATCATCTGACGTGTGTACGTAGCCTAAAAGCTGCTCCAATCATTGTCAACACACCATAAGTTTTATCACTTCACACCTGTATGTTAGGGTTGGGGGGTGTCAAAATACATGGCTAACAGAACAATGCAAAAGCTACCATTTTGTAAAATGTGAATCTGCTCTGAAAGAACCAAGGTTCTGTGTATATAGGAAAAAAATGGGGAGGGGGTGACAACTTTATTAAAAGAAATCTGAAGAGAAGTGACTTGTTACCACATCATTACTTGGATATCATCCCAACAAAGGGAAACTTGTGCATTAAGAGCTGTTTCCACATTCAAAATACTTCTTCTATTCTTCTAAAGGTTTCTCGCAATGAAAGCCAATGTTCCACTTTGCAGCTAGATCAGCATAGTTTAACGAGTTGTTCCAGCTCCTAAGAAACTGGAGTCATCTTCATTCTGACCTATTTCTACTTTTTACTGCAGCTGTGATAAATCACCAACCCCAACACAATTCTCATGACTGGCAGTAAATTATTTTATAAAGTAGGTATTGTTTAAAAGAAAAAAAAATATCTGTGCAGCGAGTCAGAAATGTATTTACAACCCTTCTTATACTAGTAAGTGGCTAACCCTGTGTAACAAGCCGTATCCCAGCAAATTGTAAAGCTAAAGCCTCAACAGTACCTATGCTGAGAAATGCAAACTGTGAAAGTGATATCATTGGTCTGCAGCAGGCAGAGAAAAGGTTTGCAGGGAGTAGCCATCTTTTTTTTCTTTGATCATCTTGATTGGCCAGTTTAGAATGACAAAACTCCTGCACAGGAACGTGGGAGTTCATCCATTCCCTTCCCATCAAAGTTTTCTTTGCCCCATTCAATTATTCACTTTTTTTTAGGCAATGCTGTTGATTACAGTTTTGAATGTTGTCTCCTAGGTTTATACTCAAGTGTGCATTTTACTATATTCAGGTAAAAGTAGGTACCTCAGTTTATATTTGAGTATATACAGTAAATAAATATTCACAGTCTAAGTCTAGGTGGGAAAAGCCAAGAGATCCCTGCAACCACATTTGCAATTTAAAAAGGTTGGGGGCATGGGCTTTTTTTATGTAAAACCAAGTACCTTTTAATGATCTCAGTTCACTTCACATTTTATTTATTGCATTTCATCAATAAAATTCTAACACTTTCACCAATTTTAGCAACTATTAGAATACCTAAACTAAAAAGGTTTTACTTCTAGCAGCGAGCTGACATATTGCTGGATTATGTATACAATTATAGACATGCTCATAAAACTGTTCTGTTAAGGATCTCTGGCAGCTCAGGTTTCCTTTGCTGGAAATAAAGATAATAGGCGTAATGCTCCAGGGTTATTTTCAGAACAAGCAATTTACTACAGAAACCTCTAATTTAATAGAAGGTACGTCCTTCAGGTTTATAAGCAGGAACTTTTTTTATGCTACAAAAGCCTAAAGAAAAATTTTGCTATGCAAGAAAGATTTATGATTTGAATGAACGGGGTGTGCAAAATCACAGCTGGAGAATGCTGTATTAAGTGATCTAGAAATCTGGGGGAAGTTCCTCTGCTGACTGGGCAGAAGTAATCCAGCTCCCTCCAGTGGAAGGATCTTCCAGCATTTGCTTTAAGGATAAGTCATAGAGATGCAAAGCCCTGCTTCTCCATCAAGGTGGCCACTCATCACACATCTCCTTGTGTAGAACAAGGAAGGCATGGCAAGTCAGTAGTGTTGAACCCAGAAATAGTTTTAGGCCGGGTAGGGAAGAAGCTGTAGGTGGGTGGCAGCCCCTGTATTGTGACCCAACTCTTCACTAACCACCCAAAAACAGCCGGGTTGGTTCCTGAAAAGTGCTGGGAGGTGCGCCCAGCTAAAAGAGGCTGGGGAGAAGACTGCTCAGTAAATGGAAAAAATTAGCTGCAGGGAGCTTACAGACAATACTGGTAATTCATTGTTGGACTTCTGCTTGACTAACTTTGAACACAGCCTCCCCTGTTGTCTTTTTCAATTTCCTTGTAGGTATTCACTTCTAGTGTGCCCTCTGGATGCTTAAATAACCTAAAGTTCAAATTTCTGTAAATGTAAGTGTTCTGCGGGGAACATGTCAGACAAATACAAAGCCGTGTCGCACTTAAGTAATGAAGATCATATTTTTGAATGCAGTGACCTGACATGAAAATAAAACTTGCCAATATGCCTGCATAACAAGACTGTAAATACTTACCTCTCCTGCCAACAGCACTGTGCTGTGTTTGTTAGTGACTGTTCTTGCTTTTGTGATTTCCCCTGCTAACTTCCATTTCACTACAGGTGGTGGAAGATCCATGCTCCAAAATTACATTTAATTGGTGGATCTCGGACAGCGGGAGGGATAAAAAAAAAAAATCACTAATTACATTCCTAACTAAAGTTGTTCATTAAGAACATAATACTTTGCTTCTAGTTCCCATCAGTTTCAAGTTACAGTCAGTTTTGGACGATCAGCAACTCAGGTTACTGGAATTAGGAGGAAAAATGTAGGGAAATTTCATCTAGGACAAAAGGTACAGATTAACATGAATGCAAAATAACAATTTTAAGGAAATTAAATTATTAAGTTTAAATTAATTATTAAGAACTTTGCAACTGTCTGAAAA
>NC_092860.1:139570501-139572145 GCF_032062135.1 Pyxicephalus adspersus
GGTTCATATGGATGATTGTGTTATGGGGCATTTACTGTTTAAATAAACCCTGAATTAAACCTGCAATATTCACCTGTTCCTGTTTCCTTGCAGGGAGTTGCCATCTTTTTTTTTTTTTTCTTTGATCGTCTTGATTGGCCAGTTTAGAATGACAAAACTCCTGCACAGGAACGTGGGAGTTCATCCATTCCCGTCACATGCATGTTAGCTTTTTGCCAGGAACCAGGAGCAATCAGGCAGTTAGGGGGATTTATTGGAAAGGAAGGTCCCTTTCTGGAATAATAAATCTGCCTGATCGAGGATTCTTAAAAGTGGACATTTGGGTCTGTTTTAAAGGGCATGGACTGCATATCAATATTATAGACATCAAACTGTAAAGCTGCACCAGGTCAAGAATACAAGTCAATGACAACAAAAGCACCTTATCAAGTCAGAGGAAAACCCT
The DNA here is from genome assembly GCF_032062135.1 of Pyxicephalus adspersus. Taxonomy (NCBI): domain Eukaryota; kingdom Metazoa; phylum Chordata; class Amphibia; order Anura; family Pyxicephalidae; genus Pyxicephalus; species Pyxicephalus adspersus. Next base: position 139,570,947 of record NC_092860.1, read on the forward strand.
AAAGCAGAAATAATGGAAAAATAGAAGAAAAAAAATTAAAAAGAAATCATACTTACCTTTAATTCTATTATATAGCATGGAGGAAGCACCGGGCACCAACATCTTCAGCCTTTTTCTGGCTACATCACCCCATCTTCAAGCAGATGCGAGATCGGGTTATGTAACCTACTGTGCGATTGCCATCTTTTTCCCCCACGAAGTGAAGGAAAATGCCACTTCTGTAAATGGCAAAGATTGGGCATGTGCAGAAGGAGCAGCCAAGTGATGTGACGTAGGTATCCGGAGAAGCTCTGCGCTCCTATTCAGACTGAAAGGGGAGAGGCTTCAGTTTTTTTTAATAAAATAATAGGGTGTTAAAAAAAAAACCAAAACAGTTAAAGTTAAAAAAAAAAAAACAAACAAAAATAAAACAATATTTTTACTTTATATAAAAGGGTTGTCTACCATTTCATGTAAAGTAAAAATTTGAGTTTAGGTACGCTTTAAATATAGAAGTCTATTACACAACACAACATACACAAAACAGCAAGAAGTCAGTTTATGAAAATACTCCTTGTACCTGCTTGTTCTTAGTTTATTTCCTGCGATTGCTACACAAACAGAGCAATCACCACAAGAATGAGCCATAGTTAAAATGTCAATATATTGGGGCTAAAAGTACAAGTAAACAATTGAATTAAGGAACATAAGCAACATTCCTGTATTTTTTTTCCATTCACCAGCTGAGAAAATGAAGAAGTAACAGGACAGTCTGGAAAGTGGATGTCATGGGCGGGTTGAGGTGAAAAGGTTAATAGTTCTTACTTGTTGAACATAGATTGTAGTCTATCTCTGCAGCTATTTCACCAAATTGGCACTGCATGACACCAATACAACAGAGAACAAATGGTACAAGTAAAAAATAGCTGGGGTAACTTGAATGAACTTGTTCTCCATCACAGAAACAGAAAGCCGGCTTTGTTTTTGGTTCATTTGATTTGCTACAAGCACTGAAAATGAACTTGTAAAGAAAGTGCTCAGTTATGCCAAAAGTTAGTTTACTTGGAGACAAATATTTACTATACTCTTGCACTTCTTATCGATATCGTCCACAGAATATCTAACCTCGGGCTTAGACATCTTATGCGACTCATTGAAGTTTTGTGCTGTTTACAGCTTCCGCCGACAGAGCCCAGGCCACAGGGGTGATGTATAATTTT
>NC_092860.1:139572877-139591382 GCF_032062135.1 Pyxicephalus adspersus
ACACACACACAAGTATTCTTAGCAGTTTGATTACCATTCATCTGTCAAAATTTGCTCACAAGTAAGTGGCAAACACTATTTTCTCTGCAGGAGTTGGGACTGAATAATCTTCCGTGTGCCTGTGCGGGAGTTATGTGATCCAGGCCCAGCAAATTATGATGGCTAAAATCAAAATAGAGACGGTGGCAGCGCCCATGATGCAAAGGAGACAGGTGAGAATCCCCAGGTTTAGTTACATTTTTAAGTGTGCCTCTGCCTAGACTATAGACATAAAACTGTTTACATATCCTTAACAAGCAGTAAAATAATTTTCAAATAGTCTGAAAAAGAGAAAATATTCAGTGAACAACAGTTCTTGGCTTGTTAATGCCAGGGGCCAGAGAGAATGACCAGATTGGTTGGGGCCAAATAACCACTTGTTACAACCAGAGCATATATGGACACACAACACGTGGAATATTCAGGAGGATGGGCTAAAGCAGCAGGAGATCGCACCACGTCAGTGTTTCCCCCCCAGCCCTTTTTAGCTGGGCGCACCACCCGGCAATTTTCAGCTGGTTTTGAACGGTTACTAAAAAGTTGGGTCACAATACCGGGCCACCACCTAGCTACAGCTTCTTCACACCCAGCTTAAAAATATTTCTGGGGAGAGTACTGCAGTTCTTTTGAGAACAGGTACCAGGGGCTACAAATTGCACTGGTTCAGGCTGGGGGTGTAATGGCGTGAGGGATATTTTTATGGCATAATACGGCCACCTTAATAACACTTGCGCATCATTAAAAGCCACATCTTACCTTAGTATTGCAACTAACCAATTCACCTTTTTATGAGTACAAGCATACCCTGCGAGATGCAGGAACCAGGCAAGATTCCCAAATTTGTATTTTCATATAGAGCCTTTCAGGGGCGTCCTGGTATTACCCTGTATTTGTTTTGCCAATAAACTTACCAGAAACACCCCCCTTATTACAGCAATACCTTTCAGAAAAGTGGAGACTATCAGTAACCTTAAAAACTAGAATGAAGTCTGAACAAACAGTTTACATTTAGCAGGGAAAAGGAAGGAAGTGACATTAATTCTGTCATTCACATCCTTTACTGTACTATCACATTAACTTTCCTGGCTTATATTTCCTTCCGAGTGAAACTTTAAAGGAAGATATTGTATGTAATATACCATAAGCAGTGTCCATGGAGACTAAGCACAAAACTAAAGCATGCCTTTATTTGTTTAGCTTATTTTTTCCTTCTTTGTGAAAACAGGTGTTACATTATACAGGTTGTCATTTCACTAAGGTGCAAATAGATTAATCACCTTTGGGAAAAAAATATTTTTGTGGAATGCAGAATTAATAAAAAGTGCAGTATCAGTGTTTTCCCCAGCCCCTCTTAGCTGGGCACACCACCCGGCACTTTTCAGGGGATTACTGATCAGTTGGGTCACAATACAGGGCTGCCACCTGCCTGTTTCTTTCCACCGAACTTAAAAAAGTTTCTGGGTTGAACACTGCTGTATGGACCTGTGACTGCAATAGAATTGTACTGGGTGACTTTTTTCTTTTTAATGTTGCATTGCAATTCATTCTCAGCTCTTTTCAATGCACACATATATTTTACATTCAAAACACATCAAGAGATAAGGTCACCAAAATAGTGTTCGATCAAAAGAAAGGTTTTACCCTGTCAGTGTATCTCACTCAGCACTTGTCATATGTCACCAGGATATTACATGGAGTGTGCAGACTGGTTTCACAGGAGTCATTCACTTCTTACAGGCCGTCACTCACCAACAAGCCAACACAAGCGTTATCACCAATGTGACCGCACAATGCTGCTGCCGCACTTTACTTCAGCCATCCCAAAATATAATTCCGGACAAACTCCATTTGCAGCTCTACAAATAGCATTTTCATGAAGCTTTTCCACATTATCACTTCGACTGCACAATGAAGAAAATGTATTGGATTTTGAAGGTCACACACAAAGTTCATGTTTTTCCTATACCAATTAAGCCAACAAAACAATTGTATGAACATTTACAATATGTTACAGTTTATAACATGGGGCCAGATCTGAATTTATTTGTTCTTGTTAGCCCCTTTCCCCTCTCACCCCAGTGACCCAAATTATCAATGACATAAAAGAAAAAAAAATAATATATATGTAGACAAAACTTCTTGTTTAGTTATCTGTACATCAGATATATCTGCATGTATAATTAGATTATGGGGGGTGGGGGGGGGTGTGTGTGTGGAAATTTCCTTTCACCATTTTTGTCCTGGAGTTGCAAGAGGAAGTTAGGGGAGATCTCCCAAAGTAAGAAGAAGAATTAAATTGTTGTCCTCATTGGAAGATTTATCTTTGTTTCTTGTTCAGGGTACAACTTGAAAATGTAAAATTCCCCAGCGTCAACAGTCAGAAAGACAAAAAGAGAAGGTATTTCTCCAATGGGGACACATAAAGCAACACAAATTTGACAGATGGGCTAACCCTTCTCCAAACTATCGAAAAGCATTACACTTTAATAACCAACCTTTTACTTGTAAGGATATGGAAATGAAGAAAAAAAAAAGTTAAGGCAAATAACTGTAGTAAACCAGAGCGCAGGCATTATTAATATTATTATTCAACAGGATTTATATAGCGCCAACATATTACGCAGTGCTGTACATTAAATAGGAGTTGCAAATGACAGACTAATACAGACAGTAATACAGGAAGAGAGGACTCTGTCCCGAAGAGCTTACAATCTAGTAGGTGGGGGAATTTACTCACAATAGGAGGGGGATAATCATATTTGGCTCTGGAAAAATCTAGACCTTTGACAGGTCTGATTTGAGATACTTCAGTCACAGTAAGCCTATATTCCTATACTTCTCTTTAGATCAGCGGTTGCCAACCAGAGCCGATGCGCACCTGACCCGGGTCAGGAGAGGACTCTGTTGGGGGAAGGCGCACTGGCCAGAGCCGCGGACCACGTCCCCTGTACGGATCACAGGCTCAGGGAGGTGGACAAGGTTGTGTCTCTGGACAGGCTCGGACCTGCGATGGGACAGTGAGCGGGTTCTGGCATCATGACGTCACTCTGGTGGAAGTTTCTTCTCCTTTCAGTGACACACGGCTCCCTGCGCATCCGTTCCGGAGCCGGAACATTTAGTGGTCCGTGGGTCCAAAAACTTTGGCGACCACGGCTTTATATCCTTGTGTACACACTCCAGATGATTCCCGTGCAATAATCGCCTTGGGGCTGATATCATACGAGAATCTGGTGTGTGTACAGTGCTCGTCATTATTTGTTTATGGATCCATCCTGGCGGATCCACGGACAACGAACAATCAAAATAGAAGTGAAGAGAGAGTGCAGCGGGACGCCGCTCTGACATGCTCCCTTCTCCATCGAGCAGAATGCTGCTGTATGTACAGCGCTCGTTTGATCTTTTGATCCTTTTCAACGACAATTATTGAATGCGTGTATGCAGCCTAACTGGTGCCATGTAGTTTGAACAAAGCCAAACACAATATTGCATTGCAACATTGTCCATCTCTACATCTGCACACCAGCATGGATAGTTTCATTAGATTGTGAGCCCGTTTGATAGGACAGATGGTGTACGGAATATGGGCTTTGTAGTGTGGTGCGTAACAAATACTTTGTAATAATAATAAAGAATATTCTCAGTCAGGTCAACTGCTACACTTCAATTCTTTTGCATTAGGCCTACATAAGTTAAATGCTGGCCATCTGCTGCCATTTGGTTTTCCAGGCAAAATGAAATGGAGTATTGGGCCCTGCCTGTTACCCAGTCTGATTTCTTAACAGGTCTAGAAATTATTATCTTTAGCTCTGAGTGCTTCTCCAACAGCAGATAGATGATAGGAATTAAATGTCAGTCTTGAAAAAAAATAATGTCAATAGGGCATGTCCGAGACAAAACAGGAGATTGTCCTTCTATTTCAGGCATGGCCCAATCAACCAAAGCGACTTTCACCTATTTTATTGGCTGCATAAAAATGATAATATATTCATCTTCCTCTGACTTTTGTAATGCAGTGCGGTGATGCCATTGTCCTGTCAAAATGCTAAAAAGCCCAAACACTGCAGCAAAGTGCAGAATTGTTTTCCCACAAGACATGGACCACTCAACATTCTTTGAGATCTGTCAGGAAGGAGGGGAAGAACACCACTCTCACCCCAGTCTTTGCAAAAGAAAGTAATACAAAATCCAGTATATTATCTAGCTACCCCCCCCCAGACACTGACACTTTTTGTCACTACAACAATAAAACTGACTCTCCTAATCAGGAAACTGTTTGAGAAAGGAAATGATGTAACAAATTTGCAATTAAAAAAAAAAAAACAAAAAAAAACAAATATTGAAAAACATTTGCTGAAATGCGTGTGGTTACCTGGTCCTAGAGGGAATCATTTTATTTCTAGAGCTGGACCATTCAATCCTTTTTTGACAAATGGATTTTCAAACTTAGATGCACCGACAAATCATAGCAGTGCTGTCTTATATTTATGATTGACAGCACTTGAGAATTAGGGACACAGCTGCACATTCCTAGGTTTCTCCTGCAAAGTTAATTCTCAAAAGTAAAGGGCATTTACACACTGGAATTTGTAAAGTTGCATTGCAGTTAGTAAGTGGTTAATAAGAAAGACTGTATCAAAAAGTCAAAAAATTTTAAAACATTTGGGTAGAGTAAAGCTGCATACACACTTCCAATAATTATCGGCTAGAAATGAATGTTTCTGCAATACACTTTCTCCTTTACATGTCACTCCCTGCATTGATCAAACGATTGTAACTAGCGTTTGTACACTATTGGTGGATTATATTTGAACGATCGTATTGTTACAGGATGTACAGGATTGTGCACAAAACGATCGTTCAAGTAAAGTCATGCATAACTGTTGATTGGTCGTAATCATTCATTTTCTAACGATAGTTATTGAAAGTGTGTATGTAGCTTAAGGCGATGATTCTGGTAGGATTCTCGCCTCAGGCTGGTATCAGACGAGAATATGATGTGTGTACAGTGGCTGTCCGAGGTCGTTCATGGATCCCTCCAGACGGATCTACGAACGAATAAAGACAAAAAAAACGCATGACAAGTGAAGGGGAGAGAGGGTGCTGCTCGCTTGTTCTCCTACCTCCCCTCTCCATAGAGCGGAATGGCACTGTATGTACAGCGCTTGTTTATTATTATAAATAATAATAAACATGCATTTTCCCATCTATTGTCGTTGGAAAGGATCATGAAGCCAGCATCTTGGAAAGGATCAACGCCTTCCAGCATCAAAAATCTAACCTGTGTACGTAGCCTAAGGTAGAGCTAGAACCTCTGTTGCAATATTTTGAGGCGTCAGCAACTGGAATAAATTTTTTCTTTTTTTTTTTAGTAAAAACTTTTTTTTGTAGCAACAACAATTTTCCAAAGATTTCCACTTCCGGGTGTGTCTACAGGACAGGAAGTAAAAGCCATTTCTTTCATTGACAAAAACAAAAAAAAGGTATAAAAGAAAAAAATGGGGTTTAGATATGTTTTATTAGCCGAGGACTGCAAAGTCCAATTTAAAATAAAGTTAGCAAATTCCCCATCAGTAAATAAATACTAAAACCCATCTCATTTGTTTGAGGTCCCATAAAAAGCTGCTTTTCTTCCTTACCGATTGTAAAAACATTTAACATTTAAAAGAATCCAAGGGCAAAGCCGTTAAAATATGTAAATTCCCTTTAAGTCAGAGTTAATAATTAACAAACATGGAAAACAAAGATGATTATAAATTTTTTTCAGTGTTTTTATTTGAGCCAAAACACATTTTATTACTAAATGGAAAGTCATGTCCTTTAATTTGAACAGCACCAGCATATTACTCTGAGTTTTGCACAAATGGGCATTTATTGGTGTCTGAATCATTTGTCTTTTTTCAAATAAGTCAATGTAAATGTGAAAGCAACTTAAAACTGCTAGAAGCAGACTAAACACCTAAAACAACAGAGTCCAATGCAGACATTGCAGATTGTGGGGAAGTCAGAGATTTTTGTAACTTGATCTGTTGCCACCAAGAAAAGATGTGTTTACATGTTTAAAATTATATTTTATACATATTTGCCAGGTCATGTTTACACTAAATAGTTGTTAGGGACTTTAACAACATGCTACCTAAAAATTTCCTGTACTTGATCTGAACCATTTCCAAGAACATCAAAGACTTGCTTTGACCAGCATTTATATGGCTGTTCAAAAACATTGCAAAGAATCCCAGCATTATATAATTCTACCTGCATGTTCTGGCTCGGCCCCAGGTATTCCACCCAACTGGACATGCCGGGTACAAACTCTGGAGGAACTTGCTAGGTGGAATCAGTATACAGTAACAAAACCAAATGAACCTAATCCAGCGTTTATCAAACTTTTTACTCCAAATGAAGCCTGGAAATAGTCTAAAAGATACTCTGCAAAAATTAATTCTTTCCACTTTACTGGGGAAATGCCCCTTACATTGGTGGCCAGTAAGTAAAATAACTCTCTTACATTAGTGGTTAGATTATAATCCTTCATAGACAGCTAAAATAATCTGCCAAGAAGCACTGGATCCAAAATTATGGAGAATTATTGATCAGGAGGAGTCAATCAGCTACAGCTAAAGGAACCCCAGCAACCTCTGGAGAACTCTTCATTGAGCTTGGTTGTTTTTGACTCTTAAACATAAACAATAATCTTTATTCCTTTAAAAACCATCCAAACCCAAACTGGGATTTGTTCACACTTTACCTTACTACACATCCATTGCGGTCTGCATTGTAATACATTGTGGTCGACAGCCCATTAATTTCTTTTTCGTTCCCACACAGGGAGCGTCAATGTGTCCCTATGGTATGTTTGGGGTACCAATAACAACGAATGGCAATCTGGAGCACCAATGAATCAGTGTGAATGGGCTCAAACACAATCGCTGTGCCCAATGCTGTTCTGCTGTGCACTAAAACCAAAAATACATTTGTTGGTCAAACCTCGATTTGTAGGCAATTGCAGCATACCTCTAATAGTCTCTGCTTTTCTTTAGTTTATTCCACAAACCTTATATTTTCCATCTTTTATAATTTTTGGAAGTGACATAAATCATTGACTATAGAAAAAAAAAAATGAATGCACAAAAAAAACACACAAATAAATCGATCAATTTAGGCATTAAACATTAAAACAAATCCCTGTACACTTGTAGCAGATTGAGCACATATGAACATAAGGGCTGTAGGCAACACCATACAAACACCAATGACAGCTCATAACAGATGAACAAATACTACCATTAGCAGTGACAGACCAGGCTATAAATAGTACAATGTTCCATACCAAAACATTGCAAGGAAAGCAACTAAATCTTAAAACATTGATTAAAAAAGGAAAACCACCGATAACTGGGATTTAATGGTATACTAAATGCATGTGGAAATTATCACTAATGCAGGCCTTGTCAAACTTTCAGGGGCTATTTAGGTTTGTGAGAGACAATAATGCATGCAATGCAATAAAATGCAATACCTGAAAAAAAAAAAAATATTTATTTTTCTATTTTTCTAGTACACTAAGCTGTAACCCACTGTTATTTTTCCAGGCGAAATGCAACCCAGTTGCCATAGAGCGTTTTACCACAAAGCATAGATCTAAATAAGCCCTTACAAAAAGTTTGGAAATACAAATTATTATAAAATACCAACACAGGTTGGGTAGGTTGGAAGGTTACGAGTTCATAACGGGAACCCAGATGTGATATTTTGTAAGCTGATCAGCCACCGACCTCTGCTTAAATAGCACCAATCTGAATGTGAGGGTGTACTGGTCACAGAGGACTTTTTCAGGTCAGGTGACAATCAGAATTTCTCTTACAGTCTCTTTACAGTATATGTTTCACATGCTATCATAGACCAAAAAATAAAAATAAAACTGAAGATAATACCACCAAAACAATGCCCCTGTATTGACACCTCGCCACAATAAATAAAACTAAAAACTAAATAAACAAGTACACACGTCCAATGGTTCTCGCCCAAAAATCGTCCCAGGGCCGATATCGAACAAGAACCTAGTGTGTGTACAGCGGCCGTCGTTCATATGACCATCCTGGTGGATCCACAGACAACGAACGATCCTAATGTAAGGGAAGAGCACGCAGCGGGGTGCCGCTTAGTCGTTTTCCCCCTCCCCTCTCCATACAGCAGAACGGTGTTGTATGTACAGCACTCGTTCATGCAGTCCTTAGTCGTTGGAAAGGATCATGAAAGATCCTTCCCAAAGACAAATATTGCACGTGTGTATGCAGCTTAATTTGATAGGACAAATCCTGAAAAGAAAGAGATCAAATGGTTAAAGATGTCTTTTTAGATACTAGCAGAGAAGTGCCCTTCCCATTGGAAGGGCTGGGAATAAAACAAACAATGCTAAAGAAGTGTCCTAGCAGGAAATAAACACAGGAGAGATATGCAGAGGGTATGACAACAAAATATATGTAAAGGGAAAAAGTATGAAGGGTGTAACAGTGAACAGTAAGTGCAGAAGAATGTGAAGGGCATAATGTGCAAGGAGTATGGAGGTTATGATAGTGGGCAGAAACTGCAGGAGAGAACTCCAAAAAGGGAATAAGGGGGCATTATGTGACTGAAATATGGAAGGTATGACAGCAGTTAGTATATGTAGAAGAGGGGTGCAAAGGGTAGGAGAGTATTACAGAACATAGTGCATGTTGGACCATGTAACAGCAGGTAGTAGGTGCAGGAAACTACTGTGGTGGCCATACCAATCATTTTACCCACAAATGGTGGTCTCATATATTTCAATATTCAGCAAAACAAAAGCGCACATGGGTATACCCATACCGGTGAATTACAGGGGTGAGAAGATGTGCCCCATAATACATCTACCACCGGATTACAGTAATTATAAAACAGCAGCATAATAGATGAGTTTGCTACACAGAAGGTTTTTACAGAAGAATAAATAGGTAAAAATCAATGTCCAGGAAATAGACCTTCTAAAATTACACAAAGTGATTCTGGAACAGTGAAGATGGAAGGACGTGTGTCAGCAGCACCACAAACTGTGAAGGTGGTGTGGAGGATACAGACAATGAAGGTCGAATGGGAGACCCAAAGTTTAATCGGGTCATTAACAAGGACTGCAAATTTTGAGTCTTGGAACAGCAATGTTGATAGCAGCAGAAGTGATAGGGTCATGAATGATGAAACATTGTTTGCAGGAATTAATATAAATGAGAAAGGGATTAATATAAACATGAAGGGAAAGAGGAGCTGGGATTCTATATGTACCATGTATGAGTCAGTAGAGACAAAGCTGGTATTTAGAGTGTTGGTCAATAAAAAAAGTCCTGCTGGGGAGATTCAATATGTGCTACCAGAGATGCATAACACCTATGTGGGCTGACACGTTAACATATGTCCGGAGTCTGAACCATGGGTGTCTGGGCGAGTTCAATATTCCCTACTTTGAGGTTGATGCACAGGTTAATGAAGCAGATCACATACATTGCAGACAGGTCACTGAGGGGTTAAAGAACATCCTATGGCCTAAAAATGGCATACAGGGGTGTGTATTGGAGGGATGTTTAGATACTGGAGCTTGTGCTGGGGCAGAATACAGAATGTGTGACCACTCTGTGAGATAGAGGTAGAATTTCCCTGGGGACAGACCAGTCAATGTGTCCTGGAGGTGGAATCTCACTGGGGAAGGACAAGCCTGTGTGAAGTCACTAGAGAAAAGCAAAAAAGTGACATATTTTACAGTTACAAAGTAAAACTTCCAAGACATATTTGAAGATTTTTTTAAGCACTACAAAGGATACAGAGGGCTCTTAGCAATTAGGAGTCCTGCTGGGGAGATTTCCCTTCAGCTCCTGTTCTAGTGAAGAAATCTCCCCAAAGTGAAAAAAGTGAAAGTATTTCCCCTCTTAGACAAAGCTGTCGTCAGTACATGTGCTTTGATTGCCTGATTAACTCTCACCTTTACCCTGATCATTTTAAAATTTAGGATTTTTCCTCAGTGGTGGTGGTCAACCAGGCAACAGGGGTAATACCTCACTACCATTGTAGTTTGAATAGATGTATGTGTCAAAGTGTTGACTGATACAGCAAAGTGTTGCACTGGTCCTGTCGATAATAAAGTCATAGGTTAGGACATTGCAGCTGGAAATATTACTGTGAAAGGATAAAACAATGTTTACATTTGTGCAATTATATTGTAAATGTTTTTGTGTACCGAATAATGTATGGTGCCTTAAAGAACAAGGCTACACGTGGAAGTGACTGGGTGGCTCTCCTCACTGTCCTGCCAACAAATAGCTAAAGTGGTGGCAAATAAAATGGTTACAAAATGCCAATCACTTGATCACAATCAATCTGCAGGTGCCCCCCAATGCATTGTGTGGAACACTTGGAGAGGGTGCTGTATTTGCGGTAAAAGGCATTGTAAGCTCTTTTGGGCAGGCTCATCTTCTCCGCCATGTCATTTGCAAACCTTATTTAATGTACAGCGCTGCGTAATATGTTGGCGCTTCTTTAATACAGTTTACCAATACCAACATTGTCCTCCAAGCATTAGAAACTTGGGGTACAGCAAGCTGTCTGCAGGATGGTTTAGATCTTCATTTTGGACTGGCACAACCTACTATCGAAAAGTTGTCCAGTCGATTGGTGAATGTACGCTAAAATCCTTTCCATGGAAAGTCCGTTATCATTGGCTATTCCATAGAAAAGTGGTGGGATTTTATGGCACAGACATGGTATACTTTTTTGTGCAGAGCCCTGTGGAATTAACAAGGAGCTTCAGACGAATAGGTAGTAGGGCAGTGTTCTCCCCAGCACCTTTTAGCTGGGCGGTGCGCCTGGCACATTTTAGCAACCACTTGGCTGTTTTTTGGTGGTTACTGATGAGTTGGTTGACAATACTGGGGCTGCCAACCATCTATAATTTCTTTCCACCCAGCTTAAAAAAAATTCTGGGTTGACCACAGTAGGGTATTTGTCAATAAAGGGGAATATTAAATATTTAGTATATAAAATATTTATATAGCGCCAACATATTACGCAGCGCCGAACATTAAAATTATCATTTTAAGTGCCTCTTTATCTTTGTGGAGAAAACATTTCAGGAGTCAAAGCTTCAGAATAATTTTATGCTCATCTTCTCCTCCCACACAATACATTTATTCACTGCATATGTCACATTCTGGAATGACATTAGACAAATTATCTTACATCACATAATATCCATCTGTATCCAATTCTATTGATTCTTCAATGCATACTATTGGTAACAAACTTACACTTGGCTTAACACAGCGGCGGGATACCTTGGCACCATATCCCAATGGGCCCCGACATACATCTGCATGAAACCAACTCCAATAGTCCATAATCACACAGCACTGATCTCTCCAAAAGATCTGTAATTTGCCCCAGATGTAGCAACGCTAGATGGATGTCTTTACAATAATAATTATTTGCAGCATCTTGTTTACTTCACCAGCGAGCTGAATCATCAATACAGCTGAAAGCTGTTTCACTAATAGCATGTCATAGTCGTGTGTTGTATGCATCTCATACAGCAAAGCTGAACATACAGAACATGTAACGTGCAGTATTTACATGCAAAAAAACCCCGGCTTTATATGGTGTTCTGAGCTTAGTAAATACATTCAAATGAAAAGTTCATTTTCCATAGATCTAAACCAACACATCAGGCCGATAGAGCTTCATGCCAGTATACCCTGCACTGCATTCATGTCTATGCCGCCCACTACATCTTCACACCCCCTCATTATCATCCCAGCATCCTCTGCACCCATCACCCTTTCTATGCCATCTATCTCTACACTACATATCATAATGTGCCACCCAGGATTTGTAGTTCCCCATATGCAAGTAGTTCTGCATAAGCACTGTGACAATGATAAATGGTATGTATACCCGCACTAGGCAAAACATTCCTCTGTTTCTGTCAGTTTCACTCAGAGAACTTCAGCATCTCATTGCAACTCTAAGCCAATATTATCTCTGTGCATCCCTCAATGGCAACAGTTTATATATTTAATTATAGATCCATGCCGCACGCACTGTGCCAGCCTCACCTTTCTGCATACACTTCTACAGTATAGTAGGAGCTGCTATCATATAACTGGCAAAGCAGAGATGTCATGCCAAGCATAAGTCTGTAACATATGTTTACCTGTTGCTCAGAGGGCATCAGCCTGGGTATAAATGCAATAAACAAAGATCACTGCATTCACTGTCTGTGCCACCAGCACTGTCCACCCCCTCTGTGACAGATTCTAAAACGGCTTTGTACAAACCTTATGGCCAGGCAGAATGACACATCAATGTAACTGCATGACAGCTATGGGAACCCTGAACGCTCATGTCCTACACACCAACCCCAAGCTGACAGCCAATGGGGCATGCCAAGGAGCATCACTCTGTGCCAATCTGGCAATAGTCTTCCACTAACCACATAGGTCTACATCCCCTCCTTATCAAAGAGCATCTCCCCTGCAAATCCATCTACTTCTATGTCACCACCTTCAGGCACTCCCCTCATCTCCTAGTTTGCCATTCTATGGCACCATTACCCTGCACACACCCCTATGCCAGCATGTCTAGATATGGTGACCCATTTAGGTCAGGCCTCAATACACTAACCCCAAGATGACAGCCAATGCAGCATGCCAACTAGTATAATTCTGTGCCCGTCAGGCACCAGTTCTATACTAATGACATGTCTAGTAGTTAGAATGGAACTACTAGACCACATCAAAAAGCCTTCCCCATGTACCCCTCTATGCCACCCTCACCCCTGCAAATTGTTTTCTATGGCACCATCTCCCAGCATTCCTCTGCACAACGCTCTCTGTGCCACAGACACCCTGTACATCCCTCTATATGGCATCAGTTTCCTGGGCTGCCCTCTCTGTGCCACCAATTCCCACCATTGCCAGACCGCACACCCCACTCCGTGCCACCCTCACCCTGCACGCCACACTCTATGACCACCCCACTCTATGACCACCGTCACCCCGCACACCCCACTCTATGCCACCGTCACCCCGCACACCCCACTCTATGCCACCGTCACCCTGCACACCCCACTCTATGCCACAGTCACCCTGCACACCTCTCTCTCTGTGGCACCCTCACCCTGCACACCCCACTCTGTGCCACCCTCACGCTGCACACCCCACTCCATGCACACCCCTATCTGTGGCACCGTCACCCCGCACACCCCACTCCGTGCCACCCTCACCCTGCACACCCCACTCCATGCCCACCCCACTCTATGCCACCGTCACCCCGCACACCCCACTCTATGCCACAGTCACCCTGCACACCTCTCTCTCTGTGGCACCCACACCCTGCACACCCCTATCTGTGGCACCCTCACCCTGCACACCCCACTCTGTGCCACCCTCACGCTGCACACCCCACTCCATGAACACCCCTATCTGTGGCACCGTCACCCCGCACACCCCACTCTATGCCACCGTCACCCTGCACACCCCACTCTATGCCACCGTCACCCTGCACACCTCTCTCTCTGTGGCACCCTCACCCTGCACACCCCTATCTGTGGCACCATCACCCCGCACACCCCACTCCGTGCCACCCTCACCCTGCACACCCCACTCCATGCACACCCCACTCTGTGCCACCCTCACCCTGCACACCCCTATCTGTGCCACCCTCACCCTGCACACCCCACTCTATGCCACAGTCACCCTGCACACCTCTCTCTCTGTGGCACCGTCACCCTGCACACCCCACTCTGTGCCACCCTCACCCTGCACACCCCACTCTGTGCCACCCTCACCTTGCACACCCCACTCTGTGCCACCCTCACCCCGCACACCCCTATCTGTGGCACCGTCACCCCGCACACCCCTATCTGTGGCACCGTCACCCCGCACACCCCTATCTGTGGCACCCTCACCCTGCACACCCCACTCCGTGCCACCCTCACCCTGCACACCCCTCTCCGTGGCACCGTCTCCCAGCATTCCTCTGCACCCCCTCCTATGGCAGTATGACTGCACAGCCCCTATGGCACCCTGTACGAGCCTGTAGCCTCCATGCCAGGCTGCCCGCACACAATGCCAAGGTGTGAGCGATCAGCAGGCCGTGATCTCATGCACTCACCAGTCCCGTGGATAAGCTCGGTGTCCGGTAGGAGAAGATGGGCTCCTCCGTACGATGCTCTCAGCCTCTCCCCTCCGGCCTGATAATATGTCGGCGCCTCTCTATGGGGGGATTGTATGGGGCCGTGCACCTCCTCCCCGACTCCACCCACAGCTCCTCCTCCTCCTACTGTCACTGTCGCTGCTCTCTATGTACGGGGCGGCGCCTCAACCTATTTACTTCACAGTGTCACAGCTTAACCTTGCTCCACACCGCCTCCTGCCGACCAGCCCTCTACAGCGCAGCCCGCCTGTCCTCCCCCCTCACACTGATAACACTGGGTGCGGCTTTGCGGAGTTTAAAACCAAAACACCACATTGGCTGGCTCACATCGAGCTCAAAGTATGCTGCCCCCTGATTGGCTGGCGGCGGAAGGCGGGAAAGGGGAGGTATATGACGCAGTTGTAAGGCGGCACTGTTAAAATATTCGATTCATTATGCCGAGGAGCGTGTGGTAGAAGGATTGCGCTGTGGGGTGTATGGGAGGGCTGGGTGGGCTATCGCCTCACAAACTGAAGAGAACCAGTCTGTGGGTAGAATAAGTGCTGAGTTATACAGGGGAGCTGAGGTGATGTGACACTTGTCCTGTGCTAGTTTCTGCTGTGTCTTAGAGTGGCACCGAATCCTCCTGATAATCCACAGATTGCAGCTGACCTCCTCATTCTGACCTGATAGAAAAATCCTTCCCAAGCTGCTCACTTCGCTCCTCTGAGCTACAACTGACTTCCTCACTTCATCACATGCACAGCTCCAAGACTTTTCTAGAGCTGCCCCGACTCTCTGGAATGGTCTTCCTTGTTCCATTTGGCTTGCTCCTACCTTCTGCTCATTTAAAAAAAGCACTCAAAAACCCATCTTTTCATACTCGCCTACCCATCTTCTATTTCTTAAAACCTTCACTACTTCCCACTGTTCCATATTTTCCCAAATTTGTGTTACTTTCCCCACCTCTTAGATTGTAAGCCTTTTGGGGTAAGGTCCTCCCCTCCTCCTGTGTTACTGTCTGTATTTGTCTGTCATTTGTAACCCCTATTTAATGTACAGCACTGTGTAATATGTTGGTGCTTTATAAATACCATTTATTAATAATTACACTGGTCAACAAACATTTTCTTGCCAAACAGATATGTCATTTTAGGTTATGTTTGATGCACCGACTCCAAACATGGTATTGGATTTGCTAGATTGGCTCTAGTTTTGAAATAATGAATTTAATAATAACCTCATAGAAAACTAATGAAACATGAAAATTAAACTAGATATGCTAGATAATCACAAGGAAGTCATTGAAAAACTTATGATTTCCTTTTATGCTGGTGACCAGGACAATCACATTGAAGGTTTTAGCAGTAGTTTGCCATCTTGTGTCTATCCCATCTGCGCTGATACCTTTCTTCCATCACCTTTATATCTTGATGGAGCCTCTCCCCTTGTACCTCACTGAAATCGTCAAAGTTTTCTGTAAATGTTTGCAAATGACTTTGGATATAGTATAACAAATTTTTAAAGTTTAAGACCAAGTTTTGTACCAGTTGTTCAATATTTTTGTGCTTTATGGTTACCCAAAAATTTCTTGACAACCATGACATAGCTGTGCCAGGGAGAAGCTCCAGTAATCAGTCAGGTAACTTGTAAAATTTGAATCATTTATCAGTTTTCCAATCTGAGGTCCATCAAAGATTCCTGCTTTGTATTTTTTGTGACTCAATCCAGGAAAGAATCTACAAATGTATTTGAAGCAATCACCGTCCTTGTCCAGAGCTCTAACCAATTGCTTCATTAATCCCAACTTTATGTGTAGTGGAGGGAGAATGGTTAACAAAGAAAAAAAAAATATTGGCTTGTAAATAATGTTTGCTGCACATTTTTTTCATGTTTTCCCTTGGAGGCCATGTCACTTCTTTTTCAGTGGCCCTGCTTTGCTCTACTATCCCACAAGCAGATGAAACATGGATATTTTGTGTATCCACTTTGCTCCCCAACTAGAAAGTTCACCATTTTTAATCAACACATATGGACCATTGGTGTTCATGATAGCAAAGCTTTTGTAAGACCATTTTCATATTCTTCTTTAAGTCTTGTTGAGCAATTGGAATTGATGCATAGCAGCTGCCATTATGCAGTAAAACATATTTCAGACTTCGAGTAGACCTGTCTATGTAAAGCCGCCAGTCTTCTGTTTGGTATTCTGGTACTCCCATATGGGCTAGTAGCCCAGGGATGTTACAGCAGTACACAAAGTCTCCATCTTCACTGAAATATGGTAGGAGTGTCGCTTCTCTTGTCCTATAAACCATTATTTTAACTTCCAGTCTTAGACAGTTCTTTTCTTTTAGCCTGGATGTTAAAAGATCAGATACTTTGTTTTGACAGACTTAGGTCATGTAATAAATCATTGAGCTCTTCTTGGGAGAACTGCTGCTTTTCATGAGACAATTCCTTCATATTCACTTCCACTGCTAACTCCTGGATTACACTCCAAACCCTGTATATCCTCCATGTCAGATACAGGAATATCAGGGAGTGTATTGAACACTGGTATAGGAACATTAGCACCATGTGGCACAGGTCTTGCTGATTCCAAATCGGGATACTCTCACTTGTTTTTCTTGTAACGATTCAAACCTTTTACATTCACAGCACAAAAATAACAATCATTATGATGATTTTTGGGCTCTCGCCATACCATAGTACCTACTTTTCAGTTTTCCATTTTTCCACTGATGTAGACACTACACAAGTTTTGCATACCATTTGGGGAGCCCAATAATTACCTTGGTCCCCCAGTTTAATACCAAAATATGCAAGATATGCTTGTTTCACAAATTCTTTACTGTTTATTCTCTGCTTTGCTGAAAATATTCACCTCAAATGTAGCAAAATACATTAGGGTCATTTAAACAACTTCTTAAAGAACTCAAATTTCTGTAAAAAAAGAAAATGTTTAAATAAAAAAAAGGAAGCAAATGAAAATAATGCTACATTTAATATATAAAATACAAAACTTTGGTGTAAATAAAGATTGATAATATGGTGCGTTAACATTTGTTGTTGGTAAAATCGTCTATTCCGATTCCTGTATCACAAGAACTAGAGCCAATTCAATGAAACTGATGTCATTTCTGAATTCAGCAGACCCGAAATACACTAAATATATTAAAAAAATCCTTGGCAAGTGAAAAATGTTTTTGCTGAACTGTGTAGTTAATGCTGTTCTCTGTAGTGGCAGGGATTTAGATTAACTGCCACATTGCTGTTGTGTCTTGTAGTAGAACAGGCTGATCGGGGGCTTGCTATAGGTGAAGAGTGTAGCGTTAGATTCAGAGACTGGTACTTGCCCAGAGTTTTCCATTACAATGGGCCAAATACCTACCCACCACCATGAAGAATCTTCCTAAGCAAGTCCAGCTCCTGACGGGTGCTGTAAATCAACTGGCATTGTGCATAAGCATTTAGGAGATTCAAGGACAAGATCCTGCTCCTGTTGTAGTGGTCCCTTCTGTGGAACCTAAGATTCCTTTGCCAGAAACATGTTCAGGTGAATGGTGCAAGTTTAATCATTTTTTGAATGCATGCTAACTTTATTTCTGGCTGGGGCAGCTCTCATCTGACACAGACACTCAGCCAGTAGGTCTAGTTATCTCTCTTCTTCAAGGAGATTCACAGTCATGAGTTTACAACCTGCCACCAGAGGTTGGAACTCGAGTCGCGCATCTTGGACTCAAGTCCGACTTAAGTCTCCAAATAAATGACTTCCGACTTGACTTAGGGGTTTCGTCCAGCGACTTGCACATTGACTTGCAACTTGACTTCCAGCTTTCCCTGCTGATAGCCGAGGGGGCCGGGAGGAAGGTAGTGAGGCTTCTGTAACACCGCCTTCCTTGCATTCTAACTCCATGGCTTTCTCCTCTGACAGCTGAAGGGGGAGGAAGGCGGTGTTACAGAAACCTCACTAAGAACGACTTGCAAACGACTTGAACAATGAAGCGACTTGACTTGGGACTTGACTTGGAAGAATTCTTGGTGATGTGAGACCTGACTTGGCGTCAATGACTTGGGACTCGACTTGGACTTGGAGGGTGACTACTTAGTCCAACTTCTGCCTGCCACTGAAGAACCTAACTCTCTGGACAATTTTATTTCAAAGCAATGGGGTTCACTATGCAGACCCAGGCTTGGCTTTAATTACAGAAGCAAAGCTGTGTGGTCTCTGGCAGGGTCACAGAACAGCAGAGTTTAGCTGTGTGTCTGACAG
>NC_092860.1:139592484-139625465 GCF_032062135.1 Pyxicephalus adspersus
TTTCCTGCTAAATATTTCATAATCACCTGTAATTTTGGGGCTGCCATGTTTGTGCAGCCATAACCCAGTAATTGATTGGGAATCTGGCCAGATTGTCTGGTGGGGAGATGTCTTGAGAAATGTATGTTAGAGTTTTTGCCTCTCCGTGTTGCTGGTGCAAGTTTTTAGAAATTGCCCATACCATATTCACCTTTTTCTGATGGGTTTTCCACTCAGGCCATTGATTTTCACCCTGTCAGGCTCTTGACTGTCAATTAATTTTGCGTCGGGTACCATGTCACTTCGTAGACATCTCCATAATCTCATGGGTCATGAAAATCTAACCATGAAGGCCTATATTTAGGCTGTAAATGGGTTAATTCTCCCATCCTTTTTTCCTGCTGGGGCTGACTTCCTTTTTGCAGAGAAAGAGGATATAGGCCTGAGGCCATGTATTAATTACAGGGTTTTAAACAAAATTACTGTTAATAACAGATAATCTTTACCCTGTATTGATGACCTCTTCAAAATGTTTACTAAGCTTGACCTGAGAGGAGCCTACAATCTGATCAGAATTTGGCAGGAAGATGAATGTAAAACTGCTTTAAACATCCGGGAGGGGCCTTATAAATATTTGTTTATGCCATTTGGTCTGTGCAATTCCCAGTGGTCTTCCAGGACTATGTACATGAAATTATTTTCTAATTGGCTTGATAAATTTTTGTTAGTTTTAGATGACGTATTTTTTTTCTTCTTTGGTTCTGCATTAGCACATGTTAAAGTGGTTCTCCAGAGAGTTTTGTTCATGGGGTACATTGTTTCTGATTGCGGCCTGATCTTGGACCCAGCCATGCTTACTGCTTGTCACATTTACCTGTTCCCCACTAAAACACAGGCATCTCTCTCCAGCGCATGCGGGCAGTTCTGATGTTGGGCGTGTCTCTTTTTCCAGGCTTTATCAACTCTGTCCATGCCGCTGGTGAATCAGAAAGTAGCCACTTAACCAGCCCTGGCTATTTTGCTTGCTCACAGACTCCATTCTGTGTTTGTGCAACTAGTCCTACTAATGCCGAGCTCCCTAGTTCTGTGAACTACCGGTAGTTCCTGTACACCTGCAGTTTAATCCAGTGTTCCCTGTGTCCACCTCCCGTGTTAACCCCTTGTTGTCCTGTTGGTTCCCAGCCAACTTCCCTGTGCTGTTCCTGTGGATATCCCTGCTTTCCTGTGCCTCCTGCTGTTTCCGGTGTCTCCAGTGTTCCCTGTGCCCGCAGTGGCCCCTGTGTCATTGCTGTCTGTCTCTTGGATCCCTGGCTATTGACCCTTGGCGTGTGACCTGACCTCTCTTGTTTGCTGCCTGTCTCGACCCCGGCTTTCCTTGACTTTCCTCCTGCCTGGTGATTCGGTACCGTGCTTACCCACCTTGGTGTGCCAAGGACTGCAACCTGGTGGTAACCAGCAGTGCAACATCATCATCAACCATGACTACACCTTCCCAGACCTCAGCAGACCCCAACCAGCTACTCTCCCAGAGGCTTGACGCCAAGTAAGCTACCCAAATCCAGGTGCTTTGCCAGCTTCATGCACTTTCTGCTCGCCTGGATCAACTGCTTGTTTCTCCCAGTGCACCGGCTGAACCACCAGCCCAGGCCCAGTCTCCTGCCCTCACAGTGGCCTCTGCATTAAACTTTCCACCTTCACAGCGATTCTCTGGGACCCCAAGACCTGTCGTGGCTTCATCAATCAGTGCGGGATGCATTTTGAGCTTCAGCCACATAACTTCCCCAATGACCGGGCCAAAGTGGCATATGTCATCTCCTTGCTGTCTGGAGAAGCTCTGGCATGGGCATCCTCACTCTGGGAGATGGAGGATCCAGTTATTGGCAATATTGAAGCCTTCCTGAGCCTCTTTAGAAAGGTGTTTGATAAACACACGCACGCCTCCTTCGCAGCCAGTGTGTTCCTGCGTCTCCGCCAAGGTTCGCTTACTGTGGGTCAGTTTGCAGTACATTTCTGAACCTTGGCAGCTGAACTCGCTTGGAACAATGAGGCGCTCCACGCTACCTTCTGGCAAGGCCTTTCTGACTACCTGAAGGATGATTTGGCTGGTTCGGAGATTCCCTTGTCTCTGGATGATCTGATCTCCTTGGCCATCCAGATAGACATTCGCTTCCAAGAGCGTTTCCAGGAAAAATCTCGCTCACGCAAAGCCTTTGTCCCACAACTGGCACCATACTTTCAGCGGCCTCTGCAAACTCCGGCCTCCCCTGTTCCTCCCGTCTCTGACGAACCAATGCAGCTAGCCGATTTAGGCTATCCCAAGAGGAGAGGACCTGGCGCCTCTCTTCTGGTCTCCGCTTATTCTGCAGACAGAAGGGACATGTTATCAAATCTTGCCCACAGAGGCCGGGAAACTTCAGCGCCTAGCATGCACTGAGGGGGGCATGGTAGGTCACTCTTCTCTCCCCTCCAATCAGCGACTCTCCATAGCCTTTCAGCTTCACCACAACAACTCCACACTTGCCCTTGAGGCCTTCATTGATTCTGGAGCAGCTGGAAATTTCATTTCTGCCACCCTCCTCAAGGAATGTGTTTGGCCTATTGAGCCATTATCACAGCCTCTGTGAATCTCTTCAGTGGACAGGACCCTCCTTTCATGTGGACTTATCCCCTTCCAGACTGGACCCATTGAAATGTCTGTTGGTGTGCTACATCACGAAACCATAACTTTTCTCGTGCTTCCTCAAGCTACCTCTGCAGTCATTCTTGGCCTCCCATGGCTTCAACTACACTCCCCAGTGCTGGGCTGGTCTACTCCAGAGATATTGGCTTGGGGTCCCTTGTGTCATTCCAAATACCTGACCAAGCTCACACCTATTAGGCCTCTTGCTCTCTCTACTCCTGAGGTTACAGCATCTATTCCCAGTCAATATATGGATTTCAAGGATGTCTTTTCCAAGCGCAAGGCTGAGCAACTACCTCCTCATCGGTCCTATGACTGTGCAATAGACCCCGTTCTTAACTCCACACCTCCAAGAGGTCGAGTATACCCCCTCAGTCTCCCTGAGACCCAGGCAATGAGCGAGTATATGATAGAAAATCTGCAACAGTGTTTTTTACGTAAGTCCTCTTACTCTGCTGGGGCAGGGTTTTTCTTTGTTCAGAAAAAGGATGGGACTCTCTGGCTATGCATTTATTACTGCAGTCTGAATGCCATCATCATAAAAAAACGCTATCCCCTGCCACTCAATCCTGAGCTCTTCGCTCATCTCCGTAGTGCACAGATCTTTACCAAACAGGACCTCAGAGGTGCATACGATCTAATCCAGATCAAAGAGGGGGATAATGGGAAACCGCATCTAACACCAGCGATGGGCATTATGAATACCTTGTGATGCCCTTTGGTCCCTGCAATGCCCAAGCAGTTTTCCAGCATTTTGTTAATGAGGTGTTTCGAGACCTTTTATACATCTGTGTTGTTGTCTATTTAGATGACATCTTGTTGTTTTTCCCCTCATTTGCCTACTCACAGACAACATGGCCTCTATGGATCTGAAAAAATTTGCAGCTATTTCTAACTGGCCTCTGCCTTCTGGTCTTGAGGCTACTCAGCTCTTCCTGGGATTTACAAACTATTACCAACAGTTTATCAGGAATTACTCCACTCTGGTAGCTCCCATCATGGCTCTGCCCTGGAAGGATGCAGACCCTAAGAACTGGCCCTCCGAAGCTATTGAGGTCTTTCATTCTTTAAAGGAAGCTTTTCTTTCTGGCCCAGCTCTGGTTAGGTCAGATGTCACCAAGCCCTTCTCCATTGAGGTTGATGCCTCCTCCGTCGGAGTGGGAGCTATTCTCTTCCAGACCACTACTGGAGCCAGATGCCCCTATGCCTTCTTTTCAAGGTAATTTTCCCCAGCAGAAAAGAATTACTCGATTGGGGACAGAGAGCTCCTAGTCATCAAGCTAGCTCTGGAGGAATGGCGATACCTCTTGCAGGGTTCCCCTCACAAGATCACTATTTTTACTGACCACAAGAACCTCCAGTACTTGCAATCAGCTCGCCGCCTCAATCCCCGGCAGGCTCGTTGGTCTTTATTCTTCTCTTGGTTTGATGTTATCATTACGTTCAAACCTGGTTCTGCTAACTCCAGTGCTGATGCTCTTTCTCACTCCTTCGACTCACAGGACTCCGAGTCTGCTGTGGAGCCAGTATTATTCAAGCCCTTGATATCTCTGCAGAATTCTCTTCAGTCTATAATCCGCAGACTAGTGGGCAGACGGAGAGAATCTATCAGTCTTTGGAGCAATATTTCGAGCCCTAGTATCTGCTCACCATGATGACTGGGTGACTCTGCTACCTTGGGCAGAATTTGCTCACAACAATCACGTTTGCACCAGCACTAAGAAGTCTCCATTTTTTATTGTCTATGGCAAACATCCTCGCATTCCATCTCCTATACTCTGCACCACTGAAGTTCTCGCACTCTGTACCCTGCAGACTTCAACCGTATTTAGGCCTCAACATCAGAACACCTAGAACAGTCGGCTGCCTGTCACAAGAAGTTTGCGGATCGGCATTGCCGTAAGGCGCCTTTTCTTCAACCTGGGGACAATGTCCTGCTATCCACCATTTCTTGCAAGGTGCCTTCTTTAAAGTTTGCTCAACGTTTCATCGTACCTTATGTAATTTCTGCCAAGGTTAACCCAGTTTGTTATAAGTTACGCCTTTCTCCACATCTCAAGCTGCTCAATGCTTTCCATGTCTCCATACTTAAGCCGTTGGTCCTGAACCGCTTTTCTCATCCCTCTCCACAGGCTACGCCTGCAACTTCTTCTTAGGAATATGAAGTCCATCAAATTTTGGATTCCAAAATTTCTCGTAAAAAGCTCATGTATCTGATAGGCTGGAAAGGTTTTGGCCCTGAGGAGAGATCGTGGGTTCCAGCTACAGATGTGTCTACACCTCTTCTTGCCAAGAGGTTTCATCTTCATTTTCCCCTTAAACCAGGACCCTGGCGGGTAGGGAGGCCCCGCAAGAGGGGGGGTAATGTCACATTTACCTTTTCCTCACTAAAACACAGGCATCTCTCTCCTGCGCATGCGGGTAGTTCTGATGCTGGGTGTGCCTCTGTTTCTAGGCTTTATCGACTCCGTCTATGCGGCTGGCCAATCAGAAAGTAGCCTCTTAACCAGCCCTGGCTACTTAGCTTGCTGTCTGTCTCCTGGATCCCTGGCTATTGACCCCTGGCGTGTGACCTGACCTCTCTTACTTGCTGTCTGTCTCGACCCCAGCTTTCCTTGACTATTCTCCTGCCTGGTGATTTGGTACCGTGCTTGCCCACCTTGGTGTGCCCAAAGACCGCAACCTGGCCGTAACCAGCAGCGCAACATCCTCACCATCAGAGGCTCTGGAGAAAACCTGGGTATGGCTTGGACGCTGCGCTTTGGCCCTTTTCAGGGCTCGCACTACCTCCATACGCCCCCTAGTGGTCCTGTCTCTCTGTGCGTGACATTGCTGTCCTTTATCGGCCCTAGCCCACTGATTTAAATGCCCTTCTTGGGCTTTTATGGGCCAATTTTAAAAGGTTTGTCAGGAATTTACCCTGGTAAACCCCCTTACTGATCTGACCTGGAAAGGGAAAGCTTGGTGCCCTGTGAAGAGTGACATCACTAATATATACTGTGGTGACAGTCTGGTTACGTCCGACAATCCATCACAACTGTATCTGGTGGTAGTCCACACTCTTCTTCTACTGACCTGTAAATCACTACTGTGGCCTGTGCTTAACTTTTATTTAAATACCACAAACATAGTTATTATGCAGCTCTTTACAAAGCCTACAGTCATTTCACGAACTGTCTTTCAGTGGCTCTCAGTCCAATATCCCTACCAAGTCATGTCATTACCAAGGTCAATTTTGAAGAGAAACCAGTTAACCTAACTACTTGTTTTGGAATGTAAGAGGAAACCAGGAGAGCCCGCAGGAAACCCATGCAAACACAGTCAACATATAAACTCAATACATATAGTGTCCTGAACAGGATTGGATCCTGGGACCCTAGTGCTTGAAAAGCAAGAGTGCTAGCCACTGAGCCAACTGCGCTGCCCTGCACTACAGCTCTCCCAGCTGGCCCTGTAATGGCACTAAATGTCTCCCAGAGACCCTTGTGCTAGTTCTTTGTTCTACAGTGACACTTATTTGGCCTACTGATAACCTACATCGCTGCTGTCTGGTGGTGGCACACTTTTTTCTCCCACTACCATGTCTTATAGTAGCACTGTATTTTTTTCAACTGACCCCTGCTTCATTACTGTGCCCTGCAGAGGCTCTTTGGTTTCTCCCACCAATCTTAACATCATTACTGGGTCAAGAGTGAAGAAAGGAAAAAAGGTCACAGAACCAAGGCTGATCTGTAAATGAATTTACAGCATGGAGCGCAAGAAGTTTTAAATTCATAAATTCATCAGCTTTGAATCCAATTCATAAAAACATGCAGATGTGGAAAAAGGCTTTCACAAGTTCACAAGCCTGATACAACACTGAATAAACTTCTGAAGTGTCTCTTTCCTAATAATGCTTTTCGTCTGTGGGATCTAATAGACCTTTCAGTATTTAACCATAACCCCCTCAACCTTACAGTCCTGGGTGTGCCAACCCTAACCTGCTGGAACTTATTACCCTGGGAGGGAGGACTTGCCCCCTTCAAGACTACAAAGAGGCCACCACTTGGGAGTTTGGGGCCATAGAGCCCAAAACAGAAGGCACATACGGTAGTTGTATGCACCAGTGGTTGAATTACGTAGCTATGAAGAGTACCAAATGGGCACCTTTTGCCAGTTGTATAATGTAATGGTATAATAGGTGCACAGTCTAATGAAATCCCTAAAGGGAGCCAAAATATTTCAGAGCTTGACAATAAGTTCAAAGATGTCAATAGATAGTTGTTTGGTCCTTCTGCTACTTCAACAAATGAGGATCATTTAGTTAGCGCATTACATAAAAACATTTATTAGTAGATATTGCACTTACAAATAAACACTCTAGCTCGATGATCCAGTTAGAGCTTCACCAAACAAGCAAACATTGTTGCATTAATCAGAGGTACAACCAAAATAAATATATCAAAACAAATACATTAAATTCCTAACTCACTGTTTCTCAACCAAGGTTTCAGGGATCCCAAGGGTTCCTCCAGAGGTTGCAAGGGTTATCTTAAACAATGAGCAATTTGGCCTCTCTCATATCAGTTACCACTGACTCCAATACTCATTTTGGCTAGGGTATTATTCTTCCCACTGACCACCACACTAATGTATTGAAAGCTATGGATATTGTAATTATATAACAAAATACAAATATTCAGTGTGTATGGAAGATGCAAATGAATCAATACCCAGGGATACATAAACACCTTGGGAGATAACGCTGAGCCCAAACTATGCATTTAAATTAAATCTACATAATCTGTAAAAACTGGGCAAGCCTGTTGTATGGTTGAAATACTTGCATCATTGTTCTTATATATACTATACTATACATTCGTTATTGTTACAAAGAACTCCGCAAACAATAAGGTTTTTTGCAACAAAGTAGACAGATGAAAACATGAAAGAAAGTCTGCAGCTGATTGGATGAAAGGATCAAGGGCAGGTCTTCTTATTCAGCTTACTTTACAGAATTAAAAACAAAACAAAACAAAACAAAAAACATTTAAAAATAGTTATGCTTCTGTTTAGAAGTTGGCAAAATATATACCTGTTAGAAATACTTAAGTATCACAGAGGCTGAACCTAACTTATCAAAGAGTACAACAAAAAAATTTTGTCCCGTCTTCTACTGCAAGCACAAAATATGACTGAATATTTTTGAGAAGCACAATCAGAAAATATTTTCCATAAGTTTATTGTCTTTTTTTATCACTTGTTTTTTTCAGTTCTTACATTTGGAATATATATTTTCCACCAGATGGCACCATTGAGTCCATTTAGTGTTTAGCAATTCACAAATCAGCAAGTACAACAGTTAATTATTATTATTATTATTATTATTATTATTATTAATAAACAGGATTTACATAGCGCCAACATATTACGCAGGGCTGTACAATAAATAGGGATTGCAAATGACAGACTAATACAGACAGTGATACAGGAGGAGATCTAGCCTTCTCAAACTTTTTACACGAATTAACCCTTAAAATAACTTTTAGGTCTTCAGGAAACCCCTTTTTTATTTAGTGTATCAACAGCTCACAGTACTTTAGTATAATGGTCAGTAGGAAGAAAACTTCCTACAGTCCTGGCCAGTCGAAAAAACGCAATCATTATAGAGATAGCCAAAAAGGTCATTGGCACCTCTAGCAACCTCTGAAGCAACCCTGGTTGAGAAACATTGGCTTACCTATTAGTAAAATTGTGTTTTTTTTACCCGTCTATAAAAAAATTGTTCTTTGTACTTTTCAAATTTGGACAAAGTATTTCCAGATGCGATAGGCCTGGTAAACCACATTGATGTCATTTTCCAGCTCTACACTCTAAAAACATGCATTGATATTATGTATTTTTATGTGAAAAGCATGTCTGTTTCTTAAATAGTTAAATAAGAAAGGTGTTTTATTTAAAGCTGAACTCCATGTGTGGATGTGTGTGTTTGTGTGTGTGTGCAGGCTTTTTGCTCACCTTATTCCTTTGCTTTCACAGCCTACTTCTTCTGTGGAATTAGTCGTCCTTAGCCTCTTCTAAGGCACCTTGCTGTACTCACAGGTTTATGTTATATCTTACAATGAAGAACTACAATTCCTGAATCGCGAGTTTGGAAGTCCAACTCCTGTCCACTGCATGAAGAATCTTGGGAGCATGCCGGCTGCAGTGGATTTGATGGATAAGGCATATAAAAGTCCTTTTTACATCACTCCTAGGTAAAAAGGAACACTTAACTCTTGTGGTGTGGGGGCGCCCCATTGCATAGGTACTTTTTAAGTATTGCAGGGCTAAAGCTTTTTATGTAAGTGCCATTTGTTTACAGTGGCAGAATGACAGCACATGGTAATGTTGTTACAAAAATCCTGCTTTCTATTGCCATTGATTCTGAATATCACCCAGTGCACCTTCCCAGCTGACCTGCAATGCCAATGTAACCAGAAATTATTGTTATCGCACTTTTTTGTGTGCTGCTGTTTGGTAGGCAGTCCATTTATATTAATGAGGTGCCTGACTACATCTCATACAGAAAGCAAAATATTCTTGAATAAACAACAGATCTCATAATCTCCTATGTAATGGACATGAACAAAGGCAAACATGTTTCAGGATCAGTCTGGGTGACAACAATGGCTGTAGATACAGTGTGGCCACCCGGGGATAAAACACATTGAAGTAGGTAAATAGTAAAATGAAAGATCAGCCTTGGCAGCCTTCATGTTTTTTACTTAGTTCCCTTTAAAGAATAACTGCACTTTCAGCCATTGTGCTATTATCCTGTGCTATTGTGCTATTATCCTGTTTGCCCCCTCCTTTGAGCTTATCCACCTTCCCGCTCTACAGATTCATATTACCAAGATGCAACAGGTCAGCCAATCAGGTTCTGCTGCAGATGATTTATTTGTTTGGCAGGCGTATCACAAGACTGACTGCCCAGAATTACAAATTCTGTGTCAGATAAAACTTTCACTCGGGGTAGTCAGAGAAAACTTTTGCCATTTGTCTGGATTTATATATTATTGCTTTAAGTCATCTCCCCATGATTTACATGCCTTGCTTGAAGCTACAATAACAAACAGTGTCAACAATGATATTTTTCAGCTTGACAAATACAAAAAGGCAAAATATGTATATAAAAAGTCATTTAATTTAAAAGTGGAACCTTCCACTGCAGATAAAATTACAATATACATCATTTGCAGAAAGTATCAAGCATCAATCATATACAGCAATATTACACATTGTGACAAAGTTTTCTCATTATTCTCACTACTGCTGATAAAATACGTCACTGAAATAGTAAACAAGTCATTGTGAATTATTACAGTAATTTTCACACAAGGCAACACCAGCTATAAGCTTTTGAAATGGGTGATCATTTTGAGTTTTGATATCTACATTTGTACAAAGTAGTATCAATAAATAACAATAGCTATACAATGCGAATATTGGGTACCTTTCCTGGATTAAATGCATAGATAACACATGGAAGTAAAAATAACATCTTCAAGAAAATTTTAACTGGAAAACAATTGTGTATATGCTGGGAATGATCGTTACTGATTGTTTTCAATAGTAGGAGGAATAAAGAAGAACTGTTAAAGCTGAACTAAAGTTCCACTTTTAAAATGCTTGATAAGACGTTTTTAGAGAAAGGGGCAGGCGATGTCCCTTCTGCAATAATCCCCCTACCAGCCTGATCGCTCCGGGTATCTGTCAAAAAAGCTGGGGTTTGCATGCAATCTCGGCTTCCCATGTGTATGCCAGGAATGCGTGAACTCCCAAACACATGCATGGGAGATATATTATGCTGGCCTGGCCAATCAAGATGGCATTCAGATTTAGGAAGAAAAGAAAGGAAATGGTGGTGGTGATGGAATGAGGACTGGTGTTGGGTTTAGTTCCACTTTGTTCTTTCTATAAAAAGGGGAGGGGAAGACCAGCAGGATGTGTCCTGCTGCATTCTCTCAATAGAAAGACAGAAGTGCTTTTGCTGTATCGGTCGCAGCCTTGGGAGATGGCTATACGTATGCTGGACTTTCATCCAAGGCAATCACAAATGTCCTTCTTGGGCAACCAAAATCAAGCCTCTGTGCATAGCTTCATTTAGAGAATGATGCACAACGTTCAAAGTTCCAGTTAGTTTAACTTCTTTAAATAAAATTCCGTTCAGAATAAAATATTAATACCACAATAGCAAGATCACAGAAAAGACCTTGCACAAGAAACATGTCTGTCATCGTGCAGTTCCATCTTA
Source organism: Pyxicephalus adspersus (assembly GCF_032062135.1). NCBI lineage: Eukaryota > Metazoa > Chordata > Amphibia > Anura > Pyxicephalidae > Pyxicephalus > Pyxicephalus adspersus. Next base: position 139,603,419 of record NC_092860.1, read on the forward strand.
CAATCTTTAGTTTATGCAAAGACTTGCAAGTTGGTGGTAGGAGGTCTGCCCATGCTGATTAGGATCACTGATGCTTCTCTACCTTCAGATGAGGCCTTTGAACTTTTCTATCTTTTTAAACACACAAACAGTTTTGATAAGAAGCTCTTCTGTAGCTCACAAGCAGCCATCATTCTTCCATCCACTATGGTTCGCGATAGTTAAAAGTTGACATAGACAAAAGTATGTATAGTAGTCACTATAAAACAGAGCTGCTACAGAGCATGAAATTAGCTGGTTATTGAAATATGATGGGATTATTGCAACAAACTTTTACACAGTCTGTATGTATGGTTAATATATATTGTCCAGGAAAAGGCAAATCCACTGCCAATTTTGTAATTGATTGACAGATCAGATAGATCAACCTATCAAAAATTGCATCTCTTCTAATCAGTGGAGGTGGGAATGAGGTGAACTTTGGGACCATGAGAGCTCACAACTGGAATAACTCATTTGGTCTGAAATTTACCAACATGTCTGATATCACCACAGCCAATCAAGGAACAAAACATTGATCATGCTGTTTAATTTAATTAAGATCCATGGACAGTTCAATCATGTTATCTGATCAGTAATCAGACTGAAAGTAAAAATCGTCCTTTATCAGTCCTTAATATATTCCAGTATTCATCAGATGACAAAATATTTTATGTCTATGCAAATCAGTTGTGCAATCCCTCTGTGAAAGATAGGTGAAAACTCTTGACATAAATAATTATACCTCCCAATAGGCAAAATTGGAGCACATATAAGAAAGACTTTTCCTGTGTACTAGTCAGCTTTATTTAGTTCTTAACTACAGATAATCAATATAGGTCTATGTTTCCAAAATCTTTAAAAAATGGAAATGACTACTAATTAATTAATACCCTCGATTTAAAAAAAAAAAAATATATTATCATAATAAATGAAAATCTCTCATTATTCAATCTCCCAGTCGGGTGAATTTTTGTAGTGTGTGAGATTGTACTAAAATGCTTGTACGAAAAGAAAAAAAAGGTCACCTTCAGACATATAAAGATATCTTTATATACCAATTAAAAGCAAAATAAATAAATGCTAATAACAAAAGCAAAACAATTCACTAAGCACTGTAACATCACCCCATAGAATTTTAAAAACACAAAAAGGGTTTAAGGTAAATAGGATGTATCATGTGAAACTGTACAGACAGGTACCAGCCTTTGCTTTATAGTTTGTCTCACAATGGACCGTTATTTTGTTTTTATATATTGTTAATCACTAGCACAAGAAGGGAATTGTAGAAATGAATCAGACCCTTCTTTAACTGAATACATTAATAAAATGAAAGCCTATATAGCCACGATAGCTGACAAACCTAATCTTCCATTTTATAATCTATACAACCAATAATAATCATTGCAGCTCAATCAGATTTGGTTTGGTGAATACTGATAATTAATCCATGTCTGCAAATATATGGGATTTCATGTTATGAATGTGCACGTGATATTCCAAATGTGGCATCCAAGCGTACATAAATTGTGTGCAGCTTCCATGGTCTGTGCCAAGTACAGGAATAAACACAATAAATTACCCTAGATAACAAAGCAATACATTTGTTTTCCATGCCAGTTTATGACAGCAGTGCTTTATATATATGTGTAATCAGTTTATTGTTTTCATTTTGCTGTTTTAGGTTATGAAATCTTATTGATACAAATACTAAATAGTCTAAACCTAAATTGGTAATTTACACTGGCAACATCCCAAAGAGATCAAGAACATACAAAATATATATATCAGCGGGACTTTAAAGGCAGTTCACATGCACCACAGATTCTATAAAAAAGGTTTTTTTTCTAACACAGAATATGTGTGTTTATCAACAAACCAGATATCTAGATCATTGTGACATCATAATAAATTCTGATAATCTAACACGTTTCGCAGAAATGATCTGCTTCAGCAAAGAAGATGATAAACGCACTTTTAAATTTTGATATGGATTATGATATCCTCTTTTTTTTATACATGCTGTGGTACAATACATTTTTTTTTTAACTTTTATAGAATCTGAGGTGTATGTGGACTGCCTTTAAAGTCTCACTGATATATTTGTTTTGTATGTTTATGAAATCTTATTACTTATATCTTTATTCTTCATATAGTTTTGTTATTTATGCTGGGTATTCCGCCATTCGTTCTAAACTTTTTTTTTGCAAATCATTAGCATACTGATAAATATTTCTCTGTAATAGGAATCTATTAATCATTTGAAATTACTGGCAAGCCTGTGAATGGAAATTAATTAATGTTGGCCACGCACATATTTCAGAAAGCTTTCAATAAAAGATCAGGATCAGCTACATTTATTTTTGTGACTGGACTTTTTTGAAAGTACTCAGAAATGGCTGTGATTGTGGCCAGTATAAGTGGCTAAAACATTTCTATTACAGCAGAGAGAATCTAGTAACTAAAGTGTATGTAAACACAAAATCTACTTTTTAGTACATTTGGCATCATGCTTATGTACATTTTTGTAAGAATCTGTTGCAAAATTTGTTACCTGGGGATTCTGCCAGTTACAGCACTTACCACACATACTGAAAACTATATTTTGGGTTTACATACTCTTTAAAAGGGAGTACATGTCTAGATCAGAATTCAAAATAACTTGGACAAAACATAATTTGATGGGAAACAACAAACTATACAAAAATGGCTGAATGTGCAGAATGGGCAAATGTGCCTTTTTATCTTACTGGACCAAAGTCTCATTTTACTTGTAACCCTGTAAGGTTATCCATACTTCTTCAGTGGCCTTCTACAGCTCTGGATGATAATTAGGTAGTGTATGCAGTATTGGAAATATTCCACTGATGCTTCAATGTTCATTGTAGAGAAGAGAGGGCCATAGTTCATACATGCTAATAGGATACAGGACACCAATCAGTAGAAACCCATAACCAGCACTGACTGATTCCGTTTATAAATTAGTTCTTGCTGTGGGTAGATGTCAAATACTCTCTGAATCTTGTCCTTGACTTGGTCCAAAGGAATGAAGGTCTCTGAAGGTCTAAAAGTAGACTTTGCAATGACCCTGTGTTGCATACATTTCAGGTCATAGGCTTATTCAGTGATAATCACTGAATAGGATTCAACTTCAGGCATTTTGGGCCCAGTTTGTAACACAATTTTTTTCCACGTCTTCATATCTTATTGCATGCAAAGTTATTTGGCTCATTTACTTTTGCTCTAAATTTGGTCCTCCGGTCATCATACTTTGTAGACTCAAATATTTCACATGTGTCCTTGTTTAGAGATGAACAAAAGGACACCGTCACTGTGACGTGGCTTTCCATCTGTATATTCTTGATAAGTTCCAGCTCACATCCTGAACACTATAGTCTAAATAATGATTCCAGTGATGGCAGTCTTATCACCTGGGGTTACCCATACACCCATAAGCATGTTTTAGAACTAAGGTGTTGTGGCCAGGTAAGGGGCTCTTATAATAGTGTTCTACCAAAGATGCAATATCTGTAAATAGTATTTCTCCCTCAAGGTAAACTTTGGCGTCCTACAAAAACAACACAGAGAATGAGATGTCATACATTTGCAACAACATCGAAAAAAACAACTTTTACAGTTAAACAAGTGAATCTATACCTCAATTTTTATTTATTTTTTAAATGGAGTGGGAATAGATTATAACTAATTTCAGGGTTTTCTACTGTCAGAGGCTCTGTTGGATAGATCCATTCACTGCCTGTCTAGTAATCGGTTCGTCCCCTGGACGGGAAACAGGGAATAATCTCTCAGGAACAAAAATAAAATAATAAAAATGTTTTAAGTACCACGTCCCACATTTCCAGGTTTTGTCTAAAGGCTTGTCACGATGGATAATCAGGATGTGGCCCGTTGTATTGGCCTGGGCACTTATTGATGTAGCAGTCTAAAACCTGTACATGCATACCTTGATTTTTTTCCTAGCTAAACAATGTTGTTGACTTGACATTCAAGAGTGCATCCACATACTGGGTCTGATTTATCATATCTCTCCAAGACAGGAGAGAATAGACTTTCCCAGTAGTACCTGTGTGATCCAGCAAACCTGGAATGGATTGAAAACCTTTGCCAACTAATAGCAAGGTTTGCTGGATCACCACAGTTCTCCCATGAAAGTGTATCTTCCCCAGTCTTGGTAAGCTTGAATAAATCAGGCCCACTCTATGTGAAAAAGGGCAACTGGGAGATGAACTTTTGAAAAATTGATAAAACAAAGAAACACAATGGCTTTTCTGTGTTCCTCTCATGGATTGTGTATCTATGTTTGGACAATAGGATATTGTAGGGAGTTTTGTACCTAATTCATCACCCTCAAGAGACCACACACTAGAGGTAAAGTGAGAATATTTAACCATTAGAATCCTTCTATCAATTTATAGCACAAAGCTAAGTGGCAGTGTACAAAGTACAAATAACCCACAAGCCTTGAACATATAGCGGTCTATCAGGGTCCACAAGTGAAGGATTGATTTTGTTTGTCCAGACAATGATTTTTGTTTGTCCAGTTTGTTGTTTTTTTATCATTCATTTAATAGTAATATATTTGATAGCCAATTTAAAAGTTTATATATTAGAGAGAGAATATACACTGTTTGCATTTATTGTGGTGTCATAGTTTTGATGGAACCTTATTTTAATAATTGAGTTGTACAAACCTTTTCATATATTCTGTAGTTTCTTAACTTTGCATCTTGTTTATCCCATACCACTATAACCTACAAAAGAAGAGAAGATTTCCATTACTAAAATGAAAACTTAAAACAAGTTCAGTTAAAGGGATAGAACACAATGGGTCTTATTTATTAAAGCTGATTCAGTAAACCTGGAATTTATTTCTTAGAAATCATTTGCTATTTAGATGGCAAATGTTTTCAATCCTGGATCAGATTTATTCCAGATAGTCTATCCTTCCCAGTCTGGGAGAGATTTTATAAATCAGGACTATTGAATCGGACTGAATACATTGATCAAATGTTCCAGTCTGCTAACTCAGACTGTGTGCAGCTTCATAGTCATACTATTAGTTGTCCCTGATGTTTTTACAAATTATTTTCTTTGGCTAATAGGAAACAGGAAATTGCTGTCAAAATACACACTGTATAAAACTGAAAGCCAAAAGATAAGATGTACAAATTCTGTATGCAGGACTAGTAATACCTTTCCGGCCTTTGCAGAGTTTCTAATGCAGAAGAGTCCATTCAGGGGGCTTTCTTTTATATCCATAGCTTTGAACATCCTGAAAAAAAAACAATGCATTCATTTATCTTCAGCTTAACAGGGGACAAGAGTATTATCTCTTCTGCCTGCTGTGCAGAAATATTTGCAAAGCATCTGCAAGAGTGAACTTTGGCTAATATGAATAGTAATACTTTCTAAACTTCAAAAACTGGGATTATAGCATTTTAAATTAACTTGCATTGTACTAAGGTGGAAGGACAAATCTTCCTCAGAATAACCAACCAGTTGTGTGTGGCTGCTAGTAAATAAAATCAACAACTGCCTTCTCATAATCCTCACTTTTCCACATCTGCAACCCCATTAGGGTTAAATTATGGTGTCCTATGATCAAGCACATTAGTTAACTGGATAAATGCTTAAATATTCTAAAGCTTGGGCTGGGCTACGAATAGCCATACACAGTATGACCTGCCTTAGCATAATGGCTTATCATTACTTACAATTATTGCGCTAAATGCTGTGCTAGCAAAAAACTTTTGACCATTGGAACAACATGTTATCACACAGATTTTCCAAAAGGAAATGTATGACTGCATACTTGAATGGCTAAGACCTATTCAGTCACTGTTATGGAAAAAGCCTATAGCTACAGTCTGTAAAGTCTGTACTGCTTTCCATATGGTCTGGGGTAATGAGTTCAGGATCAGGAACAGTCCTGAGGCTTTACCTTTATGTTTTTCTGTACTTTCCTAATCTCCAGAGTTTATGTTTTTATCTATCTATCTGAACAATACAGTAAAATACAAAACACAAATTACCTCTCAACATCGGAGGATTCACATGTATCCACAAAGACTGAAGCAGGCAAAGGTACCTTCAAAAGAAATTTGATTCATCATTACTGGTGTCTTTATTCTATATATATTATATATATACAATATATATATATACAATATATATATATATATATATATATATATATATACATATATATATTTATTTAAAAATATATAAATACTGTATGTGTTACTGGTATTATCTGTATAATTGTAACATTTTAACTAGAACTAAACAGTTCACAGGCTGACTCCACAGTACAAACTGACTGCTCTCTATAGACCACTGTTGTCATTGTGGGAGAACTAGTCTTGCTTCCCGCAACTTGTAGTTGCATACAAACCTATTATTTACAGGTGAGAAAATAATAGGTTTGTGCAGTCTAAAATTTCTTTTAAAGATTATAACTAAACATCACCTTGTATTTAAAAAAATCACATCTTTATATCAGAAAGGATGCAACACAGGGTCTGTTTTCTAGAAAGTTGACACAACTTTTTCTTAAGAGTGAAACATTTTTTCCGATTGGATAAAAGTTTTGTGAATCTTGCTAAAAACATCCATAAACAGTCAAATGCACTTATTGGATTCCCATGCCATTCAGTTGCAATCTCTACATGGATACATTCATATTGTATTCTATATCAAATTGAATGTAGTGAATTTATACCAGTATATATCATTGACATGAGTATATATTATTTTATATCAGTATATCTGAACCAAGTAACCACCATGTGTCATATAAGTTTTCACAAAATCTCATTTGTGGCTAATAATAAAATAATACTAGGTGCTCCTGCTATGAAGGTCCGTATTAAGGCACTTCTGTTGTTTGGGTTACAACATTGTCTTCCGGTCTCCAAATTCTTCTCATGTTCTCTATTTGACACTTTATTACACAAATTGTCATGTTATCCTTTAAAGACGTGTCGCTGAGCACTTTACATGTAAAGCATATCTACTATCTACTAAGCATATCTAAGTTTGTACCTTTTCATAGTCATCGTCACTTTCCTCTTCCAGATCTTTTAACCTTGCTGGTCGGATTGGAGTTTCCACTGATTTATCTACAAAGCTCTGACCATCAGGTGGTGACCTCCTGGAAAACAGTATTAAGTATATTCTGTTAAAAAAAAACTTCCAAAATTGCACCCGTCCATGGAAATTAAATTGTTTATATATTTTTAACAAGCAAAAAGCCTTTCCTGCTTTTCATGTGAAGTTATTTATTCACAAAGATCCTTAAGGTTTACAACAAACACTCCAGAGTCAATTTTTGGTTGATATCTAACAGCTTAGAAACATGTACTGGCTGTTTACAGTGGAGGGTGGGCAACATGCTAGGATTTGTGTTTAATATTAATAAAACAAATAGCTAGGATTTTACTGAATACCTAAATATCCAAAGTTTGGACATTGGTCAAATATCATGAATAACCAATTTTTTAAAAAAAAGTTTGGATACAGATCCCCCAATCTGCTAGGTGGATTAGGAGTAATTTTTTTGTCATGTGAACATTATTACACAAAAAGTGATGGGAAATCCAGAATTTTAGAAATAGAAAAAAATATATCCAATGATGACACCCATTCCACTATCATGTATCTGAGAGAGGAGTAACCCTAACCTTAATAGAGATCTCCTTGGAATTCCTGTTGCATTTCTGGGACAGAAAGTGAAGGAAAATCCCCCGATTGAACACAAACAGACAAAATGGGCCTAATTTATTCAATTAACATGGGAGAACTAGGGTTATCTAGCAAAACTGGAATAGATCTGGTCCATGATTAAATGCAGCCAAATAATAACAAATAATTAAAAAAAAAACTTTTAAGAAATCCATTCCAGGTTTGCTGAACCATCATGTGACAAGACTGTGACCCATCCTAGAGTTCATGCCGATTTCAAATCTATATAAATGTAAGTGTCCTTAAACAAAACATTGTAGTTCTATTTCATTTTTCCCAATGTATCTCAGGTATGCATCTTTTATGCACATGCCTAAAATGTTGGACCTTGGGAACTGTCACAAGTCAGGGGTGTTTAACTTTTACTACAATTTCAAATACCCTGTAGACTGGGTTTACATATAGAAAGGTTTGAATAGAACAGCTCAATATATATAGGGCTGTTATTATATCTGATTATATAGAAACAGCAATTCACAAATGCATAAGCTGGCTACAAATAGATTTTTTGGCTTTTGTTTTTATTCAACCAAAATATGGAATCAAATTACAGTTGCTGGCAGTGTGTTACTTAACACATCAAAGCGATTAACTTCAATTTCATCATCAATAATGCAGAATAATACAGTTTTATTACATAGCAACCTAGTCCAACCTAGTCCAACTCCCACCAAAGTGTATGGATACCCCAGCAAAGAATACACTTTTTAAGTGCTTAGTCGTTTTTTACCCAGTGTATTGACCTGCCCTTGGAAAAATGGAACATAACATATAATCCCGGCCAGGACACTACCTGCACAGAGTTTGCAGGTTCTCCCCGTGTTTGCGTGGGTTGCCTCCGGGTACTCTGGTTACCTCCCACAACCCAAAAACATGCAATTAGCCTACTTAGCTTCCCCTCAAAATTGATCTTATACTGTATTAAAGACATATGACTGAGGTAAGGACATAAGCTTATGAGCCCCTTTGAAGGACAGTTAGTGACTGTGGACTTTGTAAAGCACTGCATAATATGTTGGCGCTATATAAATAATAATCTTGGATAATGTACTTACAATATTTTTGAGAATTCAGTCTTCTGAGAATCTGCCTTTTGTGGGCATATCCTAGGAAGGACAGCAGGTGGCTTAGGTTGTCCACTTTTCATTATCGAACTTGAGAGCAGTTTGTTATCATTAACCATTATTTTTGGTGAGTTTTTGATGTGTGTGGGGTTGTTGTCTTCAGTGCGTCTTGACAGGTAGGAAGGTTTTGTTGGTGGTGGAGGAGGCGGAATGTGGCTAGGTTTGTTTGGTAGTTCTTCAATAGCAAGTAAAGCAGGCTTTGATGGTATAGGTGGAGGCGATACATTTTTTAATACGTTACACAGTTCTTGTTTCAACAGATTATTTCCCACCATAGAATTTTGGGAAATACTGTGCTTTTCCTCTGTAGTTAGACATTTCGGAAGTTCATTTTTGGAGCTAGAAATTGAAGAGGAATCCCTCCAGGGAGTCGGAGGTTGAAATGTTGGTGGGCTTTTGTCACTAGAAAGGAACAAACCTGAAGGCACCTTTCTGGGCCTTGGTGACAGTTTTTCAGGTTTGTCAGTTGCATTATGTACTGGAGGAAGAGGAGGAGGAGGTTTATGAGCTGGTGGAAAATGAGGAATCTGTGGTGGAATCCCGTCTAGTTCATTTTTGTTTTGAAGAGCAGAATCCTTCCTTGGATGTGCCAGATTTACCTCAGGTATCACCTTTTTGGGTAGCGCAGGAAGTGGCTTTGACATTGTAATACTAGATACTGAATGCCTCGGTTGCAGTTCTTCAGGCTTTGGCCTTGGAACTGGTGGTGGTGGATAGCTTGGTGCACCATCTGGACAACATAAAGCGAGGCATTAAAATGTCAGCATTGTTATTTGACAATGTACTTTAAATCTTTAAATACTGAGCTTCTATAATCAAGCAGAAAACATAAACGGGATTTAAAAGGAGGGTTCCTCTATCATTAACACCAGACCTTCGGGAATGTTGTAAAAAGGAATAAAAGTGGACAAAAATCTACAGATCAATACTAAACCAATTTAATAAAACATCCTTCTGATTCTCATGTGTTCCTGCAAAACAAACCCTCTTTTGTACCTTTGGACAATCCCATATTTAAAACATATATCATCATCTATATACTGAGCTACTATATTCAAAATTAAACCTAAAATGGGGCTTTCGAGTTCCTGCAATGTAAGTAATAGGCATTGGGCAATCTAATTAGGCAAAGTAACAGCATAGAGCAGTCTTAGTCTTTCATAGTTTTGGTCCACAACTTTAGGATTCAGTATTTGTTGTCACCTTTACATAAATCCAGTATATGCATTACTTTGATTATTTTATTACATAATTTTTGGTAAAAGTTTAAGGGTTTTTTAAGCTACTTAACGTGCCCCTTTTAGGTTTATTAAGATCACAGTCACAGCATTTTAGTTTTTTTTTCATGTAATAAAACTTTTTCACTGATCTGGACTTTAAGTATAACTAGCTTACCATTAACACAATCTGGCTTAACATAGTCCTCCTCATCATCATCTTCATCCTGCCAGGTGTCTGTTAGCATATAGAAAAGGATTAGTCAATTTTTCAGTAGATAAAAGCACATCAATCCAAAGCCCTATACAAGTCAATGGGGCTCTAATCCACAGATGCAACAAGCAGGATAATTGTACATGAGTTAAATGATCATTTGTTTAAGTATTAAAAAGAAACATACAAAAACTTACCTTATTCCTTACTGCCCCAGCAACTGATGGTCACTTTCGTTGTCCATCATTCTGGGTTGTAGGTTGACTTTTTTCATCCTCCCATACAATGCAGAACTATTGATCCTGCATTTGATGGGAAGATGTCAGAGCACTACAACCAGCTGGGAAGCAAATTGACTTTGGGCCAGTTGTGCAGAGAGAAGAAAGCCCACTTGACCCAGGAATAAGGTAAGTATTTTCATTTACTCCATTAACCCCATGCCAAAAAGCTTGTTAACCCGCAATGCAGGACCTACTGCATTGTAAATTACACAACAACCTACAATAGGTCTTTTTCCAAAATGAAGATTGCTTTGTGTAAACTTTTCATTAAAAAACGGGTGACAAAACAGCAAATGGTATTTTGCTATTATTCAGTTGCAGGATTTGGCTGATCTTTTAGAATGTTTTTTTGTTCTTTAGTACAATCTGTGTTCAGGGAAATACATTTTCCTGTTAAGCCGCCTTGATTCAAAATCTTCTGTTCTGAAAGGTTTATATATTTACCAGTAAATGTGGTTTAATCATTGTCTTTGTTTGCCATTAATAAAAAAAAAAATCAAACAATGCAATTTTCCACCCAACCTGACATTACACATTAATATGCACACATACCCAAAAGTTTTTTTTCTGGGGATAACGGTAAAATGTTTAAATGTCCTTTGGTGACAATAGTCATTGGGAAAAATAGGGTGATGAACAACACCCACAGGGACACAATCAGTGATAAAATATTGATATGGTATAACTCTTCCCTTCTCTATACATAAAATGTTGAAGTACTGAAGGGTTACACCCTACTCTATACAAAAAATGGAGCGGTTAGACCCTACTAGGGGGAGGGGTACACCCTACTCTATACAAAAAAGGTCTAACCCTTCCCTAAGCATTACAACAAAGTTGCCTAAAATAGAGAAGTGAATAGGCGGTCGATTCCTTTTAATTGAAACATGGCTAATATTTTCATTAATTATTGACTAACTCAAATATTTGCTCACAAACAATGAATAAAGATTACACTGAACACTAAAGAACTACATTTTAATTGTTGCTAGAAACTATTTAGTGATCGATTTCAAGGCAAGTAGAAAGAATGGGCATTGGGCATACAGAACGGTAGGGACAGGGAATAGGAGAGAACTAGGAGGAGGCACCTTGCTTTGCCCACTACATTAGGAAGCAACAGTGGTCATTCCTGTTGTTGGTATTATTCAGGTAGAACAAATCACTAAAAAACATCAAGAAACAGCTGTACAGACAAATGAGTTTGTCTGGGACGGATATGGACGTATTGGGCTAAAAAAAATGTAACCTCTGCAATAGTTTAAGACATCGTGTTTTAACAGGAAACTCTGTATTTTGAATAGAATCCTATTTGTTCAGTCATTTCCCTTTTCCCTTGTATGGTATGCAAACTGGGAAACATGGCATAGGAAACAACGACTAAAATATGTAAAAAAAGGTAAAAAGGAAAAAATGAATATAAACTATTACCATCTGCTGGATTGTGGATGTATTTAATTGCAACAGGACGTTCCACTGTTCCGTAGAAGCTGTCAGAGTCTGAGCCGCTTTCACTGCAAAGGTAAACATGAGTTAATATTCTTATTAATAAACAGGATTTATATAGCACCAACATATTACGCAGCAAGATTTTAGTTTACAGGTGCCAATAAATAAAAACATTCTCTTGAGGAAAAAAAGGTATTTGTGGGTTTTTACAAATGAATAGCAGACATTATAATTTGACAATTGTATAAGGCAGAACAGTGTCAGCTTTAACACCCATGTTCATATACTTCATATTTTAGCCTTTATAATTATATTTTATTGCAATTACTGCATAACAGTAAACATGATTGGCTCTCCCTAACAATTTATGGGCAAACGACAAAACTCCCTCCCACTCTACACCTCTCTAACCTATGATTTAAAAACTCTTAAGCTACGTACACACTTCCAATTATTATCGTTGTTAAACGAACGATGAACGATCCTGCACGATATCTGCGAACGATCGTATAGCACCGATCCTGCACATAGAGATAACGACACGATCGTTCGTAGATATTGTACACACAATAGATTCGATCGTTTGAGCGATACAGGAAGTGACGTGCACGACAGGAAGTGAACGAACGTTCGTTCATCATGCATGCTCAGACCATGGACGATCAACGAACGATCGTACACACGAACGATGGTCAACGATCGTCGTCCAATCCGATCCGCCGGTCCGGTCGTTCGTTTCCAACGACTTTCCTCGTTCGTCGGCGTCGTTGGTTACTTTTTTTATGAACGATTTTTACCCAATCGATCGTTCGTCGTTCGTTCGTCGTTCGTTCGTCGTTCATTTTGAACGATAAAAATTGGAAGTGTGTACGCAGCTTTACTTTTACTAACCTAAATCTGCGGTACTTTTCTTGGATGTCCATGTCACTATGTGCATGAAATGGACCTTTTATATTGGTCCTATTGGCTGTCCAGCTGCAAGGGGCCTCTTAGAATCTCGAAGACGCAAATGTCATCTGATGTGCTGAATCAGTGACCCCCTGCACCCAGGAACAGTTTTGGAATGGGATCTGGATGGGGATTTAGGTGAATATTTTATGCTTAAAACGTTAAGAAAAAGAAAAACCTTTGGGTTAGGGGAAGGGTTGGCAAAAAATAATTTTCCAGTGATTTCTTCTCACTTCCTGTTGAATGTCCGGGACAAGAAGTGAAAGGAAAGGACCACATATAATATTCAGAACTGGTTGCTTGTCCTCATACCCTTATCTAGGTGGATAAAATCCTAGCCGAGGGATCAGACCATTATCATTCTTTTTTGTAATCTGTTATCTGAATACCCAAAAAAGTATAATAGGAAAGGTTGTATTTTTACTTGTCTGTACATGACCACATACCTCAGGTCTGTTATTGCTTCTTTCTTTTCGTGATAACGATCTATCTCCTTCCTCAGGGCTAGCATCCATTTCTGTAACAGAATTGATACAATCTAGTCAAAATGGACAATTAAACAGAGAAGTGCACTCGGTCTATGCATAGTCTGAATATGAAATAGTATCGCCTACTGTGTCTGCTGCCAGATTGACCTACCTTCCGTTCTTCTTCAGATGCTGCCGAGAAGTACCATGTTCTATGTTTTTTGCTTATGTGCACCATCTTGAATGGGAAAACATTATTAGATGTGGTCTCTTCTGCTGCCCGCATTACCCTAGTAAAAACAATGAATAATTTAAATGAAGGGAAAGCATACTTTTAAAGGTGCTTTTGTCCATCATCCATTCCATTGTTATTAGATCACACATCATTTGCTGTTGTGGTCAAAAAGGCTTAGTTTACCATCACTTCAGCAGCAGTGTTCAATCCACAAGTTGGGTGGTAGGAAATTGTAGGTGGTTGGTAGCCCCTGTATTGTGACCCAACTCTTCTGTAACCACTCAAAAACAGTCGGATGGTTACTGAAAAGTGCCGTGTGGTGCGCCCAGCTAAAAGGGGCCGGGGAGAACAGTGAGCAGCCTAAAATACCAAGATCTGATTTTGGTTTTGGGATAGTGAGCATGTTCATTATAAGCCAATGTATTCTATAGTAACTTAACTTCCAGCCCACATAGTTTAATTGTGAAAAATCATTGCGATTAAACAATGAGTCTAGTGTATAAACTTTTTAAACGAAACTGCAGTTCTTGCTTGTATCATTTAAATATGCTTGGTTACTGTGTCCAAAAGAATTGCTCTTGCTTATGTTTTTTATATTGATGGCCCACATTACAAAAAAAAACTAAATGACTGATTTTACCTTTAGCAATAGTTGTTTTAACCTGAACTGGAGGATGTCTATATTGTTTAGGTCCTATAGGTAGATGTGATGTAATATTAGAATATATAAACACTTACCTGTTGTAGCCATTTAGTGAGAAGGCTCCTTGTGAGGATGCTGAGGTGCTGGACTTGAAGTAGTACACGCAGCCTTTGTGTATAATAACATATCGCAAGGGCCCTGGTAAAATAAAGATAACAACTAATGTTCTAAAATTCTAAGCTGTGGCTCTACACTTGCAGTCACAAATGAATGTAATAAATGCAACGAATACAGAGAGTGCCAAAATCTGTGTCCCATTCTCTATTCCCTCCCTCAGTACACGCACAGCAGGGGACCTTAAATATGCAATTTATGGTAATCTCTGAATTTCCACAAGATGTTGCTGGGACCTAAGGCCCATTTTGGAGTCATGCTGATGTCCAAAATATTATGTGCAGCCAGACAGGGGACTTCCACTACACGTATGTAACCGAATCATCCAGATACGTGGGCTACTGCCCTCTGGAATACACGTCACTGATGTACCAGACAGAAATTCACCTGTCTGCTAAACATGATACTAACTTAACCCGAGTGACAGGAAATGCATGTGTAAACTTTTTTTCTGGTAAATTTTTCTCTAGATAGATAGATAGATACAGTGATAATAAAGTTTCCTCTCATCAGGTTTATAAATGTTCTGCTCTGTACCAGCATTACAAGCCTGTGGTGTCTGTGTTCCACCTTTACCATTTATTATGATCAATAAGTCCTATCCACCTACACTGTTATTTAACTTCCAGTTAGAATTTTGTGATCTCTCAACTATCAACCTGAATATATGCTAACCCAAGCTCCCTGTAGTGGCTGCCACCAGTATCTGATAATGTATCAGCTACTGGGGTGGGCAGCACCGTGGCTCAGTGGTTAGCACTCTGGCCTTTGCAACACTAGGTCCCAGGTTTGAATCTCGGCCAGGACACTATCTGCATGGAGTTTGCAGGTTCTCCCTGTGTTTGGGTGGGTTTTCCCTTGGTACTTTGGTTTCCTCCCACATCCCAAAAACTGGTTATCTGGAATCCCCTAAAATTTACCTTAGACTGTTTTAAAAAGAAATATGACTGAGGTAGAGACATTAGACTGTGAGCCCCTTTGAGGGACAGCTGTGGACATGACTATAACCTTTGTACAGTGCTGCGTAACATGAATAAATTTCCCCCCACATGGCAGCTCTGCAAAGACTTTAGGAGCTTGTCGAATTTTGAGAAACATGGCTCTAAAATAACAAGTTAAAACTCCCAAAGGAAGTTGGGAAAGATTCTGTGCCATCCCAACAAGATGACCTGAACAAATATTTGAATAGTCTAATGGTTGTGCCAGGTAACAAATGTCATAACCGCTTCAAGGAAAAGTGGTCCTTTAGTTTTTACTATTATTATGCATCTGTATAGGGCTTTAGATCTATACAGAAAGTAAAAGGTGGGATCTGCACCATTAAAGTTAAACCACAGTTCCTTTATAGACAGAATGGGAAGTATTAAAATCACTGTTTGCTTTACATTTATTTATTATGTACTGAATATGTGTGGATACTACGGTTCAGTAATTAGGTCAGTGTAGCATGCAAAGCTTCTAGTTAACCAAGGACATAAGTTTAACAAAAAAGAAATCTACATACTACATACTGAACAAATAAAACCAATCTGAGCTTAGTCTTGCTTCTCTATACTGCTTGTCAATGTCTGCAGAAGATGACCACATTTGTTTTTTCTTCTAAGTATTACAACACATTCCTGTTGGCGGTTCTGCACCACTTTTGTTTCGTTTCTGGTCACAAAGCTGACTAGATACAGAAGTGCATTTAAAAAATTATAGTTCTCTTTGCAAATGATCAAAGTAAAATACTCAGCCCACACAAAGCTGACATTTCAGTTTTAGGTAGATGTTGCAACCTAATATCATCTTTGATATCTTTGAAGAAGAGATCTCAAGAATGAATTTCCCAGCTCATGCCCATTAGCAGGATGGCTTATTTCCTCTTGTCATAAGTTTCATGGCTGTATGACATCAGATATCAGCTTTTTTCTATTAGAGGTCATTGTGAACAATGTTTGTTTTACACAAATGTATTGGAAGATAATGTGACAGAGAGTGCAGGAACCCGTATTCCTATGCATTGGAGTCAATTTACTAAAGTAGTGTAGGATGTTCACTTACCAAAGGGATAATTCACTTAGTTTACTGAATGTGGTTACAATTCACTTCCCAAGGATTACCTAAACACATGCAATGCACACAGCTCTACCACAAAGGACAGCCCCGTCTGGCAAGGCTTGTCTTGTTCAAGAAATAGTAGACTGATGAGCCTAATTCTTCACTACTTCAGTCTAAACCCTGGTGTACCTGGAGTGTATGAGGTTATTATCAGGTATAGTGCTTATACTGCTTGCAAAAATGCATTTAATGATGCATTAGTAAATACAGAGCTGCATTAATTTCTGTATTTTATATTTGTTTAGAGTTCAGTTTATCAAGAATGTATATAAAGAATAGACAGCAAAAAAAGATGGTAGGCATCCATTAAAACTGGGGAAAAGACAGATATGGCTAGTTATTTACAAGTGTCTATAAGGTAGAACCCAAATGGTTGCAGTGAACAGAAGCTTCACATGTTTGTTTTAGCTTTTACACACCCATTGTATTATATCATTTTACACACATATATATATATATATATATATATGCAGTATATGTTGTTTCTGTAACTTACATTTAAAGATCTGCAGCTGCTTTCCTCCTCTTTTGTGCAGGTAACCTGAAATGGTGACTCCACCAGGCATCGTCAGCAAGTTCTGGGCCCCAATCGCTTTCATTGGAACTGGCCAGTTGGGTTCACCAGAGGCCATTTCTCTGCAAAAAACAAAAAAACACCATTACTTTATCTGGTGGTTTAAGACATTTGCTTTTCCCTGAAAGGTTATTAAGTAGTATAGTTGAAATATTGAAATTTTTGTGGTTTTTCTTTACTTCCTTGTCCTTTGGGCTGACAGCTTTAAATGGTCATGAGCAACATTTATGGTTTGTGCTTCTAAGGTCAGCTACACACATACTGGCAGCTAGTCAGGCAAGCTTGCATGTTTTGATAACCTTTTGTTCTTTCCCCTTGGCCTAACACCAGTTAAAATTAAATAGGAGCAGGGCATTGGGATCATCATTTGCAACTTGTGTTCCAATTTCCTTGTGTGAGAGTCATGAAAATATTACATGATATAAATCACGGTTACCCTTTGAATCTACAGTGAAGTATCCTTGTAATGTTTAATATACAAATATAACAATTGGGTTATGTTTTTACAGTAACTTGACACTTATTAACTAATGAATTAGAACAGTCACCTTGTAAGCCTCAGAGGTTAAAGAATTAGTCCACTAATGCCAAATTTTGTGGTATTTGATTGATCTTGTTCTTACCTCTGCCAGTCTGACCCCTGCTGTATATTGTAGATACTCACACAATTTAAATTAAGAAATAAATATTATGAAGTATTAATGAATACAGAGCTGCAGTATTTTGTGTCACATAAAGTTTCTGGAGTTCAGCTTTAAACATTCTGATGGTTTATAAATGTTGGAGATTCTGGGTGGATTTTTGCACTCGAGTTACCAGGACTATTTACCTGCCCTAACCATAATGGAAGAGCTCCTTTAGGGTTGGTTGCATGATTTTATATAATTGAAAATAAAATGGAGGAACAGAAACATCACAAACAGTCATACCATGTAACTCTAAGGAGGACAGGTACAAAAAGGGAACTGGGATAAATACAGATTTCTCCATATTAGAGATATTAGAGGCAACCAGACAACTTAAAGTGGAACTAATGTCCTATTTTGAAAATGAGCGATCTTGCGGGTATTTATTGCAAAAAGGGACAGGTCATGTCCTTTCTTCAATAACTATTCTTACCTTCCTGATTGCCGCTCAGATGCCAAATGTCACTGAGCTCAGCGTTTGTTGACAGAGATACCCACTAATCCCAGCTTTCCTTGTGGGTCTTGGAACTGAATAAACTCTTGCATGCCTATGCAGGAGCTATGTCATCCCAGCTCAGCCAATTAAGATGGCCGAAGAACGGCGCATGAAACAGAAAAAAGAAGAAGATGGCGGCACCTGTGACGAAGCAGGGACAGGTGATAATCGTTGGGTTTAGTTTTACTTTATCCTAGCAGATTGATATACTTGAATTTCTTTTGAATTTACCATTGACAGAAAGAATGCCCTGCCAGTCAAAGTTAAGAAAAGCTTTGGCATCTTTTTCCTACACAGAGGGCTTGTACACACAGGCCATGATGTAGATTAGCAGTTAATGTCTGTAATTTGTCCTAATGCCCTAAGCCATATTCATAGAACTGCAGCAATGTACTGTAAAGTTGAACAAAGGTAAATGAGTCTGTACATAATCATGAAAGATTTACATAATTCTGCAAATTATCAGGCTTCAAAACTTATGTCATATCTGCTTGGAACCTGGCGGTTCTACTGTTTGCTGTAGAAGTTTTTATCTTTATTGTTTTTATCGTGAAATGTTTCTCACGGCAACTTCCCTCTCTTTTTAAAATTAAAAAACATGCAAGCACACCATGGATGGAGTTGGACTTTAACTTATTTATTGTGATTTCATGTTTGAAAATGCTTGGGAAGCAATCTGCTATTTAGATGTTTGAGACTAATCCAGTAATACAGAAAAACCCCAGACTTTCCTTTATCCTATTTAACCATGATGTACCGTATTAATACACTTCTTTCATCCCCTCTCAAGCAATCAAGTGGCCTAGGGAAATCCATAACTATGTTTAATGATGAACTCTACTTGAACGTATAACTTGAATTTAATACAAGGCTGAATTATCCTCAAATATATTATTAGACCAGCAGTATGAAGAGAAGATTGTAATGTAACAACATTCCTATTATCTCTTTTAAGCAGTTCCCTCTCCAATCTTCTTCTACAGTGAACTTGAATGAAAGGAGTCATTGAAAATACTGGAAAGTAACTGATCTAAATTAAAATGCAGAGAAATATCTTATCCAAGTTCACAAACATCCTCTGAACTAATCAAAAAGAAGTTGATCATTGTGGAGCTAGGAACAAAATAAATGCAATCCCTAAATAGTGGGAAATTCATTAAGACTGGAGGTAAGGAAGATAGGACCACATTGCAATTGTTGCCAAAATAGGTCAATTAGTATTCCTCATTATCAAACATTGTCTGTATTTAGGAGTATAAAAACTGGTAGCAACGGACAGTAATGGAGAATATGTTCTTATTTTTTCTCCAAGTTTGACAGGTCAGTCTCCTACTTTTTTCCATGTTTTATGTTGCCAATAGGAGAACCAGTTTTAAACAATCTTGTTTGCTTTCTTGTTTCCCAACAGTAGTATAGAAGGATTTATATTTATGTTAATTATGAGACTCGGGGGGGTTTAATTAGAGGCATAAAGTTTTTTAATGCTCATCCCCAATTTCCGTGTCTCACCTGCTCCAAAATACCAGGTGATGGCATGTGTATGAGTGTATGCAAAATTATGAAAATCGCCCCTTATGTGTGTATATGTATCCCTGCCTAAAGATTGGGTGCTGGGATTGACCACCATGGTAGCAGTGGCAAGAATAGAATCAGTGGTGGGCAAGCATTCTGAAAGTAAGTAGAAGTAGGTCAGGATTGGGCTTTTATTGGAAATTGATAGAGTTTCTTTAATGTTTAGTGTAGTTCTGATTCTACCACTGATTTGTGATAAATGGAGTACTTTTTAATTTGAACTAACAGTCAATTTTTCAGAACAAGCCTTCAAAACGGCCTTCCATAAACTGTTTTCACAAAATGTTCTTGTATGATGCAAGATTTACAGTATCCTTTGCTGAGAACACCTGATTAAGAGAGCTGACCACATACTTTTGGCTATATAAGTTATGAGAAAATGTGACTAGCAATAAATCTTCTGTTCAAAATGAATATATATATATATATTTTTAAGTTTTAGTTTTTTAGTAAGAAGGATACATGCAAGGCCATTATGGACTCATGAATTCTCTTTGAATTCATTTAGAACAGAAGTCACTGGCTGAAATGTCCTGACTCTGAAGTTACAGAATTTTGCAAACATACAGCTGTGTGGGAACGTCAGCACACTGAGTACACACAATATTTTCAGGAAGACAATGATAATAAAAGGAAGAGGAACTTTTTTACTGACCAAGAAATTAAGAAATTAAATTCCCTGAAAACCAAACTCTGAGAATTTACTGTACTTTTTTTCCACATTCAAGAAACTAATGTGCTTTGGGTTATTACTATTTACATCATTTTCCACAAAGGTAATTGTTTTGAGAACACCAGAAAGAAAGAAGACTTTGTTCCCATATGGTAACATAAAAAAAGATCACCAGTATCTACTAATATCTAAAATATCCAATTTAGCTGGACTTATATATATATACATATATACATATATATTGACATTTGTTTAGTTGGCCACAGGGTTTGCTGCACATGATAGCAGCATAGGTAAAGCATAGATTGTTGTAACAAAATAACAGGTATGTAGTATATAGCAGTATGGGGATTGTAGCATATGCCTAGGTACATGGATTGCAACTGTGCTGCAACATTCCATATGCTAACTATATATGGATTGTTGCATGTGGGTAGTATGTATAAAATCTTTATGGGTAAGGTTCAGTATGACAGTCAGATTTACTATTTTGAGTACAAATTTCAACATATTTTTATTGCATAATTTGCAATTTTATTGCAAAAGTTTAATTATTAAATCCCATATTACTGCCCGTGGTTTTTAAATGCGACGTATGCATGTCCAAGTGTTCACAAACGTTTTGCACTATAGTGTATATATTATGTCATGCATGCAAGATCTAAATAGAAATCTTCAGTTCATTTCAATGCATCACTCTTGTTTCTATTGTAGCATTACTAATAGCCTACGTGACTGAGTTTACTATAAGAAGCTGCTGGGGAAATGTTATGGCAAGTAGTGATAACTCAAGATGATGTCACACAAGCTATACCCTAAGTGACAGTCTTCCGGTGGCTTTATCTCTAGGACAGACTGTTTAAAACCAGGTCTGATCCTACATAAAACCTGTGGGAAGAACATGTTAACCAGAATGTATCACAAAGTGTACAAGTAGCAGGAAGCGTGAGTAACTAATGACACCCTAATCTGAACTGAACTCTTTTCCTTTTTGTGCTTAGGTAGCCATTTCAATAAAGGGACTGAGAGAAACAAGCATTGGATCATAGAAATGTTGTTACTAAAACATTGGTAAAACTAAAATGTACTTTATAATTAGCTTTCCAGTCCTGCAAGTGGCTGTAATCCTGAGGAGGAATGGGCAGCAGATGGCATTTGCCAGATGGCCAATACTAATAGAATAATCTGGGCTGATAGACCAGTGGAGACACTTAGAACATGGTAGAACCTGCTGACTGGGTAATATATATCTATCTTTTCCTCTTCAGACTTGCAAATACAGTATCTAGCAAAAAAAAGTCCTCCAGTGCTAATTTTATTTGTGGTTCTGAAAAATAAGATGATCGTAATGGAATATAGTAAGGTATATCAAATTTACGTATAGTTACATAGTTAGGTTGAAAACAGACATA
>NC_092860.1:139625794-139780640 GCF_032062135.1 Pyxicephalus adspersus
GGAGCTTAAACTTCCTTTCCTCCAGATGCAAAGAGCGCCCCCTTGTTCTTTGTAATGATCCTAAATAGAATAATGGGGAAGAGAGTTCTCAAAATGGACTGTTTATATATTTATACAGGGTGATCATATCCGCATTATACGTCTCTTCTCAAGGGAGAATAGATTCAGTTCAGCTAATCTCTCCTCATAGCTGAGCTCCCCCATTCCTTTTATTAGTTTAGTTTCCCTTCTCTGCACTCTCTCCAATTCCACAATGTCCTTTTTGTGAACTGGTTCCCAAAACTGGACTGCATATTCCAGATGTGGTCTGATCGATGCTTTGTACAGGGGCAGGATTATGTCTCGAAAAGAAATTTCACAGGGACCTTTAAAAAAACAACTTTTACTATGCCCATCAATTTGGCAAGGTACCAAGGCATCATGAGACACTTTGTATGGTAGACTTTGCCTTAATGTACACTTAGCCCACAGAAATGTATGCCTACTGCATAAGGTCTAGTTGGCTGCCCCCAAAGTCAAAATTGCATTGTGTTTTGGCAAAAGCACACCAAAAGCACCCCTATTCTGTGTACTGAGTATGGACAGGGACATAAATAGACATTGTACGAGTAATGCACACATCATATCAACATGATAAATATCTTACTAGTTCCTCTTCGTGTCAGAAACACTTGCTAGAAATAGTATTTGGTCAAATAACAAGAAGGTAGGATGGTTTCAGTGTCCCATGGAGCAAAGTTGTAGCCACCCTTGCATGCATGCTCCCAGCTGGGCCAACAACCTTTGACACTCATGGTTTTTCTTTAGCTGGTGATATTGGATTATTGCCCCCAAAAGTTTTCTTTAGCTCTTGCTGTAGTTCTATTTTATGCAGGGGGCACTTTAAACATGATGAGCACATGTATACTGTCTCCAATAGAATTCATTGAACTTACATTTTTTTTTAAATCAGCGGGATTGAAACATCATCAAAGGAAGCAGCAGGTACTTCCTGTCTTTACTATTTTTATATCTGCAGTTTACTAGGACGTGACATGAAAATTAACTCACTTTCAAAGAGACCATGCAGATTCAGTAAGACACAGGGTCCATTTCAAAGGAAAAAGCATTGTCTCTCATGAGACATTCACTGTGAATCACCCAGGATCTAGAGCTTTTAACAATAGTACCGTACTTGTAACAGGCAATGAGGGGCATTTATGAAGCAAATATTGATAAAATTTAATACTCAGCTATTGCAAATTAGACTGCCTCTGTTGTAGCACAATACATGCAGCAGCCTTGTGTGTATTTGTAAGCCTGCGTCTGCATTGCTGGACAGCCAACTGCAGCAGATTTGCAATGGTCTATGGTAGATTCAAACTAAAAATAAATAAAATCTAAATTGGTAAAATTAAAAACAGTTTTGGTTGCATACTCTCCTGGTCCTGTCCCACATAGACTCACCTCATTATCCTTGCTGGATTTCACTTCCAGGTTGAATGATGGTTAAAATAAAAGGAAAGGGGAGCTACAAGACCAAGGATGCCTGGCAATTAAGGGATTATTGAAACCTGGTCATTTTTTCTGATGCAGTCTACCACAAAGTACATACTGATATACTGCAAGTTGTAGTGTAATGCATTGCCTTGGAGAAATGAAAGAGACATCATTGAACCAATACTTTGGATTCTCTATTTAGAAGTAAACTGAAATCAGAAAAAAATGCTGATCAACAGGGTAAATGCGGAGATTTAATCTCTGGGCAGAGTGTTTCCATCCACCAAACACTTCATGCCACAGCCTTTTCCCCTATTCCGTGCCCTATGTGATTGGAATTTACCCTAAACCAGTAGTAATTCTTGTAAATATTATATAATAACTGTAAGTCTGATTCATTTGTCAGCCACATATTCAAGCACAACCACTTTATTTCCAGTGTGATATTGTTTCCTGTTGCCCTTCATGCACTCCGTCTTGGTTGGCTCTTCAGTATTACCCTGCTATGGCAAACAAGCTCACTTTGCATCAATGTTACTTATTATGTTGTAGATGTACCTTCTTAGGATAAAATGTAAATCATCTAAGTTTAATGCATACAAATTGCACATTAAGGGATTATATCTTTATAATATACAATGATATATATAGGTTTCCTGTGTACCTCCCACTCATTTTGACAATGCCAAATTTAGTTCACGCAATGAGTAGGAAGTCAGTAAACAAAAAAACCCCAAAGAACCAAAAGTACCATGCATGTTGGGGAAAAGTGGGTGTTTAGAAGTTTAAAAATGTCTGGGAAAGGAACTTACTCAGGATGTTATTGATAGAAAAGCCACCAACGCAAATCTACAGTAAATGCACCATAATGTGAACAAAGGTCATGATAAAAGCAGTATATTCTAATTCTATAGCAGTGGGTAGTGTTACATCCCGGATTTCTTTATGCAAGCAAGTAACTCAGCAAATGTGAGTTACCAAGTGTGGTAAAATGCTGGAGATGCCATGCAACATGCTATCGGTAATGTGAATGTGTAAAGAGGATATAAACCTTTATGAATAATATCCAGAATCTCACTTCAAAGTTTGCAAATGATGAGGCAAACCACATTTAAGTTGATCACAAATAAAACATTCTATTTAGTTTTGCCTATTTAGCTCCAATATACACTGGCAATATGGCTGCTGTGAGCCTATCCATTTATTTAAAGGAGTAATTTTTTTGCTCTTATGACTCAGGGTAACAGTGTAAACAGCTGGAATTTTCTCCTAAAGTTTCATTCACACCACCATGCCCTGCGACAAATACATTTTATTGCATTTGGCGTGATGCTGGTTGCATTAACATGACCAAAAAATAAATAGCCTGTACCACACAAAATTTTGGGTACTGCTTTGTTTCTTCATCTGGTTAATTCTGTTGGTGCATTGGGTGCCAATAAAAATGAATGGTACTATGCTATGTTTCACCTTGCATTACTGCAACGCACTCCTTAGAAATAACAAGCCCCTTACAATGTCAAAAGTGCTTCCAGACACAGATTTTCTAGCAGGTTGGTCAAAGCAGCTTCAGTCAAACTAATATATTATCGGTATATATATATATATATATATATATATATATATATGTATAATATAATTATACAGTATCCTAATATTCACCTGTCTTTGCTTTTATCCAAAATCTACCAAAAATCATTCAAGATGCTAAACTTTATAAGTTCCCTTTGATATTACTAATTTAGTTGTTTTTATAGGGTGTAGTGATAAACTCCCATAGGTAAATTCAAGAAGTATTCTTGAATTTGATGCAAGACATCCAAGGCCTCTGCATTTTTGTTTTAAGAAGGCTTTTAAAAACTGTGCTGGTTGTATGTTTAGAAGGAACTCTACTTGTACAACATGAATGGCACACAAGCTGATCTTTTGTCCTTTATACTTTCTGATATACTAACTGTGAACAAGTATGTAGATTAGCAGATCTGACCTCATTTTCACTTCTTTTGTTATAGCTACATGGTTCGTCAGGTTGCAAAAAAACACAAGTCTGCTGAGTTCAACCACTACAGAATCGAACATACTAAAAAACATTCACAGTTGATTCACAGAAAGGCAAAAAACCCTTAAAGCTTTGTTTAATTCACTCCAAAAGAGGAAGAAAAAAGTCCTTCCTGACTCCCCAAGGCAATTAGGTATTCCATGGATTCCCAGTCTCTGTTGCCATTGCTTTTGACATGTTATACCTATTTATATTCCTTGCATGTAGTAATGCATCTGGCTTCTTCTTAAAACAATCAAACATGTTAAAACTACTTCCCAAGGAAGTCTATCCCACATTTTCACATACCTTACTGTGAATAATTCTTTCCATATACGGAGATTTAAATTCTCAGTTGCAGAGTGCTCCCTTTTTCCTTTGGCATTAGCTTAAAGTGAATAAATTTGATAGACCACTTTTATAAGGGGGAGTGATCATATCCCCCCTTAAGCATCTCTTCTCAAGGGAGAATAGATTCAGTTCAGGTATTTTTTACTCATAGCTGAGTTCTTCCATTCCTCTTATTATTTTAGTTTCCCTTCTCTGCACTCTCTTTAGTTCCACAATATCCTTTTAGTGAACTGGCTCCCAAAACTAGACCCCAGTGATGAGGATTTAGCACCCCTGTCAGGTTAAAATTTATGTCTGTGCCCCCTCTGAGAAGATTTACCTTCCAAGGACAGGCAATGGTGTCTGTGGAATTTGTTAGGCACCCATAGTGAATGTCCCCTTT
This sequence comes from Pyxicephalus adspersus, assembly GCF_032062135.1. Taxonomy (NCBI): domain Eukaryota; kingdom Metazoa; phylum Chordata; class Amphibia; order Anura; family Pyxicephalidae; genus Pyxicephalus; species Pyxicephalus adspersus. The sequence continues at coordinate 139,630,045 of NC_092860.1, forward strand.
CTATTTACACTTTTAGCTTTTCCCTTTTTTTCACAATGGTGGAAATATTATTTGTTATCAAACCTTTTACAATCTGAAGTTGCTTTAACATATCTGGTGTGATATGCAAGTCTTAGTAGTCAAACTGGTAGTTACCTCTTCAGTCATCATAAAACACTTCTAAAATCAATCATCTGACCACAATGACAGCAAAGCTGGTATTGCATTTTCAGGTTGTAGTAAAACTATATAATATTATATCTTGAATTGAATTGCTAGCTAAATACTGCCAGGGGAAACATAAAACATATCTGCTCTAAAAGATAGTTTATCACTTTTTTTATACTTTTTTGTTCAGTAAATGAAGCTTTTTTATAGCTGTTCAAATAATTGCAAAACACTCAAAATAAACTCCACATCTCAAGGGTTTTGCATTACAACCTGGTGCCAATGGCGTACACTGGAAATGACCCCTGGAACAAGTAACAGTTGGGTCAACAATTGTGTGTTCATCAAAGGTCCTTCAGATATATGTTTTGTCACCTTGGCATGGTGACACCAATCCTCTCCAAATTTACAAAGCATTCACAGTGTATCTGTAAGGGAAGTTGTTCATGTCTGCCGCCATGTTCCATCTTACTAGTCTCTATTCCATTATTTCACTACCTTTTTTACCTTCACTGATTACTCTAATAATTAGCCCAAATCCATCCAGTCCCATAACAAAATGATCACATCTCCTTGTGGGCCTTGGCTTCTTTACCACTGGATGCATATGATTGGCATTAAATGCATGCCTCTATCCTGATGACCAGGCTTGGAGATGGATCACACTGGTATTTTGGGCCGCTGAAGGAACACATACTATAGTATGGCCTTCTGTCCAGACTGCATATTGTGCACTTGCTTATGTTAAACTACACAATAGACAATAACACAAACAGAAACTGCAGAAAACCTAAGGTGTGAGTCAAATCAGTAACCTTAGTCCTCTGAGACATTTCAAAAAACTAATGTACAGCGCTGTATAATATATTGGTGCTTTATATAGTTTATTAATATAAATTTGAATACGGTGTTACAACAAAAAAGCTACATATTACAAAGAACTGGCAATGTCACAAACCTGATTTCAACACGACACATGGCTCTTCTTTCTATGGAAAAAGCAAGAGACTTAGATCTTCTTATAGATGTCGCCATCAGAGTAAAACCCAGATTCCAAAGATCAAACTCATACTGCAAAGTAAAACTGTACAGCAGCGATAATCGAGAAGCTGTGTGCCTTGTCTGCCTCTCAGAAACAAATAGCTGGTCAAGTAAGACACACAGCACTGCCCATAACCTATTTCCTCTGATGATACAAGCTTCCTCTTTTCTGGGGTCTGTCACCGAGACTGCTTTATATTTTTTTTTACACGCTTCCTGTTCTCATAGTTCCATGTCGCGTTAAATAGCCATAGATACTCATATTGCCTACAAGTCATATTGAAGGGAATTTCCATGCAAAGTGGTTTGTAGGGTTCCCAAGCTTCCTTATTTATAAAATAACAGAACAATGTTATGGATATAGAATTATTGCTACTACAACATCTGTTTTTTTGTCTTAGTGATAGTGTCTTTCATGTACAAGATGTGTGGGGTAAGCACATCTAGAACATCTAGGAGCTTACAATCTAGGAGGTGGGGGAATTTACACACAATAGGATGGGAGATATGGAGTGGTGGGAAGTAGTGACGGTTTCAAAAGACAGAAGATGGGTAGGCAAGTTTAAATAGGTGGGTTTTGAGTTCTCCTTTAAATGATCAGAAAATAGGAGCAAGCCCAATAGGACGAGGAAGACCATTCCAGAGAGTGGGGGCAGCTCTAGAAAAGTCCTGGAACCGTGCGTGTGATGAGATTATGAGTGAGGAAGTCATTAGTAGGTCATTGGAGGAGCGGAGAGAGCGGCTAGGGGAGTATTTTTTATCAGGTCAGAAAGGTAAGTGGGACAAGAACTGTGAAGGGATTTGAAGGCAAAGCACAGGAGCTTGAATTTTATTCTAAGGTGAAATGGAAGCCAATGAAGAGAACTACAAAGAGATGCAGCAGAAGAGGAGCGGTGGGAAGGATGGATGAATCTGGCTGCAGCAACTTGCCATGTGACAATGCTGAGTGTCTTAGTGGCCTTTTGATAAACATTGGTGATTTTACATAGTAGGAAGGAGAGTCAGTCACATGGTCCTCCATACATAGAAGTACCATTTATTTATTCCTTTATTTTTTCCTTTAAGGGATTTATTCATTCCTTTAAGTGCAAAGGAAGTAAAGTAATAGTTAGTATGGACTTTTGGGATACCTGCCATTCAGGGCAAAGTGCCAAGTTCTCTTTCTGTTTCAATGTTTTTTATTAATATTTTCCAAAAAGGGTATATAAATATGTCACATAATATACAAAGGGGAATAAATCAAAACATTTGTACAACATACAAAAAATGGTGGTGGTGATAAGCAAATTTAGCATAAGCAAATTGAGAATAAAAACAACATTTATCAGACAAGACAAAGGGGAGTGGGGGCAGGTTTGGTGGGGGATTTCGACTTTGGGACTATTTTAAGTTGTCTAAAATACCGTATTTGCGGCGTTAGTCTGCAAACATTTTCCCATGAGTTTGTGCATCATTATAGATTATATGGTTAGCAATGACCAGGTAAAGTCTGGTGGTAGGGAGAGTGTTATCCAAGGCTCCCAGACCCTTTTAAATGTAACCATTGAATCATTTAGGATAGCTGACATTTTTTCATTAGTGAGGTACCATGACATTTTCTGTTTTACCTACGTAACTGTGGGAAGAGCCATAAAGCCATAAAGATGAATTGAAGCAAACAGAATTGGGGAAAAGTGCACTGACCAGGCTTGACATTTGGGAGGGACATTTTAGGGTTTTGGGTAATTGACTTCACCAGAACCGTGTAGACTAGCTGAAAGACTCTTATCTAAAATCTGCATATCTTAGGGCACTCCCACCAGATGTGGAATAGGGTGCCCCTAGCATGGCAGCCTCTGAAACACGAACCAATGGAGGTACTCATAAATTTGCACCTGTGGTGCACCATGTACCACCGCATGAGAAGTTTATAGTTTGCTTCCACCGCCGAACTGCTAGTTGATCACCTGGCAGTGAAATCTCTAATTGAGCACCATGTTTCCAGGTCGAAAGTGTTCTGTAGCTAAGTTCTCTTTCTATTCCTCTCCTGCATACACTGGTGTCTTCCCTGCCACTCGACCTGTTGTAACCCTCAAAAATACTCCATGCTTTCAGGGTGCAGGTGACCTTCTTTCCTTGCTCTCCAGGTGTAGTGGTGGTCCTCAAAAGCCAATTACTACACCTAAATACTGTCACATAAGGAAGGGAAGAATATAATTAACCCTGTGTAAACCCCTGCAAAACATACACTTGGATTAGGCAGACAGTTCCAACAAATAAACAGAGTAGAAGATCCTGTGAATAAAAATCCCAAAGTGGCTTAGATTGTAGAAGTTTTTTCCAAAAATCCCCAAATAAAACCTGTAAGTGGCCTATTCTGACTTCTTTATGCAGTTGTAAACCAAGGGTGTGAATTGCAGTTATTTAAAATAATTAAAAGTACACAAGATGTTGGTCTGTATGGTAACTTTATGATTAGCAGGCTCACCTTATAGTAACAGCAACCCATGTGCAACTGCCACTTCTATACCTGCATCAGTGTTTCTGTGGCATTGCTCCCTCTACTTCCATAAAATAATGTATTCTTATGTCATCCACCTATAATTGTCCCTTTTATAGGTGTAGGAGTTTTCTAGGGACATTTAAAAGGAAGCTACTTTGGGGGTGTGGATTGATGCAAATAGTTAAATTTTCTATATAAAGTGCTGTGGTTAAGTGTAGGAGCTGTCTAAAAGAGTGAAAAAAGGAAATGAAAGTTGTATTAAAGTTTAACTTTATATAAACTTTACAAAAAAATCTCTATATGTAACCCCCTCACCCTAAGGAGGGGTGAGCTGTCGTTTCTGTTTTTACCTGTCCTGGTTGCCCATATGTAGTAGATTAGTAACTGGGCTCTCTATCCGCCTATTCTCTGAACTTTTTAGGGGTGACTTCTTTCAGGCACTGTTTTTTAGTTCCAGCACTGTTGTCAATAGCCAGAGCACCCACTGCCACCGGCTGTCATATGTGCAGACACTTGCTATTTTTAAACCAGAGCTGCTGGGCGAATGCTGAAAAGGCTGAAAAAATGGCAATCCCGGGGAGCCGTGAGAAATCAAAATTTGAAGAGGCAGGTATGAACCTGCCCTATGCATAGGCTACACTGCTCCCCACTATTTACTAATAGTGTGTTGACTATTCTGACAACATTTCAGCTACCTGGCCTTTTTTAGGTACATTTTAAGATTAATGGCATTATTACAGTTAATAATACCAGGTGCCACACAGGATATCTCCAGGAGGCTCCATCAAATTCTCGCTATGGTGCACCATAATGCATAGCAATGCACATGTTACAAAATATTTGCTATCATCTGGTTGTACCAACCCTACATGTGCCTAAAATAAAAATAAAAACCAGGTGAAACCTAAAAATCCAGGCAAGGATTTTCAAGTGTAAATGCCAGGTGCATCTCCTACGTGAGAATCTTTGTCAGCAACGTGCAGTTGTTTATAGGTATTTCTAATTGACATGTTTTCTTCAGAACTAAGACGTTTCATCAGTCACATGATGTAAGTTCTTGTTGAGTGAATGGTATTGCTTCACTTGTTGTCTGGGAGGCTAGTATTCTCAGGATGTGCCTACCCAATGAGTTTAAACTCATTACAATTGAGTTTACAATTGGAATTAGGCAAGAGGGGATTCCAATCTCATGCCTGTATTCACAGTATGTACCCTTGGCTCCTTTTATTACAGAACATACCAGTGGCTGTAATGCAACTCCATGCTACTAGGAACAAAGTGGCCCGGCATACTGCCTGTACTGTTTAAAACCCTTCTATTTAATTATTTTGGGTAACAAGATTATTATAGATTGCCCCTTCCAAAAAAAAGTATTCATGTCAATAGGATTGCTAAGAATGCATATGGAGACCTCCCAATCTCATAAGACATCTATGGTGGATAAGTCTTAGGTGGAAAGTGTATAGGCCTTTCAGCTTGCTTCTCGAAGATAAGGCATTAATGCACAAATGCGTGGGAGTTGAATGGCAGAGTATGTTAATATATGTAGAATATTAATAATATATTGTATATTTTTATTAGTATGAAATATATGTATGTTGTTAGTTTGAGAATTTTATTGTTAAACTGCTAGACCCCTTTAAAAGCAAGACTCCCAACAGTAACAGACCTCAGATAGAGACCCAGGCTCTCCAGTCTCTCCATCTTTTCTTTCCTCAGGAGAACCCCATCAGTAACCCTACCTACCTGTTCTACCATGGGTGGGGATGGGTGGAGATTGACAGGCAGGACCAGGCCCTGTTTGCAGACCCATAGTGAGGGACTGTGATACCTGATCTTGTGGATGGGTAAGGACTTTATCTATCCCCCCAGTCCTGGCTAGCACTACCTCTTGCTGTGGGTTTGCATACAGGGCCTGCCAAATACCCACTGGCCAGTCTCCTCCTATCCTGCCTTCCCACAGAGATGGAGGGCCCCACAAGCCCAATTGTCATTGTGACCTATTGACTGCAACCCCCCTATTTTGATTCCAACCATGTTCCTTGTATAATTGGTGATCTACAAACTGTTGGCAATGATATAATGTAAAGACGCCCTGTTGTGGGTTAATCAATGATAACACATCCTATTCATTAACCAGATGTGTTACTCTATATTTTTGCCCTTTCTTTTGAAATAAATAACAATTCCTACTAACACATTGCAATGCAAGTTTTGTGAGTTTCCTGTGTCATTTGTTGACTGGACCCAGCTATCTTACATCTCACGGCTGTCCAATTGTTCATCTATCACAGGCCTATTACAAGAAATGATGAGATGTTATTTGAATGATGATTGCACAGCTCATTATTGTGAAAATTGTTTTATTCTGAAGGAAAGCTGAACTGAGTTGAGGCAGTTGTTCCTGTTTTTGTAGGACAAACACAAATTACAAAACCGTGAGAAGCACACACAAACTCATGCAAAGTCCTGATTTGGATGTGACCATAGGTTAGTTTTGAGTTGAATGATGAAGAGGTAAAACCTCTGTCCGGTTTTTATAGTTGTATCTATCTCACTTAGTCTGTTTGTCCTGATGATTGGCTATGGGAATAACATTAACAGGAAAATGCAAAATGGGGAGGGGGATGTTTTTTAATGGGGTACTGGTTGTAGTGACAACTCTCTATAAGGGGATTTTACTCATTTTGGAGAAACTTTCACTTTTTGTTGTGTCTACCAGAAAGGAAGTAGTCTGATTACCTCACTAGTCTGGAAAAAATAAAAAAAAGACCACAAAGTGCCTTACCTATATTTTTTGTAGTTGTGTAGTTTTTTGTAGAGTGCTAAACATTTTTTTATTACTGTCTGGGTCCTCATGTATTTATTCTAGTGATTATCGTCACTGAAACTAAAAGTCAGGAGGAATCCAGAATTGTACAGTAGGTGAGGGCTATTGAAAATATGCAATTTCATGAAAATACAACGCCCCTGTACATGGAATTCCCATTATTATTATGTGTATTGGAGGTTCACTTTTAGAGGGACTGACATGGGGTAGATAAAAAAAAATGAAAATGCATGTTGTTTCTCTATAGATAAAAATTTAAATTGCCATAAAAACGCAATAAATGCTCACTGAGCTCAACATTTTTTCATTTAGAAAATATTCCTAGTGGTACCCCTGCCCCCCCCAGCAGGTATGTTAAAATTACTATGTTCAGAGACATTACAAATACATTTAAAATTATGCAGTGGCTTTACTTTTATGTTTATTGACTATGCTTAATTTTTTTTTACTGAAAAACAACATTTTTTTTTAATTTAAAATTAAATTAGGTTAATTAAGTTTTAATTAAGTTTTAAAATCATAAAGCGAATGCAGGGGAACCAACAAGTACTTTGCCATATTTGATTGGAGTGCTTGGCCATGTGGGCTTATGGAACCTGCTGTTACCCTTACTTTTAATGGTGATAACCATACTTTATTTACTAATAATATTCTTCTTTCATTTTTTAGATGGTGTCTGTAACTATTGTATGGTTTACAAGTGTTTTGTATTTGTGTCTGTTTTGTCTGTTTAATAATGATAAAAACATTTATACAAAAAAGTCAGTGAGCAAAATTCATGAAAATTCTCCAAAAACGCTATTATAATATATATAATATAATATATAATATGCTTTTTTAAAGCAGTGAATCTGACATGCACTGACATGCTTCCTTTTAGTTACTGCCATTGCAACCCATGGACTTGGAAGATTCTCCACCAGAGAATGTCAGATTCACTGCTTTATAAATAGACCCCGAAATCTCCTAATAAGGATACTAATAAAGAGATTTCCTCCTTGGTATGTATTTGTGAAACGTAGAAAAATCTATCCAAGGACCAAAGACACTAAGACTAAAATTTTGACGGGGCTTTTCCTACTTTAAGCGGAACTTTTGTGAAAAAAAAAACACTTGCCTTTACTAGCCTAGCTATTTTGCGTGAGATTGAGCCCTTTTTATTTTACATTATTAAAAAGCCCATTGACAAATGGCTGATTTCAGGCATGCGGAGAAGGAGGGATATGTGGCGTATGTATTCCAGGAGGCTGTGGCTTTCTCTTTCAGTCTTTACTGCCACTGCAATCAAGACAGAAGGTAAGAAGACCTCACCCCCCCAAAAAAATAGTATAACAAACACACAGTTTTCCAATATTTAAAAGTTTTAGCCCTTATATGATGTTAAAATGTGTTGATAGGTCCGATTTAATCCACAATCCAAAAAACGGTCTAGATATGCTGAGAGAGCCTCTAAACAAAGTCTAACCATCTTTCACCTGGCACATAGTAGTCAACTAATTTCATGTAAATTTTCCCACGTTTGTTACATGGCAATGACCGATCACCACCATGACAACAAAGTAATATAACAACTCAACTTGCCCAAAAGTTTACATCCTGCTTGATATGTATGCGTCTCTAAGCTGGTAAAAGGCACACTTGTTTAAGTTGTTTTTACTATATACACTGTGTAGTAAAACAAAATATCTGATACCAAATTCAAGGACTATTCGGCATAATATACCTCAGTTTCACCTTAAAAGGGGATTAAAGGACCTGAATACAGCTGTATCCAGGCCCAGAGTGTCTTGGAAGGAATGGGTGGGCCAGGCACTCCATCTCCCCTCCAGGCCAGAAATTGAGGATGACAATGGAGCACCTGGCACCTGTATTTAAAGCTAGGGGGCTCTGGTGGACAGGCTGGGTGTAGGCTGTATGATGAGAGAACCCAGGAAGTCTCCCAAAGTTTAGGAACAACAGCTCTGAGGAGTATCAGAGAGAAAGCCAGGAGGCTAAATTGTGTTTTTCCTGATACTATAATGACTTTGATCCCCTGCAAGGGAAATACTATGAAGATTGCATGTTTAAGTTGATGATTTTTTGTAAATACAAGTAAGCAGAGTGCCCTAAAATTCAAAACACTATGAAGCTAATCCCTTACAACTGGTAAACTATCCTTAGAAGTAAGTGTTAGCCTACAAAAAGATCTTCCAATATCCTGAAGATTCTTTTCACAACTGCTACCTATTCTTTTCGCTAACTGTTACTTATTTGATGACAAAAAGGTACCCAGATGTTCAGTCGACTGCATCTGTCCATCATATCAGAATTGGGGTCTATCTGGTTTTTAGCAGTATGATGTTTTTTCAGCAAGGACAAGAAGAAGCCTAATTTGTTGCTTTCAGTATGACACTGGTCTGTCTATGTCCAACTTACATCTCCTTTGTGGTAGGAGTAACCAAAAACTTCTCAGATAACAAGACTCTTCCACACTGATCTACACCAGAAACCTTACATATCGTCAGTGAAAAAATACCCTTATCACATAGATATAAATATGTTTAGCTAAAGGGGAAGCGTGCTCTATTATTTCAAATACCACATAAGAACTAAAATAACAACAGCTAAAGGCATAAACTACCAAACAACACATTCCTTCACCTTCTAACACTGGTTGCTGATTACCTAGTAATACATTTGACCTAATTTTTTTCTTTTTTTAATAACATTTGTCTATTATACCTTGAAGTTTTGACAGTTGGGTTGGGTTACAGAACTTAAGTAACAAAGCTGTAGCCTATTGATAATTATAGAAAGTACTATACTATACTATTCAACTATGTGAATACAGGTAGTCCCTATGTTATATACGAGATAGGGACTGTACGTGTGTTCTTAAGTTGAATTTGTATGTAAGTTGGAACAGGTACATTATTTTAATAAATGCAATTAGGACAGTTATTTGTTTCAACATATTATTAGGCAGCGTGGTGTCAGTTACTGTATGAAATCCTCACTGTGAGTTAATCACAAAGCCAAAAAAAAAACATTCATTAACTTCTGGAGCAAGCTGTGTTTTGATATGCAAAAAAAACAACTGCAGAGTTTGTCTTGGTCAATTAAAGATTTAAAAGATGTTACAGAAGAGCTCAGTCTCAGCTGTGTTTAGCAAAAGATTTTTTCTGCAAGTCATGGAAATCGCCCCTCCCCTCATCAAGCCTCCATCCTGCACACGAATGAGCAGGGAAGCCCTGTTCGCATGTAGGAATTGTCCGTATGTCGAATGTCCTTAACTCGGGGACTACCTGCATAGCTCAGATAATATGGGACACTATCACTATAAAAAAACTGAATTTGTTATATTTTATCCAAATAAATCATCTAAATCACAATATGGATTTTGCTACTCAACTGCGTTGGATGGAATAAAACATTTTTTACAGAATATATATCGGGTTTGTATTGCTGTCTACACTTATTAGCCTTTTTTTTTTTGGTGTACCTTACAAGTACCAGGTTGGACCAGCTTTTGACTTTAGAACTACTGTAATTATTTGTGGCATAGATTTATCAAGGTAGTAAAAACCTTGCTCAAGGATTTTGGTCTGTATTTACTTAACAGCGTCATGCAGTTGTACCTTTTAATCTGATGACTGTGGAGGCCATTTGAATACAGTGAACTCATTGTCTTGTTTAGGAAACCATTTGGAGATGATGTGAGCTTTGTGGCATGGCACATTATCCTTCTGGAAGTTACCATCAGGTACACTGCAGTCATAAAGCAATGATAGCCTGGCAATTGTAGGCTGTGGCATTTAAACCATTCTTATTAACATTGGTACTAAAAGGCCCAAAGTGTGCCACACCATTACATGGTCACCACCAGTCTGAACCTTTGATATAAAACATGCTTTCATTTTGTCACTGCCAAATTTTGACTCTACCTTCCAAATGTCGGAGCATAAACTGATATTCATTAGACCAGACAACATTTTTACAACCTTTTCTTGTCAAAGTTTAATTAGTCTGTGTGAATTTTAGCTTCATGTGTCTGTTCTTAGCAGACAGGAGTTACACCTGTCAAATGCCAAATACCTTGGTTGAAACAAATGGTTGAGTTACTGTTGCTGTTTTACCAGCTCAAACAAGTTAGACCATTCCCCTATTTAATCAGAATACTGATGCTCACTGGGTACTATGATTATTATGACTTGATAGATTTTATCTAATTTTTTGTTGCAATTAGAATTTAAAGAAAATCTAATAAGTGGGTCACCAGCAGCAAAAGAAAACCTGATAAGGGTTAAAGTCTTCCCTTTTTTTCTAAAACAAAAAGTTTTGGTTTTACTACAATTTACCCATGAAGCACTTGTTCAAATGATTTCCTAATATCCAACTTCTGTTTTACATCAAACCTAAGTGAGATTATAACAAAAAGGTTACACTGCCATTTTCACTAATTAAATCTGTGTCCTTACTGTCCTTTGTTGAAGAGTCATTTTTTTCTGTTCTGGCTGAGAAACCAGAAACATTGCCTAGAGCTAGATTTATGATGTCTGAGGAATTCCCACATAATAAAGGATTATGTAAAAAGAGTCATATATCTGTAGTTTGTCATGTAACACTGTGCAATGAATTCACCTGGCTTAAATTTCTACACTCGTCCTTTTGTCTTCAAAATTAATTTGACTAAAAAAATTGAGGACCCATTCAGATTTATCCGGTTCTACATGATTATGAAATTATTATTATTTTTATGTCAATATGAATGGGGTTTGTCATCCCACTGCAACAGATAAAAAGATGGTATATGTAAAATTACACAATTGTGTCCATTCAAAATTGGGCTTGATGTGCGCTCAAAACAAAAAAACACCTAAATCAGTTCATTGTTAGCTTTTTAAAGTGAGGTGCACATGGGATTTTCTATAGAAAAGTCCCCAACCCTGCCCTGCGGTGCCTATTTTGATTGTTAAGTGTGTTCATGAGTGCTATGCTGGATATGGTATAGACTGGATATCAGTAGAATAGAAGAAACTCTGCAATTGTAACTGGGGTGGCATGGATGAGAGAATGCGCTGCAACCCATGGGAAGCACAGCTGACTTAGTGGCTGGCACGCTTGCCTTTGCAGCCCTAGGTCATAGGTTTGAACCTCATTGAGGACACTATCTGTAAGAAGTTTGTATGTTCTCCCTGTGTTTGCATGGGCTTACTCCCACATCTCAAAAACATACATTTCAGTAAGTTTGCTACCCTCCAAATTGGCCTTAGATTGTTGTAATGACTTATGACTATGGTGGGGACAAAGATTGTGAGCCCCTTTGAGGGACAGCTAGTGATATGACTGTGGACTTTCTATAGTGGTACACATTATGTTGGCAATATATATAGAGTATATATATATATATATATATATATATATATAGAGGCTAATATAATAAAAATAATAAGTGGCTGCAGAGATGGATTAGGCAGAATGAGACTCTAGGCAGCAAATCAGCTTAGGCCTAATTTTTATTCAATTGAAACTAATTAAGATTGTAAATGAAACAAAAAAAGCCCCTCTATTTGCCTTGTCTATACCGGTACGTCCCATAAGATCCCAATTGCCCATATGTCCTGGATTTAAATATGTTTTAAAGCTAAACTCCAGGAAAAACAAGAAATAACTTTGGAGTGAAGGAGCCGTGAACACTTCATGTTTACTTAGGTATAGAAGAAACAGAAGAAGCACTTACTTACTTCACCCCTGCCCTCCCAACAGTTGGCGACTCCTATCCGACCTTGGATGTGAGAAACCAGAAACATTGCCTAGAGCTATATTTGTGATGTATGAGGAATTCCCACATAACAGAGGATTATAAAAAAAGAGCCGTAGATTTGTCATTTGTCAAATAACGTTGTGCAATTAATTCACCTGATCTAAATCTCTACACTCGTCTTTTGTCTACAAAATTCAATTGACTGACGTAAAAAGATTGAGGGACCATTTGGATTTATCCAGTTCCGTGTGGTTATAATTTATTAACTTTTAGGTCAGTTTGATTGGAGTGTCATCCTACTGCAACAGATGAAAAGATGTTACATGAAAAAATACACAATGGTGTCTATTCAAAATTGGGTCCTTGAAATAAAAATGGAAACCACTCAAATCAATTTATTGTTAGCTTTTTAAAGTGAGGTGCACATGGACTGTAGATGTGTCCCAAAACCTGATCTGTGGTGCCTATTTTTCTAGTGTGTTCTTGGCAACTTTGCTGGATATAGTATAGACATCTTCTTTGGAAACTAGAGGGATGGGGAGGGAAAGATGAGTGTATCACTGTCTGTATTAGTCTGTCATTTGCAATCCTTATTTATTGTACAGTGCTGCGTAATATGTTGGCGCTATATAAATCCTGTTTATTAATAATAATAATAATAATAATAATAATAATTGCACTGCAGCAAGTGGACACAAAGATGGATTATGGCAGAATGGGTCCCTAGGCAGCAGAGCAGCTTTGGCCCAATAATGAAAGTGATAATAATTAGGATTGGGAAAAGCACTGAAGAAGCCTCTCTGTTTGCCTTGTCAATACTGGTATGACTCCATAAGACCCCCAATGCTCACAAGTCTGTCCAACTCTAATCAACTGCACTATTTCTTGAATTTACTGCAGGAGCTTAAGGATTGTATCTAGGCCCCTTGGACATTCCCTGGGTCCTAGACTACTGCCTATATTTGCCTTATGAATGTTAAGGCAAGATGATCTGACTCTGAATGGCCTTTGTCAACAGGTACAACTTAAATCCTAACATTTCGCTTTTCATTTTTGTGCCTGTTCATTTATTTTTATGCATTTATGCATTTTTTATATATTGCCAACATCTTCCTCAGCACTTTACATGTCACATAGTCATGTTACTGTCGCTCGAAGTAATCATTCCATAATGTAATTAACATAATCTAAGACCATTTTTAGGTGAGCTATTTATTCTAATAGCCTGCTTTTGGGAGAATACCCATGCAAACACAGCTTGAACCTGCAAATAGTGCAATGCAGATAGTGTCCACAGTGCAGAGAAGAAAGGGGAGGTGTTCTGAAGTCCTGTCCAAAGGTGACAACACTGCTCCTTCATTGCAGATGCATTTCAATGATTGAGAAATGACAATTTGGGGCAGGAAATGTATTATTTACAGGATTACTAGGTGACACAAAAAGAAGGAGCCAAACAAAGTAAAATAATGTATCCACTACACCTAAAAATCGGTAAACTGCAATGAGTGTTGCAATAGTTGTTGTAATTGTTTCTGGGTTTAGATATATTTTAAAGCTAGATTTGAGATGTTTATACAGATTTAGTAAGAACAGAAGAAGAACTTTACTTACCCTACCCCTTGTTCCCTTGACTTTTCCTCTTCCATCCAACTTTGGCTGTTGGCAGACCCGGGCATTATCATTTATAATGCATGGTTAGGATCCTGCATTTTAGGGGATAACATCAGTACCTGGGAGCGCAATCCAGAGTGGCTTACAGAGGAGGCTGTAGTACACTGGGGGCACAGGGAACAAGTCTGTGGGAGCAAGGAAATAGAATAAAAGTCCTTGTTTTGTTCCCTCTAGACCTAAACAAACATTCACTCCCCATACAAGTCTATGCTAATGCAAAAGCAGCAGAAGCAGGTTAAATGCAGCTGAGAAACAGTGTGTGCACCTCCTTCACCCCCTGCATTTCCAGCATTGAGACATAAAGGAAATTCAGCACAAAAATTATTATTACCCTGCATCATTAGCTAATATATTTAGATATTGTGCTGGGTAGATTTGGGTACTGGACTTCCTTCCATGCTCACAGGGTATTAACATTATTATATGTCCAAGTTTGCAACATTCAACTATTTACCTATTTCTTATTTGCAGGTAATGAGAGAAAATCAAGTACTCACTGACCTCTATGGCTGCAGTAACTGTGGAGCAATTCATCCTCAAAGTTTAACAATTTGAAATTACACAGGTCAAATTAAGTTTAATAAACAGTATTTATATAGCACCAACATATTACGCAGTGTTGTACATTAAATGGAGATTTAATGATAATGATTAAAAATTTGAGCTAAGACAAAATTTGTATAAAAAATTGTAATTTGTAAAATTTTACAAAATTTTTGTGGGAATAAATCTTTACAACACAGAGTTGCCTTTCAAACTCAGAGATATTTATGAAACAAAGTTTAGAAATAAAGTTCTGTTTGTTCTTTACAAGTCTTTAGTTTTCAGGAATTCAGTAAAACTCAGAAAAAGCATCTATATGTATTTTAAGACTGCTCTGTCACAACTATACTCAGCCTGTTGGTGTGGGAACATTTGCCATCCTACTATCTGTATATTGGAGAATGCCATTTATGTACCCAAGAGTAGTAGGAAAAAAATAATTACCGGTATATTTTTTAATTGGCATATTGATAAAGGTTTCATGCTATGCAACATCTCATACCTTGTTTCTGTTTTTTTTTTACAGTTTACAAACCTACAGTATAGGATTCAGGAATCATTCTAAATAGAGAAAACTGCAGATAAAGTTTCTTTAAACATTTAAAAGAAAAGCGAGAGGGAGTAATCTAATCTATTAAAACATGTAAGCTTAAGCTATTGAGCTCCATAAGCAGAATGTCTTTTAACAAAGCAGTTAAGTTTGAAATAGAAGGCACATAAAGTTAGCTCTCCATATCATATGAAACTATGTATCTAGATAATATATGTATATACTTTATGTAATTTATAGTCCTGAGCAAAACAAAGAAGATAAATACAACAACATTACAAATTAATGAGTCACCTTATTATGAAATCAGCTTAGGCCTTAATAAGTCAGCTGATAGCTCGCCATTCTGTCTGTGTGCATTTGAGGATGTGTATTCTCCCCTACGTAAGAGGAAGCACAAGAAGAATATTGCTTTAAAATCTGTACTTTGGGTTTTTATTCATTAATGTAGACTACATAACAAATTGTGCAGTTTGTAACAACAGTGGAAAAAGTCTTACGTTTTAGAATAAAAATAAAATGTTCTTTCTCCAAGAAAATAGCATGTGTCTAATCTGTTAACGTCCAAGTCCCCTCCTATTGTGTTCTGCTTCCCCCACCTTTTAGACTGTAAGCTTTTCGGGGCAGGGTCCTCTCCTCCTCCTGTGTCACTGTCTATATCTGTCTGTCTGTCATGATACAATGCTAGTAAAAGTTCTCACAAAGCAGGTATGTTTTGGCAAAAAAAACATAACAGGAAGCACAAGAAGAATATTCCGTTAAAAGCTATACGGGTTTTTCTTCATTAACGCAGACTACATAACAAGGGTAACTTTGCATAGTTTGTAACAACAGTGGAACATTTCTTACATTTTAGAAATAAAATAAAATGTTCTTCCTCCAAGAAAATAAAATAAGAAGTAAAGCTGTATTGATAAAAAAAAAATTAAAAAGTAATTAAGATGTCATAAAGGCTAAGAAATAAAACTCCTGTTGAGAGCTATGCCAGAACTCAACTCTTTAGTATGGGGTTACAAGCCATCCCCCCTCTCCCCCATATACTAATGCTTAGTGACTGGTCTTAAGGCCTGAGCATCCCTTGGTACAAATGTACCTAAATTGTGCTACCATAATAAAAGTTTTGCAAAGTAGGTATGTTTTGACACTTTATTATGTTTACTATTATATGCATAGGTCATCTTAAACCATGTGACATATGAAGATACCAAAAAATGTGGTGAAACACTCTTAGTGTAAGCCCTAGGATTTTCCTAATAATTTGCCAAAGTCTTGTCTAGTAAAGGGCTGAAAAATAGGGGGTGAATGGGTTCAAACAATGGGTCTGATGTAATAAAGCTAGGTTCCCCCATCATAGTCTATCTTCACCTGTCTTGGGGAGCTTTAATAAATCAGACCCAATGCCTTCTGAAATTTAGGGTGAGAAAAAAAAGTAACTAATATAGAAAATGTCGTGAAGTCTCAATGGGACTATAAGAACATGAATGATTTTTGCTATCTGTTCTGTTGATAATACCCTCACCTTTCACTGATATTCTTTTTTTTTTAAGTTGACTGAGTTTTTTATGAACCTGTTTAATTTATAGACAGATTGCCTATATATTGTACATGGTTTTAAGTTAATCAGAAAGATTATCAAGTATTCAGTAGAATCTGAGAAGTGCTATTTGGAGTTTTGATGTTCAGGTTTTATAAGTTAGGTCATAGAAAACACAAAGGTCACACTTGCAGGAAGTTCTTTTAGCTTAATACAGCAACAAGAAATCATCTAGCTTTCAGACAATTAGGTCACCCACATGTACTGTGTAGGCTCATGCATACTAGGTTTCCCATTATTATTATTATTATTATTATTAACCTTCCTGGCGGTATGATTATTTAGTATTTTTAAATGTCAAATGTCATTTGACATTTAATTTTATTTCTAATTTAAAATTTCCCGCCGGTCCCGCCCCCCTGACGCCCATGCACGCCGCCTGCACACATGTTGCATACCTGGCCCGCATCTGCATCTCCTAGACTCGTGTCTCCAATGTTTACACAGGCCAGGGGACGCAGATGCCGAGCATCGCCAACGGGACACTGATGCCGGCCGGGCATCACCCAGTGGACACAGATGCTGGGCCGGCATCGCTGGAGGACACCGCGGGCTCGTGAGGACCAGGTAAGCTCTCAATTTCAACCCAAGTGTGGCTCGGAGTTACCACTTTCTGTAAAGAAAGTTCACCCCGTGCCACACTCAGGAATACCGCAACGGGGGTAATAAAGGACCAACATATTATGCAGCTCTGTACATTAAATAGGGGTTGCAATTGACAGACTGATACAGACAATGAAACAGGCAGAGAGGACCCTGATCAAAAGAGCTTCCCATCCACATCAAACATTGGTATGGCTAGGGTGCCTGCCTGGGGGGCTAAACATGCACCCCATTGTGTCCTCTTTTTGGTTGCCTCTTCAGCAACTTTTTTCAAAGGAGACCTTACAGTCTTCTCTTTTGTGGGCAAACCCATCTGCCTCTTGAAACCTACTCCATCACCATGTAAATATGTTTTTTTAAACTAACAAGCTAGAAAACGATTACAAGCCCTTTGTGTATTTGTTAGTAATACACTCTTTAGTTTCCCTCTGTAGGGTAAACTAATAACTTAATCATGGGATAAGTATGTCTGTTCCTCATTTTTGCCATATAAGTAGCCGCACAGGAAATAAAATAAAAACTGAATTTAATTACCAAGTTCCCTTATTTTGTTTTACAACTAGATCATTAAACATTCAATGTATATCCTAATGACAGTGGAGTGTGATTATCTGTGTAGTAACTGAAAGGCATGTTTGCATAATGTTATTTACAACCTAAAATACTGTCCTTGATCCTTTGCCTATTACTAAGGAATTATTTGCATAGTATTCTGCACTTGTTCCTGTGAATGTGTAAAACTGATAGTGATTCGGGAATGTGCTATGGTGTGGAAATCTATGCTGTCTATTTAGAAATAAAATAATAATCAGATCTTCTCTACCACTTTATGCACACTAGGTGGTCTGTTTCATTTCTGTCTACCAATCAGCCTGGACAAATTATTTTTACAGTAGCACCAACATATAACAGCACTGTACAAAATCCATAGTCATGTCGCTAGCTGTCCCTCAGATAAGCTCACAATCTAATGTCCTTGCCATAGTCATATGCCATTAATACAGTAAATTTTGGGGGGAAGGCAATTAACCTAACTGCATGTTTTTAGGAGGAAACCCATTCAAATACATGAAGAACATAGAAACTCCTTGCAGGTAGTGTTTTGGCTGAGATTTAAACTTGGGACCTAGCACTGCAAAGGTGAAATTGTTAGCCACCAAGCCAATTGTTGAAATGAACCAGTAAGCCAGGTTATTTGTCAATGGAAACATGTTCCTTATATGATATGATATTGTTTTCATACTTGGAAGATATATATTTATATATAATGCCCCACAACATAACTTCCAACTGTCCTTGATATGGCGTGTCTGTGCCTCTTTGGGATCCAAGTCTCCTTAGTTGCCCCCATTTTAGATGGATAAATATACCTCTATAAAAATGTATTGTTTAAGTATGGGGGCATGGCAACGGAGTGTCACACTTTTTCTCTATTTAGTAAAATCCAGCAACAAAACAAATGGAAAAAAAGTTAATGGCTTTCCAATTCAAGAAACATGATACAAAGTTACTGATTGGGTATGGGGTATAGCAGTTTAGAAGTATAAGTGATTTAATGATAATTTTTTGCTTCTGGCAACACTTCATCTGGTTTTGCACTCTTTCGTCCATATCTTACTGGTGGTGGTGATGGGTGAATGGGCATTTTTTCTTTAAAAAAAGGACTCCCTGGGATAATACCTAAATAATTACCGGTAAATAATATTTAGCAGTGAGAATAATAAATGTCTGAAAAAGGTTTTATTTTGATATAGATGATATAGCTTGTAGCACTCTGTTGCACAACTGTTTTTGGTGATGTTGAAGTCATTTTACTGCTTATCAGAGTAGCATCCTTACAAGTGTTAGGTACATATCCCAAGATTTGTTCCCACATGGACTACTTACTCACTTAACTCCATGATTTCGGAGGGGGGCTATGCTCACATTAGGTTGCACGTTTCTCTCATATATGCACTTTTTTTCAAAGAAATTTAGTAGAACTTTGGTGAGGGAAAATTATTTGCATCCAACAGCCAGTGAAGCTGCTGTACTGGAAAAATGTGGCAATGACATAACATACATTGTGGAATGCTTTACGTTGTATTTTAGCTCATCTGACACACAAGGTTCAAAGGTTAACATTCTTCTTCCCTAAAGGTTTCACATATATATATATCAGTGGTTCCTGGAAAAACCAGTTTCACCTAAAAAAATCTAAGCAAAACTATGCAGTATATAAAAAAGTAATACTCAAACCAGCAAGTTCAAAGATAGTGGAAGAAAAACAAAGAGGTGATAATAAAGGTCAGACGTAATTTGAGGAAGAGGAACACGTTTTAGCTAAAATTATGTAGGCATATCACACAAAATGGTTAGTTAAACCAGCTAATGTTTTTCTACAATTGCCCACCTTTATATAAGTATTTCAGAATATTAAACAAATCTAGTTAGAGGATTAGATGTTTGGTGCAACATAACAATTTTTCATATTTAAATACCACACATTTTTATAGCGGTCCATATTTTCAACCAAAAAGAGGGACAACTGAGGAGGAAAGAAGAACAGTCCGTCTAAATTAGTGACATTTAGAACACCTATGACTGGTAAAACTGTATTGGGGAGGGGCATCAATTCTCGAAATTTTTTGAAGTGCCTGGAACTTGAATAGAGTCGAGCACTTTCCTCTCCCCAATGTGACAGCAAACACAATGGTAAGCTCTTTTGGGCAGGGTCCTCCTCTCCTCTTGTGTCATTGTTTTATATCTTTCACTTGTACTCCCTATTTAATGTACTGCACTGTGTAATAGGTTGCCACTATGTTAATACAGTTTATTAAAAATGAGCTTGAAGCTCCTTAAATACTTATTATATAGTTATTGATAAATGACATGGACTTTGTTAATAGCCATTGAATGACATTGGCTGTAAGAGTAGGGAGAGTATATGTTGCTGGGGAGTGAGACAGTAAAGTGAATCTGTTTCTTTTCTCTCTATGAGCAACGCACAAGTTCTCTTTAAAGAAAACCATTCCTAAGTTAAACATACATGCCGCCATTGCTAGCTTCTTCTTGGTTCTGGCTTCCTGACTGGCTTGCTGAACTTTCTGCTTTAATACTTTGAGTCATAAACAAGAACCAATATGCAAATAAGTGCTTCCACTTTTTCTCTGACATTTTTATACACCCTATTTAGATAAAGACTCAGAATATCTTGACATCAATAAGTAAAACTGATAGTCAGGAATCCAGCATTTTTTAGAAAGTCAACACTGGCAACCACACTCCTGCTCATATGACGGGTTTTCTAGAACACAGCAGTGAAAGTTACATTGTCTCCAGCATTCATTTATAGTATCTTATATATGAAAGTTCTTGGGATAGCTTGTTCCCCTTGTCATGAATCATCACCAATGTGTTTTACACCAAGCTTTTACCTCCAAGCTGAAAGCAACTGAACAAATAACGTAGAAAATCCCTAAGACTGATGAACAGAAAGATGTTAACAGTATGTTACAGTTTGCAAGTAAAATTTTTCTATATCATTTTAAAATGTAAAATTATCCAATACAGAACTAAACAATATCTGCTCTGGTAAGCTAAGTCTTAAAGTACTGTAGCTGTGTTTAAATCATTTAAAGAGTAAAACAATTGATTGTATGTATGTGCATCCATCTTTACTTTTTGCAGTGTTTCAATTTTGTTTTTACACTCTTTAAAGATAATGATAATAATGAATAAAAATAATAATATTATTAGTAATAAGTTAAAAAAATCTGTTATAATATTGTCACTGTGCATGGATAGAAAAGTAAAGTAGTATCTTCCAGAGGAATCATAGCATGCAGTACAGTCCATAGCATGGAGTACAGGCATCCAGGACACCTGAATGCATGCTTGATGCTTAACTTAAATCTTTATAGCAGGTACAGCTCTGTTAGAGAATGAAGACATTTGTAAAATATTTAAACAACTCTACAACAACAGCGTTTTCAGTAGGGAATTAGGTAGGTTATGGATTTTCACATCCTTGCTCATGTATTTGTTCCATTTGGGAAAACCCCCTTTCTTATGCTCTTAAAGAGAAGGTTTGGGAAAGTCCAATATTGTCATCACAACAATGGTTTAGAGAAAATCTTCCTCCAGGGACACCTGTTCCTATGAAAAGAATTTAAACCTTTGGAACAATTTTCTTTAATTTCCTGTTGTGTCTTCTGGACAAAAAAAGGGATGTTTTTTCACCTTAATGAAAATTTTGGCTTTACATACAATGCAAAGATTGCATGCAAGTGATTCTTTAGTTACCTTTACGTTACATTATACTTTGTCGGTTTAATCCAAAAGCCAATCCTTGCAATTATTAACTTTTCGTTAAGAAAGGCTTTTCAACAATATAAACCTTCCAATAATCTTAAGCACCAGGAATCCTTGACAAAATTTAGTAAAAAGGATCTCACTGTATCTCTACTCTGTATAGGCTGTATATGAATTTGGAGGACATCTGGTCCAAAGAAACAAATAGCACTGCTGATAAGTAAATTCAATTTGATAAGAATATTTAAGTACTCTCTGGAATGGTCTTCCTCATCCTAATCAGCTTGCTCCTTTTTCCTGCTCATTTAAAGGAGCACTCAAAACCCAAACTTGCCTAGTCTTCTTCTGTCATTTGAAACCATCACTACTTCACTCCACTACAAATCCCCCCTCTTATTGTGCGTTACTTCCCCCACCTCCTAGATTGTAAGCTCTTCGGGGCAGGGTCCTCTCCTCCTCCATTGTCACTGTCAGTATCTGTCTGTCATTTACAATCTCTATTTAATGTACAGCATTGCGTAATATGTTGGTGCTATATAAATACTGTTTATTATTAATGTTAATAATAATAAAAAAGTAATTTTTTTGTAATTTTTACAGCTGCAAAACCTTATTGCATGGCTCATTTTTTTAAGACTGCTTTAGATGCTCCCACTACCCTGTGGGCATTTTATCTATTTTGAACATGTTATAACATTGCATTCCCTGGCCCCAAGCTCTTACAAGCTCTTGAGATTTACTTATTGGAAATGGCTGATTCCTATTAAATTTCACTTCCCACAAATCCTTATATCACCTAACATCTTTTCATGCTAGTAAAATCATCCTAAAAATCTGGAAAAACTCTAACCATCCTACTATCATTTAATACGTGGGAATTATGACCAATTTTTTTATCAGGGTTTACAACTATATATAACAGCTGAGTATGCCTACAATTATACTGATTTGAATATGCAATATGACAACATATCTTTCTGTCCAGAGTTGCATTCATTTTTCACCAAGATTTTATATTAATGATGGGAGACAGTGTAAAATCTTCCCCAGCTCATTCCAAAATATTCTCATTAAGGACTGGACCAATCTATGTGTGAAAATGAGTTCACTTGCTTCCTAATCCACTGTTTCACAATTTGACCCTGAGGAATCCTGACATTGTATGCCATGCTATCAGGACAGGGAAAATCCATTGATGGAAAAACCTGGACATTTTGTATATTTAGATTTTAAGCTAACCTGATGTACACTTGACCAGCTGGAGCAACCCCAGATCATAACACTGCCCCCTAAAGCATGGGAACGTCATTTGGCAGACAGTATACCTGTATATAGCTTTATACACAAAGCTTGTTTGCTAATTTGCTTTGTTCAATGTAAGTGAGTATGGTCCGAGTAATAGACAGCGTAAACCATGAGTATATGTGATCCATTCCTATTTTTTAGAACCCATGATTTGGCTGTAGCTGTTTCATATATTTTATTGTAATAGCAAAACCTGAAATCAAACACTTTTAAAAAAAAGTGTTCTCTCTCTTCTGTTCTCCTAATGTCTCCTTTTTAGGAGTGTTTGTTAAAGAATACATGCTTGATGTACCATTCCCATAACTATTACATGAGCAGATTTGGATACTTTATCTCCAAATACCTTTATAGCAGAGTAATTACTTTTCAGCCTTAATCAGTGGCCAGTAAAGGGTAACTCTGTACCTAATATACAGACTTCAATACTGTTTAACTGACCTGGAACAAGCATGCAGCAAATAAAGTCAGTGTGATGTCAGACCTCCAAGTTTGAGTAGTTTGAGTACAGATCAGACTCTTAGAAATTACTTAAACTAGATCTGTATAACAGCCAAGGATTATGAGAAAGGGAAGTCTAAAAACTACAATCTCCAGTACAGGAAGGTAAGGTAAATCTTCCCAACGAGGATAAAAAGTAATAAATACTTAACAAAAGTTCTTACCCCCCCTACATTATCTATGACAAATGCTTTACAATGAATTACATATTAACATTTTACAATATTATTTAAAGTACCTGCAGAGATACATAAACTACAATTATGCTATGTGATTAGTCGAAATTTAATTAGCAGGACTTGTTTTTTTGTTACTTGATTGATCATGGCACTGAAACTGAAACCATTCTTTTGCACGTCATACATTGTATGTAGGCAGCCTATTGCAGATTTCATGTCTATCACATTTCTATCAATCATTTATTCAAAACTGCAGCCCTGTTTTATATTTACTGTGTCAGCACTTCTAAACCATAATATACACAGTAATTCACATTAATGGACAATTATGTCAGACCAAATGTAACATTGAGCGGTGTGATTGGATTTGGTGGGATTCATCCTCCTCAATCAGTTTTTCAATTAACACATTTGCTGTATTTTTTACTACTTTTCTAATTGCTACCCAAATCCATTGAATCAACATATATATAAACATATTTAAAATAAACCTGTTCTAGGGCTGCCACTGCTGAAAATGTCTGGCATCTATAACTTTTGAGGTATAGACCAAGAATAAGAATAAAGATTGGGAGGCACAGAAAAGATAGAAGTTTTTATGACAGCCAGGTAATTAGCAGTTTCAGAAGGAGAAGTCAGAGACGGTTGCTTCCATATTTCTTTCACTATAACGCGTATAGTTCTTCTTACTTGTGATTTCATAGTTAGAACTGTTTACTTATTTAAAATATATGGAAAAACCAATGCAAGATCAACCAGCATTTGCAATATGAAATCACAAATCATCACATACATACACACATATGTATATCACCTGGTAACTGCAGCCAGGTATAAGGATAAAGTACAAAGTTTGCAGCACCCTGAGAGGATTACCTGTTCAATAGAACACCTTAGTAGGGATGCAGCTCCTCTTCTTCTGCCAGTTCCAAGGACCTCGGTCACACACTTCTGTTCACATTATTTCTGGACAAGAGAAGGAAGAAACATACAGCACTGACAAATGTGAACACTCTTGGTAACACCTCCTTCCTCCAACCTTCCCCATCCCTGCTATCAGGCCCTCCTATTCTCCAGCCTCCCAATCATTCTACCTGGCCAGTCCCTACCTGGGAGTGCTTGTTCTCTGTTGCCTCATCTTGTTCAGTGCTCTGCTCTACTACAGAAATAGTACAATACATTGACTGTATTTATCAGCCATTTCCTTCCTGCTTTGTGTTCCTTTCTTGCATACACCTCTTTCATTTCTTTCCCCTTAGAAGTTAAAGTAAGTTTCTGTATGAGCCTCCCAAAACTCAGATACAATACATTGACAAAGTGTAACTGCTAAAGAAAGTTTTTATTATAATGTATTATTGCAACTTAGTTTAGCAATAGTTTATAAATTCATAGTAAGGATGAACACTTTTGCAGGGTGATCGTCTCCTGAATTTAAATTGAAATCACTGAAAACCCAAACCTTATATGAGGAAAGGCAAGCAATTACATTGCTAAAATCACCCGTAATTTAACCTTAGCTGCAATAACTAAATACAACTAAAAAGATTATTCACAAATATACTTTATATACAGGCCTGGGCACAGCTGCCCATAATCTAGGTTCTAAAATGATAGATCCGCAGGAAGCAATATTACAACTTTGAATTGTTGTGTGCCAATGTAACCCTTGCAGGGGGTATATATGCAACTTCCTTTCCTAAAGAGGTAACAGTAAACCATGTGCCATACATATTGCCCCATATGGGGTACATACAGTTCTTACTTTAAACTACTACTCCACACACATGCAGTTTCTTTGATCACAAATCTATTTTCATATTTGCAGGACAGTCATTGCCATTCTTTTCAAATATTTTGGAAAAACAAAAAGGGGCTGACTTAAAAAGCATTGGCTGTACCGTCAGGGGAGTGGTGTTCAGAGGTGTATAGGCTTCTCTCCTGTAATGAAATTGCTTTCTCTGATTTCACTGCATACTATAATCTTCTTGCATTATAATCTATAATCTTCGTGTGCATTAGAAGCTGAAACATGTCAGAGAGAGCCTAACTTCTTTCTTGGCTGCAGGACATCTGGCATCATCTAGCCATTTTTCTTCCCATCCTGATTGCCCCTGGCCAGCCTTTTGGCTTGGCATTACATGCACGTGTTACCTTGGGTGGTTTGCATTCAACATTCATCTATTAAGGCACTTTTTCATAACTAATCCCAAACCCTATCCCAGTTCTGGCACCATGGTGAAGACTCATGAGAAATGCTGGGATGTTAATAAGGAGCTAGGTACAGCATCCTTATGACCCATGCCCACCAGTCATTATCTGCTTGCAAGAAATAGATAACCACAAAACCCATCAACCCAATACCTCAAAAGGTATGTAATAAAGGATTTGTTTTCATTTAATTAGTATGCTGAAGAATGGGATAATAAGAACCAGGGAATGCAAAATATTAACACATTACATTTCACCTTTAATCCCTTCCCTGCCAAGAAACCTTGCAATTTACACCTCTATGTTGGCTGTATCTACACATTTGCACATGGCTTTTTTGACATTACATGGCCTATTACATACAAAAATGGCCAGAATGTACTTACAAGTTTTATCCCCATAGACTTCAATAATATTTGCTACAAAGTTCTGTTTGACTACATTTTAAACAGGATGAATCCCCAGCAAACTGAACCTGAGTGGATTCCATCATCCCTAATTGTCAAAAGCACTAAGCAGTGCTCAGATCATTGCATTACGTCCAAGTATTTACCAATAAATTGAGACTTTATTGTTACTATTGTTTACAAATGGGTCTATTTTCACTTCCAATCTCAATTCTGTTCTCAGCAGTCGACCAATTATAAGAGACCATTTTTTGGGGGTTTGCAATCAGATTTAGATAGAATAGAAATGACCAGGGTAGCTGAGACCCTTACCCCTTCCCTGCCCTTTTACCCCCCAAAACCTCCCTCTCCCACCTTGCCAATCCACCCCCACCTCCAAACACACTCTGACACATAATTTGGACTTTAATTCGCTGGCATGCAGCTGTTTAATTAAACATCATACATAAATAACACAGTTTCAAATAACAAACACTTTAATAACTTCCTATAAATCCAGCATACACTAACATAACATAGATAACTTAACAATTTAACCCCTGCAGCCTGGCTGTTTGCTATAAACCCAAACAGCCAGGCTGCAGGTCTTTCCATTCTGCAAACATCATTACACTTGCCCCTACCTGCCAGGCACTGCCTTGGGGGCCCCACCAATGAGGATCCCCCATATCAAAATTTTCTACTTTTTTACCAAACAGGACCCTTGCCTTCCAAGACCCTAACCGCCCCAACCAATCCACACCGCCCCCCTTTACCTGCTAAAGAAATGGGGGGTGGGAAACTTTTTCTTCCCAAAAGCATCCTCTAACTTCTGATCCAACCCTTTTTAACTCTTCCGATGCTACACTCCCCTTTAACCTTTTATTCAATCACCATTTCCACCCCTCCCTAACCATTTCCTCCTCTCCTTAACCCTCCCTGGGCTATACCTCGCACCCTGTCATATAGGTCCTGCGCCTATTGTTTTATTACTACAGCCTCTCTGATTGGTAAATATTGAGCGTAAGTACACAAGTCATGTCGTGTGTAAGAACTATTGATCAAATTCCGTCAAGATCTTTTTCTTTGTGAGAAACACAAAAGATTTACAGAATATCTTAGGTATGTGTGCCTTGTTTTGGGACTTTTGACCAATGGATTACAGAATAGACATTCAAGTAGAATGGTCTGCTTGTATGTACAAAGCCTATCCTGTTTAAGCATATTTCTTTGGTCATTCAGAGGTTAAGGAAAGAAACTATTAAACAGTAAACTACTCATATCTTTAATTAGGAGGTGACAAATAATGGTCTTTTGTCTTTAACTGCTCCTGGCATTGTATAATATATACTTCACAGAAAAATACATGAAGCCGGTTTCTAGGCTGTGGTTTAGATTTGTCCCTCCATGTCTGTAAAAGATCCTCTTTGTTTCAAGGAACACAAATAGAACATCTTTGCTGCTGGCTAATGGACAAACACAACATACGTAGAGGAATTCTTTCGTTATTATGAATAGTGTGAACGTGCCCTTTCTTGCCTTGCACAGTTACAGCCTGGGATAAAGCTGAAGGCTTTATAACTATAATAAATCTTTATTAAAAGGGAATTCACCAGCTGTAATTGCACAGGATAAAAGCATGACTGAATGTTATCATACACACTTTCTCTGTAAACATTTACATATTGCAAAGTGTAATATTACAGTGGTGATATGTGTATGTCTTTAATTTTTTCCTGCAATCTTTGTATGCTGTTTTACAGATTTTTTTCTGTTGTTTTCCAATTTATCATATCTTACTCATCCCTCCATATTACTTCACAGTAATACTATTGCTAAAATCCTTTATCTGTAGTCAGTACCTTAAAGTACCATCATATCTCTTCCCCTCTCACCCCCATGTGTATTGTCCCTGGAAATTAATTATCTTGACCCTGTCCTGGAAATCAAATTTATTAACCCCTGTGTTGTTATTATAGTGGCTACAAAAGATTTATCCTTGGGACCCAGTAGGAGTCTAAATTCCCCACTAGTCTTTGGGAGCAATCACCATTCACCAGAGGCAGGGGCTGTGCTGGTGCAGCTGTTAGGTAATGACTATAGGTAAAAAAGAGAGAACAGTCACCCTGCTTATGTCTGATACCATATATGAGTCTCAAACCTGCATCCAGCACATACCCTTTTGGCTAGCTGTACATAAAGGGTCTGTTTTTTAAAGTGCTCAAAACCAGAGAAGATAGACTATCATGCGTAAACCTGGGTGATCCCGCAAACATGGATTGAAAACATTTGCTAAATAATGGCAAATGATTTTAGGAATCATTCCAGGTTTGTTGGATCACACAGGTTCAAGCATGAAAGTCTATGTTCTCCAGTCTTGAAAAACTTTAATAAGTAAGGCCCATAGTGTGCCCATAGTCCTATTTGCTAAAATTTGGAATACCACTCTAACACTCTCTCCTGTGTTAGTAATAAATTCTGAGCAAAAAAAAAATGCTCCATACTTTATTCTCCATATGCTGTCTTCAAAACAGTTTTTCTCTAACGTTTGTTATCAGTTCTTCTCTACCACTGCTGACAGCACAACAAATCATAAACCTCAGCTTCTTTTTATTGTGACTGTGCTCGCGCAGGCGTATCATTAGCACAGGAGTTACAACCCTGTAGTACTTTGACTCTCCACAATGCTTTGTGAATCCACTGAATGTACGTTTAGCAGATGTTTGTGTTATATAAATATCATGACAGTGAAATAATAATCTTTAGCAAGGACATAGGATTTTTCAGCTCACATCACTGCCTCTCACATACTGTATCAGCAAATAGGGCATTCCTGAACTGACTGCATTTACATGCAGACCAACCTGGGAAATACTTGCACATGGAGCTGAGACTAAATGACGGATAGGACAGAAAGTGAATAGAAAGGAGAGGGCCAAAAGACCACAGATCAGAGAGAAATGACCTAGATGATCCTTTAGTTCATCAGAAAGGAAATAAAGTGGATTAGGATAAACTCTGCAGCTTGAAATTCTTGTTGTGCAAAAGTCACAGTGTAAAGAGAGAACTATTTACATGTGCCCAAAAGGAGGTAAGGGCCATTTTAGACTGGCAAGGAGCTAAAGCATTCTGCTGCAGGCTCATCTGTCCCAACATTTCCTATTCACGTGAATAGGAGTGGCTGGCAACCTGTGTGGGAGACGCTGTTCAAGACAGCAACAAGTCACTTTTGGTCGCAAAGTTGCTTTTTGAAGAACTGCACCATGGCTGCAACTATGTTATTTATTTGAGGGTTGATCAGGGGTAAAAAAAAGTCAAGAAAGGTTGCTTTAGAAAAAACTGGGGGGAGTTAGCTGCACAGAAAGATATCTGCTGAATGAAAAAGAGACAGAGCTCAATTCTGTTCCCCAGCTGTGTCCTGTATATACACAGACAGAGCACAAAGCTGCCACTAATCAGGGGAAATAAAGCTTGAAATCTGTCAGAAGCCATTTTAGCAGGAACCAGATGTTGGAGCTTTATCTGGGTGAGCATGGCAGAATAGCTGCCACCTAAGGCTGAAAGTGTTAATTACAGCCAGACCAATCTTGTAAAATCCATACAGTTCCAGGTTTGCTGGATCACCCGGCTTCACTGATGAAAGTGTATCCTCTCCAGCCCTGGAGAGCTTAAATAAATCAAGCCCAGTATCTTTGGTGGTTGCAGCCTCATATTTGTCTTGAATAAACAGTAGTAGAGCTTTCAACTTTTTCCTTGCAATATTTACATTATGTTCTTACTCAGCAACTAGTATAATTTAAAATGTATTGAGGTACAATACTTCAGTAGAAATTACAGATTTGTAAAACTACTTAAAAAAGTGCACAAAGAAACTACTCCCATTACAATTATTCCAGGAAATGTAATTTCCACCTCTGCCAAAAAGAAAGAAAATTCTGGTTACAAAAAGGAAAAGCTCATAAAGAGCTCAAAAGGCATTGCCAATGCATGGCCAGACCTGTTGCAGATCAGGATCATCAGGTCATGTACCCAGCAGTGATTCAGCTCTTTCATGGGTGTACAGTAAATTTGCCAAGGATTAAAATACAGGGAGATTTTATATCATTGCCTCTGCGTGAATCACAGCTGTGTAAGTATTCACATCCTAGCAACCCCTCCAAAATGCTCTGCTATGTAATGGCTAGCTGACTCAGTAATACAAAGGGGGGTTACTCGAATTACTGCAAAACATGTATGGAAATTTAAATTCTTGGTCTACTGTGATGTTTGTTCTTGCTGTGCTGGCACAGTCTGAATTAGGTACTTGCATTCTTAAATAATAAATTATGTTTTTATCCAGGGGGGCAATACCTGCACAACATATCACAATGATTGTTACACTGTGTTTAGGGAATAAAAACCCTATGGCTGTTACGTATTTCAATTCCTAATTATAGGGGTCATTAAAGACCCAGTGTTTGTAAGAAAAAAGGAACAGTTACATTTTTAGTATCAGACATATTGGCAATATGCAAAGGTTCCTATATAGATTCCTGCATAGCTTGGTTTTAGGTTGCTTCACTTCTGTGGTAGCATCTCATGGGGTAGTGGCACTATCTGATCTGCTAACTTTGTGCCCCCCCATGGTGGCTATTTTGTTGCAATGTCTCCAGAAGAGCTCCTGCAACTCAGCTGCATTGCTGCTGCCTTAGATGACCATGCAAAAACAGTGGTACCTCGGTATAAGTCCGCTTTGGAATAAGTCCAACTTGGTATAAGTCCTGTTTGGACACAAAAAATTTTGCTTGGTATACAACCTTTGTGCTAGGACTTGTATGGTTCAAAATGAGTCATAACACCGTGCGCTACCCTTATTTACTTCTCTCGAGACAAAGCCGCGACTGCCCACGAGGGTCAGTATGCCAGTTGTTACCATTCAGTGAACAACCCGTGCTATACCTCTCTGTGAATTACAGAACATCTCCTCCTCCTCCCTTCTCAGCACCATCCTAGTAGGCACTCGACTCTTCTCAGCAAGGTAAAGTGAGGTTAAAATTTAATTTATTTCATCTTAATGCTTTTGTATTTATGTATGTTTAGTATTAGGCAGTGTTTAAATAATTTTATACAGCCCCATCAATTTATAATATGCCAATAACAATAGTTTTTTTTCATGGGAACAAATTAAAAATTTTCCTTTTATTTCTTATTGGAAAAATTTGTTTGGTATAAGTCCTGTTTGGTCCAAGAATCTGGAACGGATTAAGGATTTATACCAAGGTACCATGGTACCTAAACATAGAATTATTCACAAAAAATGTGGGGAAAATATTTTAAGCCTAAAATGACCAAGACATAGTTCTTTACAGATTTGTAAAACTGTGTATAGATGATGGCATACAATCAGATTTCACAATGTACTAAAGAAAAACTGTGATGTTGCTGTGCTGCACATTCTTGTTTCCATAAGAAAAAGCTAGTTGTTTGTCTGTGTCTGACTTTAGTGCTTTTGAATTACAGACTCAGAACAAGCATGCTGGAAATGTGTCAGAAAAATCAAAATTTCTCATATCTGTAGTTCTGTTTCATGTCAGCAACCAGTTCACAAGAAAGTGTGACCACCAGGAAACAAACATTTTCAGAAGGAGAGTTCCCATGATTCTTGCATAACAATCTAATAAAGTTACGGTAGATAGAATTGGATGGAAATGTTCAATGTGTGAGTAGAAAACACTGAATTGATATGGTGAAATCTTAATTTATCCCTAAACAGATTGTTGAGATGGCCACAAATGTTACAATCCCTTTTAATGTACAGGTAGTCCCCTGGTTACATACGAGATAGGGACTGTAGGGTCGTTCTTAAGTGGAATTTGTATGTAAGTCAGAACAGATACATTATTTATTACATGAAATTAGGACAGATGTTTGTCTCAACATATTTTTAGTCAGCGTGGTGTCAGTATAAAATCCTCACTGTGAGTTAATCACAAAAAAAAGAAAACTTTATGGAGTCTGGTTATTCATTAACATCTGGAGCAAGCTGTGCTTAATTGCAGTTTGTCTTGGTCATTAAAGACTTACAAGATGTTACAGATCAGCTCAGCTCGTAAGATCACCCACAACCTCAGCTGTGTTTAGCAAAAAATTTCATCTGCAAGTCATGCAAACCATTCTGTCCCCCTTCAAGCCTCCATCCTGCAAATGAGCGAGCAGGAAAGCCCCGTTCGTATCTAAGAGTCATCTGTATGTTGGATGTACTTAACTTGGGGACTACCTGTAATTTTCTTTTTTTTACATATTCCATGACCTTATACATAAGGCAAAAAGACACTGTCTTTGCAAAGGCACCTCAAGACCTCAGATACTTCGCTAATGTTCACCCCTTTCCTTCTGTCTTAGTCACAAATAAATAAATATACAATGTTGTTCTGTCCAAGAAATTAAAGCGGAAGTCAATCCAAAACTAACCCAAAACAATAAAATCACACTTACCTTCAAACCCACAAACCAGTCTATCTGTCGGGAGGTTTCTCCTATTGGGTACCGCATTGTCCCGGTATCCACCTTTGACGCAGCGCAGAGAAAGTGCCAGGCACCGCCATCTTCTCTTCTTTCTGGTTCTTCTTCCTACATTACACGATCTCGCACTGCGCAGGCGCCAGATGGGGTAATGTAGAGTTGGAGAAAACTTGCTGATCACACTGCGCATGTGTGAGATTGGCAATTTTTCCCCCTATTGACGAAATGACTCTTTCTGCGCATGCCCAAGATGCTTGGGCATGCGCACAAGGAGCAGCCAAGAGCCTCCCGAAGTGGGTATCCCGAGAGGCCATATGCTCCTATTCATTCTTGATAGCCTAGGTGATCGAGAATTAAGGGAGCAGTGCTGCACCATTTTTTTTTAAATTGTCTACCCCTTTATGTAAAGTTTCTGTGTTTAGGTACGCTTTAAGTCTGTCTTCTGCCTATAACAGGATTTTTGTGATAAAGAAAATAGGCAGCACCAGCCCACATGTGCAGGGCCCTTGTTTGGTTCTATAAACTCTATTAGAAGAGTGACAGAGAGGAGGTATGTAGCCCTGGTTAGAATTCTTTCAGAGGTTTAGGTGGGGTATCCCAGGAATATAAGGTTTTCCTTTTGTTTCAAGCTCAGCTCCCTAGTATTGTGTCTGTGCTTGTGCATGAACAGAAGTTACAACCCTGTAGTACCATGAAACACTATACTGCTTTGTGACTCCACTGAACTTAAGTTTAGCTGATGTTTGTGTTAAATATACACCACGACAGCAGATTAAAAAACTTTTCAGCTCACAACACTGCCTCTCACACACTGTGTAAGTGCATAGGCATTCCTGGGATTACTATATTAACATGTGGACCATTTTAGGAAATTCCCACACACAAAGCTGAAAATAAAGGACCAACAGGATTGTAAGCAATATTAGGACAGCATATTTAGGGAGGAGTGGGATGCCAGGAAATATGGTGGTCTTAAGAAACTTTATGCAAGCTTGTTGTGTGGAAGCAACAGTGTGCAGGGAAAAGGGACTAATCATGGCAATAGGGGATTCAACATGAACACAGGGAATTACTGTCTACAAGTTGTCGAAAGGAAAGATAAGGCTGGAGTTCAGTTTTGAAAACTCAGAACCATTGAAATATTTGAAGGTTGTAGGATTTCAAGACACGTCAGCTCTTCTCTGTTATCTTTACTGTCTTCTTTTTAGTCTCTTTTCCCTTTGTTTCTGTACTCCCTTGGAACTGAGCAATTAGTTTCACTGAGCAATTCATTTTTAATTTTTTCTAGAATAAAATAAAAACTGTCTTAAACAGTCATAGCTGTAAATTCATATATGTGATGACATGACTGTAATAAAGAATTAAATCTATTATGATTGTGACAAAATAACATACATTTTTTAAAACAAGATGAACATGATAGATATGTATGCAGTGGTCAAGCAATGCCTCTGGGACCAAACCTACTCCTTGTACCCTGCTCCAATCAACAATGTGACCGACATCCAAAGTCATAGGTGTAGCTCTGTTCTTCAGAGTGACCAGAGAAAGATATTTCTATCCAAAGGAGCAAATGTTCAGCAAGAGTTTCAAAAGGTCTACTTGTGTCTTAGCATTGACCTATTGCAGTTTAGATTAATCAGGTCATGTACCAAGCAGTGATTCCACTCTTTTATAGCTTTACAGTCATTTACCAAGTATGAAAAGGAAACTTCTAAATATACGGGGATATTGATATCAAAGTGTCTGCGTGAATCAAAGCTGTGTAAGTATTCAGATTTTAGAAACCCCTCCTAAATGCTCTGCTATGTAATGGTAAGTGACTTAAGTGAGGATTTACTGAAAACATTTGCAGAAACTTAAGTGCTTGACCTGCTGAGTTTTGTTAACTGTTCTCACTGTGCTGATGCAACCTGAATTATTTTAGTAGGTAGATTTTGACAATTATTTAAGCATAGAAGAACCGGGACCATAAATCACTTGTGCAGGACCATTGTTGGGCTCTATTAACCCGATCAGTGGAGGGACAAAAAGGGAGGAGGTATGCAGTCCAGGGTTAGAACTCAGACCATTCCAAGGTGGGGTATCCCTGAAAAATTATGTTTACCTTGGGCTGCAGAAAATCTAGAAACACCCCAGCACAATAAATCACAAACCTCAGTTCCTTTGTATTCTGTCTGTGCTTGTGCACACACAACATTAGCACAGAAGTTTCAACTTTGTAATACTATCAATACTCTGCCTTTTGACTTCACTTAATGTAAGTTTAGCTGATGTGTTAAAAAAAACCCCATAGTAGCAGAATAAAAAACTTCAGCAAAGAGCAAGGGATTTTTCCACTCACAGCACTGATCTCATTGTTTTATTAAAGCTCTCCAAGGCTGAAGGATAAGAAATCCATTCCAGGATTGCTGAATCACCCAACTTCACTGATGAAAGTGTATCCTCTCCAGCCTTGGAGAGCTTTAATAAATGTGGCCCAATGTATCAGCTGATCAGAGATTTATATCTGTGTGAATCAAAGCTGTGTAAGTACTCACATCCCAGCAACCCCTCCAAAATGCTATGTATTGGCTAGTCTACTCAAAAAGATATTTTTTCTTCTGAAGGTGAGTGATTATATCAACAAGTGCCACAACCCCAGATATAATTTATAACTTTGTAGAGACATAAAAAATTGGGACTTTTTAGACACTTAATATTAACCACTTAATTTATAAATAACCATTCAATATAAAAGAATCACAAGTTTTTATTTCACATTATGATACAATAAAAACCATTTGAGTTGCAAGAGACAGAGTGCAGCAAATTAGCCACCATGAGTGGCACGGAGTTATACTTAGTAACATCTACTGTATGACAGTAAGTAGAAGCAATGGTGATTGTTGTATACTGCGGAGGTAGAAAGTCTTTTTGGTTTATAGCTGGAACCCTTGGACATGTGCTTGGTAGAAATTTTCCTACAGCATAGCTAACCACTAACAAAGCGTTAATTGAAAATGTACTGTGGATAGAACAACTCCTTTAGATTCCACCTTACAGGTTGATAATGAAGATGAAATGATCTGAATTCTCTAATATTGGATTAGACTGCACTATGAAAGAAAGAAGGGTTTTATTACTTCTGGACTAAGCTTCTGCTAGTGCCTTAACCTGCTTTTATTGGAGTCTTGATAGCTGTCATATATTGAGGGGATAGATATATCAAACTTTGTTTGATATATCTATGTATGTAATATGTAGACCTCAAGTGTATGTAATTTGTGGCTCCTGATGAAGTGGACTTTGTCTGCGAAACGCGTCGAGCAAAATATATGAGTATATCAACAAAAATACTTTGTGTTTTAAATGGTTTTAATTGTATCGTTATGAGAAATAAAAACTTGTGATTCTTTTATATTAATTGAATGGGTATTTATAAATTTGTTAATATAAAATGCCTAAAAAGTCCTAAATGTTTTTCTGTCTCTACAAATGTATAGCTTAATCAGTATTACAAGGAAGATTTGCTCATTGACATGTATTAAAAAGAAAGTTCAAAACCTGCTATCTGAGCTTTGTTACCTGTTCTCTGTTTGCTGGATCAACCTGGATATTAATAGGTAGATAGTGGTATTATTAAATACAAAAATACAGTTTTTAGTATATCCCCAGAGACAGATACCCATACAATCTACCTGCACTAAGGCAGGACCTGTCTGTGCTATCCACAAGTACAAGAGAAATGTTTTTACTCACAGTCACATTTCTGTGGCTTTATAAATTATAGGTATTCACCAGGTAACCTGTCTCCCTAACGTTGGCATTATACAGAAGGTATATGGTATATATAGCAACCTTACAGCATAGCTTGGTATCAGCAGAGTCACTTCACTTGAATTGCTTTGGTAGCATCTTTTGGAGTAGTGGCACAGAAATTTTCATGGCTCAACTAACTCCATGCTGGTGGCTATTTTGTTGCACTCTATTTGTCTCCAGAGGAGCTCTTGCAACTCAGCTCCATTGCTACCGCAGCCTCAGATACCCAGAGATGCTCAAACCTAAATTATTCACAAAAGACAATGTGGGTAATTTCTAAGCCTTAAAATTACCAACACCTAGTTCTTCACAGATTTGGATAACAAGTTGGCTCAGTGGTTAGCACTTTGGCCTTTGCAGTGTTACATCCCAGGTCCAGGTCACTATCTGCAAGGAGAGTGTGGGTTTCCTCCAGGTACTCCAGTTTCCTCCCACATGCCAAAAAACATGCAGTTAGGTTGATTGGCTCCCCCCTCCCCATTGTCCTTGGACCACGTTAATGACATACAACTATAGTGGAACATTAGATTGTTTGCCCCTTTGAGGGACAGCTAGTGACATGACTATGGACTTTGTACAGCGCTATGTAATATGTCAGTGCTATATAAATACTGGCTAATAATAGCATACAACTTGATTTCACAATGTACTAAAGTAACACTGTGATGAAAGACTTGCTTCCTAAGTTAATTGTTTGCCTGTGTCTGACTTTTGTGCTTTTGAGTTACCAACTCAGAACAAGCATGCTGTAAATCAATGTCAGAAAAGTATCACAATTCCTTATCTCTGTACTTCTGTTCCATGTAATCAACTCACAAAGCACTGAAACTAAAGTATGTGCATGATCATCCAGAAACAAGCATTTTCAAGAAGAGCTCCTATTATACTTACATGACGGAGTTGGCTGCTCTCATAAAGTCATTGTAGTTGTTTGACTTTCCTTAAAAGACCTACAATCATCAAGAAGCAAGACAATAAAGTATTTTGAAATATACTACTATAGGTATCATGCAAAAGAGAAGCATCAGGCACTGCGTATAACAAAGGCATGAGGCACCATACAGAGATCACTGAGGCTCTGGGTGTAATAGAGTGGTTTAGGGCACTGCATATAACAGAGTAACCTGCAACAGAAGGTTTGTGAAATTGTAAAATAGATCCATTCTGTGTATATATGTTTATTTGAACAATTTGTCTATAAATGCCTGTAGTCTATGCATTTTTACATCATGTTTTTGTTTCCGTAGTGTTGTGTTTCTAGAATTCTGACAGTTCGTTAGAATTTCCACTTCAGATGTTAATAATTTTCCATTCACAAGAAAGTTCACTTTAGGTTCAGTGAATTTTTACTCATATAGGTAGTATAAAATAATTAAACATGATTTTATAACATTAACTAAAAGAGTCCAAATGTAAAAATAAAGTAAAACTTAACCATAAAAATGGGTAATTTACATATTGATATGCAAACTTTTTTTTTACATTCATAAGTAATTTTTTTTTAACCAGCCTGGTGGTTCACGCACATCTGCCACACTGTTTAGCCACAGAGTAGAATAAAAATATTTAACCAGAACATACATTATATGGGGATTTAAATGGCAGTTAACCTATTTTGATTCTCTTTTTAATGGGCAACCAGTGAAATAATTGAAGAATCGGTGTTATATGACAATGGCAGGGTTTTGTTTAGAAGCGGTATTTTGTATACCTTTAGGTGCTACAAGTTGTTATCTGAGAGGTCTGAGTATAGGGCACTGCAGTAGTCAAGCTGATGTAACAAAATCAAGGTCTTCTGGAGAGATAATATGTTTAGTTGTCCCATATTATGTTCCCATATTAGATAGTGAATAATGGAGGATTATACAACAGCAGAAATTATATATACAGCAGAAATTTGTTTTTTGAAGATATATTCCCAATCAATAAATACACCCAAGTTGTGCACATATTCAGAGCAATGTAGATCTGTTACCCCCCTACTCCAATGAAGATAAAGGGGAATTGATTTCTTTTGTTGCAAGGCTTTGTCCTCCAATCACAAGAACTTCAATTTTGGAAGAATTTAGTTTTATTTAGTTGACTTAGCAGATATTTATGGTTGGAGCTGGCTATGTTATGCCAAATTTGAAAGATATACTGTAGCCATGGGTCATCAACATGGCAGTAGCACTTTAAGCCATTGTTTGGATGAGTTTGCCAGGTTGTTGCATGTTTATTATGAACAACAAAGGGAATGAGTCCTGAGGATCACTATATTTTAGTGGTACAGCGGAGGACTGGAAGGATCACAAAGACACAGTTCTGACAGCAGGACTGCAACCACTAAAGGACTAATGCACCATTGTGACAGTGTTTCTGTTTGTTGTTTAGCATGATTTTATGGTCAGCTCTACTGAAATCCAATGGCAGAACCAGGAGGGACCACCAGCAGATTGTGGAATATCTGCATAATGTTTGTTTGTTGTGATGTTTCCTGAAGCCAGGTTGAAGAGAGTCATAGATGTTGTTTTCTTACAGTTTGGCTTTAAGTTGGAAAGAAACAGTATTCTCCATTGCAGTTTTCCTGTTAATTGGAAAGTCAATCAGCAGTCTGATAGTATCAATGTGCAGGATGGAGACAGAGAAAAGTGGCTTTATAGGATACAAAGCTGAGTTGTGGGTAAAATGTGCTTTGTGTGATTCACAGGACTGTGTGAAAGAATAAAAGAAAAATGTGGAAGGGTAATATGTACAGTATGTCCATTTCAGCATTATGTAATGAGATAGGTGTATCTAACATAAGATTTATGTTGCCATGCTGTCTTTTACAGGGAAGTGGCTCCTTGGCCTTTGCAGCAAAGACTCCCAGAGACCCCTCAATTTTCTTCTGTTGTATTACAGACTATAGTCCTCTCTTGTCATCTCCATAACTGAAGAGTACCTAAGGAATCTTTGCTCCAATCATGATAGCCCTCTAATAAAGATGACACTTGAATAGAAATTTTGTATATACAAAAAGACAGTTCCCATATTTCTATTTATTGTGTATGGAGCCTTTTACCTATTATTACAGCTAGTATGCATACCTGCCACACTCCTGGACCATTTTGGGTAAACTGGCCCTCTTCTGAGTCTCAGTTCTAAATGGACAGCAAAAAGTTGTCCCACATTTTAATGGTACCTCCTCTTCACATATTGGTAAATAAGACCATTCTGCACACATACAATGCAAGCCATTTAAAATCACTGGTACACCGTGGTGGCACTCTGGAGGGCAGGATATTTTGTATGTAAGACAAGGTGAATTTTTTTTTGTTTGTTTGGGTGTAAGTGTATAACAATTTTTCTCTCATTGTCAGCTTGATAATGGGAGCCCTGGTGTCCTTGAAATGTTGGATGTCTGCATACAAGTTTCAGGTTAAGTATGCAAATACTGTGCTGACTTTTTCTTCTATTTATTTCCTCTTCAATTAAACTAAGTTTCTAAGTGCACATAGGGCTCCAGCAATCCTGCTGCCTTTTTATAAGGTCTCTGCTCTTTTCTGCTATGTAAGCTCATCTGTGACTCCATCGCCTGCATATATGGCCTCCTCAGTCTCCCCATAATGTGGTTCGCTATACGTTCACCCCTCTCTAAGCATATATATAGTCCCTTGACCCCTTGTATGCACTTGCTAGATCATATATATACTTGCTTCTTTCAGTTCTTTAACCAGGTAGGTGATCAAGCAATGTTGTCATGATGATCACCAGATCTGCTTTAAGTCTGGTATCTGCAAGAAAGTAAGAAGAATCCTTCCCTTCTTCTCCTGTGCTGCAGTCCTTTGTCATAGGATATCACATGATATGGACATATATCATAGGAGCCAAGGAGAAGCATAATACAGAAGACTGCTTTTGCTGGTTTTGTTACTTGCCAGCAAAGCTCATACACTGTATGCTGTAAAGGTGACAAAAACTCGTACTACAGTCCAGTGAGTTTTTTTAAATTGCTTTCAGGCTGTGTCCGCAGATGAACAGAAGATCTGATTTTTTCTGGTAAAATTAATATTACTTTAGGGAAATGCTTACAAAAAATTCTGTGAGAAAAATATAATTGCCTTAAGCTTCTCTGTTTAATGCAGGTACTTCCCTACCCATTTCCGTGAGACAGTGCCTCTGCTCTATCACATGCAGTGCCTTATAATTCTTTATTCTCCACTATGCACAGTGCGTCTTTATTTCATAAAATGCTTCATATCTCTCCCCTATAAGTAGAGCCTCACTGGATCTATTATGTGTTGTATCCTTCTCTCTTTGTGTAGCATCTCATATCTCTTTAATAAATGTAGTGCCTTATACCCTTGTATTGTACCAATGTGCATCATGCCTTGCACAGTGCCTCATGCTTCTGTGTTATTGACAGTGTACCATACTTCTGTATTACAAACTGCATTTCATTTCTTTGTGTAACCATTATTGTCTAATACCACTGTATCACCAGTAAATTATATTTTGTGTTTTTAAAGCAAATAATTAGTTTCTATATTCATTAGTAAGAAATACTATCACAAAATAGGTTGATATGCTGACAAAAGAAGCTTTCCTACAATGTACAAATGATTCATAAATGTCCCAGGGTCATAAAGAGTCAACAAATTGGTCAATGGTCAGCCCTAATCCCTTTTAGGAGCCACAGTGAAACAGCAGGCCAGTGAAACAGATTGGGTACAATGGAATGTAAACATAAAGGAGAGTTGGGAATGGGGTGCTGATGTCACCAGAACCTGAAAGCTATATTGTTGGACTGGTGGAATGCCAAGTAGGTGCAGGTCATCAACAGAAATGATCAGTTGAAGTGGAGGATGGGTCAGGTCAGCAATGTGCAGGAACCCACTTC
This sequence comes from Pyxicephalus adspersus, assembly GCF_032062135.1. Classification (NCBI taxonomy): domain Eukaryota; kingdom Metazoa; phylum Chordata; class Amphibia; order Anura; family Pyxicephalidae; genus Pyxicephalus; species Pyxicephalus adspersus. The sequence continues at coordinate 139,671,281 of NC_092860.1, forward strand.
GATAAAACAAGTCATGCAGGTCACACTAGAATGTATGTCAGACTTCTAGACCTTTCTGTAGTGAGGCTTTGCTGTTTGGCATCACTATTGGTAGCAGGACGCATCTATACAGAGCCACATTACTGGACATGCTTTTATCTATAGAACCATGCATGTTCCCTAGGTGCTCACCCCATAACTATCTACCCTGGCCAGCACAATATTCCTGACTAGGCTTTAGGATTTTAAGTTACATCTCTGTATATGGCTATCACAAAGGCTTGGTAGCACCATGATTAGCAAGTGGCTTTTTGAATACTTACTTACATACAGCTTTAAACTTCTGCTCTGTCTTCATATGACTCAAACTTCTTTGTTAATGTGTCAGTTCTTTTTTCTCCAAACTGGGGTCATGCCATGTCTTGTTGTTTTGTTTTTGTACAACCAAATTTGCAAACTACTCCCTCAACTCTTCACAGTGGGTAAGCAAGATGAGATCACAGCTTATCTTTTGACTGTTCCATTCAAAAGCTGTGACTCTTTTATTTATAGGGTGTATATACAGCATTGGTGACTCAAACTATCCAAAGAGTGCCATATAGGGTATCTCCTAAAATAAACCCTTTATACACTATAATACCTTATCTTGTTGGTTTCTAGACTCCAAGAATAGGCATTTGCCACAGGACAAGTTATATTTTCAGTATGTTTTAGCAAAAGTAGCAAAAGTTTTTAACTTAGAATTACACAAGGAAAAATGATAAAAAAGCACAATAAGCAAAGCTTCAGCACTACCTTAAGGCATCATTTTTTAGCCATGTGACTGCATTGTTTACATTTATTGGACTCTGAAAAGTGACTTAGAATACTTAGAATATTCCTATAAAGAATACCTATCTTAGTGTTTGTGACTTAAACCTACAGTGAACAAAGATTCTATGACTTGCTAGGCAATGTTACTGTGATTATGTGTCCAGCAATGAATATTTTGCTTATCAAAATGAAACAATGGAAAAACATTTTGCAGATAAAAAAGGCGGAACTATATGCAAAAAGACCTGACTAGTAGATATCCTACAAAAATATCCCTATTATGCAAAGTACATGTTCAAATATCAGATTATTTACAGCAAATAAAAGCTCTGCAACCTAATGATTAACCCAGAAAAATAATGCTTGGATCACAAATCATGCAATTCATCAAACATATGTATTATTTTACTGATGCAAGTGTGATAGAACTGATCATTCCAAATTAGCAATGATCAGCCACACTCCACCACCTCAGGAACAATACCAGACACCAGAAGCCCCCCTTACCAATTTCTCCACCACTACACCAGAGACACCACACCTAAAGTGGTACCCCACAGCACCAATACTGTTACCCTCCAAAACCGCCCTCAAGGACGTCTCAACCGCCAGTCCCATATACCCAACAGGTCCCGGAAATAGCCTCATCAACTACTTCCCAACCCTAAGATCGAGGGTGGGCAAGGTACTCTTCTCTCCACAGATTCTCCTCACTAATGACCCCTACTCCTTCCCTTTCCCTCTTTTAATTCCTCTGCCTCCCGCATTGAACTAGCCAGTCACTTTACCTCCCCAATTTTAACCCAGACTGTTCATAGTCCCTGCCCGTTCCTGAAAAGAACTCACTCAGATCTGCACATTTAGGATCCACTCATCACTGGCAGAAGAAGAAGGCAACAAGAATCTACAAAAGTCACTTGAAGACACCAAAAAAGTTTGAAAGACACCAATTTTTCCTTCCCTCATTTTACTGCCTATATCTCTTCATTCCATTTGTTCCATATTTTTATCTGCTCTGGTGTTATGCATAACTGTTTATTACTCTCAAGGCATCAAACCTTTTTACTACAGACATTGTAACTCCTATATCCAGTGCTTAATACTACTGCATTACATGTAGTGCCTCATACCTCTACTTTCCATGCAGTGCCTTATACCTCTGTGTTACACACAGTACTTAATCTCTCTCCATTACTCATGGAATCACAATGTCTCTTCTGTATTACCAACACGTGTTTTCTCCCTTCATAATCTCATGGGGATACAGGTAGTCCCCGGGCTACATACAAGATGGGGACTGTAGGTTTGTTCTTAAGTTGAATATGTATGTAAGTCAGATCAGGTACATTATTTTATTAAATGCAATTAGGACAGATGTTTGTCTCAACATATTATTAGGCAGCATGGTGTCATTACTGTATAAAATCCCCACTGTGAGTTAATCACAAACAAAACAAAACAAAAAAAACTTCATGGAGCCTAGACATTCATTAACTTCTGGAGCAAGCTGTGCTTTGATATGCAAAAAGAAACTACTGCAGAGTTTGCCTTGGTCAATAAAGAGTTACAAGAGCTTGCAGAACAGCAAAAGATTTCTTCATGCGAATTACCCCTTCCTCCCATCAAGCCTCTGTACTGTTCGTATGTAGGAGACGTCTATACGTCGAATGTCCTTAACTCCGGGACTACCTGTAGTATTTTACCCTTTTTGGCAGGGATGTCCATAAGTTTTTACTACCTATATAGCAAATAAGCTTCTAAGGAACAAAAAGCTGCAATTATATTTCGCATATACTAGGGGACAACTACAATGGGCCTTTTTACAAGAAGAGCATTTTTAGTTTACCTTTCAGTTTGAAATTTAAGTGAATTGATTCGCTGGGTTAAATTTACCTGAATTAAAACAAGTTTAAGGTGTATGCAAGGTCAATTTTTTAGTTTTTTAATTTTGCATAAAGTAGGAAAATGTTTTAAATAGGGAAGTAAAACTTAAACACTACACAAAATCAAAGAAAATAAACCACTATCTCAAAATAAAAAAACACAAAAAACCTGAACAAACAAATAATTAACAGTAAAAGAAACTAAAAATAACTGACCACATACAAGATGGATAAAAATGCACAGCAGCAACTTAGTATCACAAAACTGAAGTCTAGCTTAACTTTTCTTGTTAAGACTACAGCTTTCCAACCTTCTAATTGTCTCTGATGGGCAGATCAAAGTCCCTCTGGCCCCCTTTCCTCCTCAGTGGGATGGGTGGGTATGCAAACTTTTATAAAGATAAATTATTTCATTATTTAATAGTTGTTTTGCACTAAACCTTTATCCAAAATGTAGTTGCTTTTTTTTTTTTTATGGCTAGCAAAAAATGGATGCGGCAGGGGTGTGACATTTGCCTACATACTTTGAACTAAAAAGTGACCTCATCAGAAGCTATCTTTGCTTAATCTTTACCCAACTTTACCCTCCTTTGTATCTCCTATCTATCATGGCTTCCTATATTGATCTTCACATGTACTAAACCCACAAAGAAAATATGGTTACCTAACATTGCCTTATTTATTCAGATGACTATACGAGATAGGGACTGTAGGTTTGTTCTTAAGTTGAATTTGTATGTAAGTCAGAACAGGTACATTATTTTGATAAATGCAATTAGGACAGATGTTTGTCTCAACATATTATTAGGCAGCGTGGTGTCATTACTGTATAAAATCCTTACTGTAAATCACAAACCAAAAACCAAAAAATCTTATAACTTGTGGAGCAAGCTGTGCTTTGAAATGCAAAATGGAACAACAGCAGAGTTTGTCTTTGTCATTTACGAGTTACAAGAGGCTGCAGAAAGAGCTCAGTCCTTAAGATCACCCACAACCTCAGCCCTGTTTAGCAAAAGATTTCTTCTGCAAGTCATGAAAACCGCCACCCCCAGCCCCCCTCCAAGCCTCCATCTTGCGCAGAGCGAGCAGGGAAGCCCTGTTTGTATCTTGGAAGAGCTGTTTCTATGTTGGATGCCCCTAGCTCTGGAACTACCTGTATATTGATGAACTGATTCTTTGCACTTAAGGCTCAATACAGCACTGCATTCCTCATCAATACGACATTGCAGGGTATTGCAAACTAGAAAAAATAGCAATGAGGTTTATGACAAATGTCCTTCCAACTTTAACCATGAATAGTTTGATGGCGCTCTAGACACCTTGAAATGCTATTGTATATTTTGCTTATTCTGACATCCACTATGATGACTCCAGTAAAGTTCCAATAGGTGTAAATCAGAAAATATAAAGGATGAGGGATTGGAGAAAAAAACTTGTTTCAAATTATAATTCTGAAACAGTATGAAAAAACCTTTGGAAAGAGGTTTATTTAGGCAAACTAAATAGTATTTACTTTACATAATGTGTTCCATTAAAATAGCCAACATAAAGTTTACTTGTTTGACACAATTCAACTTGTGCACCAATGCAATGTATGTTTTTTGGAAGGAAAACAAGACCACGGTCCATATATCATAACTCAAAATTAGTCTTGTTTCCCAACACGTTTTACTGTATGGCTTTTTCAGGGGAATTTGAGATGGGTAACAGGTAATGTGTCCAGAAGTATTAAGGATTCCGATCAATGGCTTAGACATAATGCAAAATGGAAATCCTAGAGTGTCAAGAATATCCCTAAGATGCAGAGAAATAGGTCAGAAGACATGGATATAGTCCCATATAAAGGTATAAAGAAGATTGTTTCTCAGCAGTAGAACAACACCTCCTGCCCTTGGTTTTATTCATATTCATCCATGATTATGATCATTTGATTTCTGAAACAAGCTCTTCTTTTCTAATACGTTTACAGGACCACAGGACCTGGGGATCTGTGCCCTCTTCAGTGTCACCCACCTTGCACCCCCCTGCTGCCTGCACCAACTCTGCCCTGCTATCATTCCCTCTGCTTACTTCCTGGTCCAAGTCATGTGACTCACAGCCATCTGTTTCCTTACCTCAGGGGATGTGTTCCCCCTACTGGTCGAGATATGAACACCACCTACGTCTCTTCTCCAGCACTCCCTCTGGTGGGAGGGCAGGATGCCTGCAGGTCACATGGCTCTTATCCATCACCTGACCTTACCTATAAAAGGAAGTAACTGGTAACAAGAAGTTGCCAAAACAAGTTCCCTTAGGCCCTATTTCCAGGTTCCAGCTATTCCTGCTTGCGTCTCCACTTCCTGATTTCCTGTGTACCAACCCTGGCTTTGACCCTTGACTACTCCTGCTTGCCCCCTGCCCTGACCCCTGGCTTGTTTGGCCAAGCTTCTGTCTCATGTTCAGGCACCTCGCCTGGTTTTTGTCTGTCAGTAGTCACCTGCCCCTGTGTGTATAGGGGGTGTAACCTGGCTGTTGCCCGCAGCGTAACATCCTCACCTCTAGTTTCTGAAGAAGACCTGCAGCTGCTTAGACTCTGCGTCATGCGCACGTCTCTACCAACTGGCCTATTGACACGGCAGGCCCACCATCCTACCCTGCAGCACCGTGACAGTTTATAGCTGGAAGAGGAAAGGTAATGAATAGAAAAGGAAATGATCTCCTCTGATCTTGGACTTATTTTTATACACTGATTTGACTGTGTCTTTGGACCATTTGTTTTTATATAGATACCATCAGTCTTGAAAATCAGTAAGTAGTCCCCCTTATAACTGTTATAAAATACACTGATATAAAATACCCCTTGATTCATTTATCTTTATTTCATTTCATTTATCTTTTTATTTTATGTATAGTGATATTTGAAATCCCAAATTTGTGCAAAAACTTTTTTGTTCATTTGTATCCATGTTTTGAGGCAGTTCTCTCCATCCAGATAGAAGTTGGTAATATTTGGTGTATAATAGATTGGCAATTGTATGAAGGTCACCTTTTTATTTTGGAGTTGCTTTTTACTACTTTAGTTAGTTCCAGTTCAAAACAATTGTACATTGAACATGAGATAGAACTACATTCTGGTTTCGGTTCACTGATTGGTTTTTTACTTCCCTTACAGATTACACATGACAAAAATAGTGTACTTGTAAGTATATTAAAGATAATTTTAAATACAGTAAATTCAAAACTTAAAGTGGAACTAAACGGAAAACAAAAAAATTACACTTACCTTTAATCCTGCAGATCCCTCCATGGTGCTTGTCCTTCCTGCGATCCAATCCCGCATGTCCTGGAATTCCTCTTTTTCCAGGCTGAGGAAGCGCCCAGGTGCGGCCATCATCGATCTTCTCTTCCGTCCTGGTCTTGTCTGCTTGGCACGTCACAAGATCTTGCACTGTGCAGGTGTAAGGTTGGGTGCTATAACCCACTTTAAAGGGGGAATAAAGAGAACTGATTTCACTGCGCTTGCGTGAGCACATGTCTGAGATTAGGGCATGCGCAGAAGGAGCACCCAGAGCCTTCCAGGATGCATGTTGTAGGTATCCTAGGGGGGTCTCCGCTCCCATTCAGTGTTGATCACCTCGGCCTCGCCTGGTATTCATACATTATAGTCTCTTTAATGATTTTTATTTTTTGCCCTATAGGTATTTATTTGTGAATGATTATTATGGTTCATGCTATTTTTTTTTAGCCTTTGTGTATCCTTTGTAAATCCATATATACATAGGGTAGTGTTATGTTTGTTACATACAGGCTTTGTCTCCAGGCTCACTTTTGCTGGCTCATCTATTTTATTTTGGGTTTATCAAACCTGGTTTCCAAGGTAGGGGACCATAGATGACCCTGTTTACATTGACTAGGATAGGAACAGAACAGTACAAGTTCCCATACAGCAGTAAAGTGGCTTGGTGCTGTGTTTGGATTAAAAGCCTTACCTTAAAAAAAATCCTTACCCAAAATGTCTGTATCCCCTGAATGTATTTAACATGTTTAACAATGTATTAATAAATTATAGCACCCAGTGTTTCTTAAGCAATAGTTTGCCCATCCTCCCTTCACATAATACCAATGCTGATTGTAGGGCCACCAGGAGTTTACTGTATTCATGTACTAAGTGGAGAGCAATCACATTGGTGGTTGATTGTGAGTGGATGGCACCGTAATATATGGGGAGCACTGATAATCAATGATTGAGGACAGATGCAAAGTTAAACAATAGTGGTGTTGGAGTGCAGGGGTTGCAGAGGTAGACAGTAGGGGGGTGTTGTGGGGATCATTGGCAGACAGGGGTCCAATGGTGATCAGTGGTGAATAAAGGATGCAAAGTTGACCAGTGTTGAAGTAGGGGCACAGAGGTGATTAGTGGTGGAGGAGGAATAGAGAGGCAATCAGTAGTGGTGCAGAGGTGATCACTGATGAAGGAAAAATGCAGAGGCCATCAAAGGTGAAAGAAGGCTGTAGGGGTGCAGAAGTGATCAGTGGTGGAGGAGGAATGCAGAGGCAATCAGAGGAGAAAGAAGGCTGCAGGGGTTGCAGAGGTGATTATTGGAGGTAGAGAACTGCATGGAGTGCAGAGGTAATTAGGGTTACAGGTGTTGAAGAAGTGATCTTTTATGGAAGAGGGGTGCAGAGATTATCACTGTTGGAGAATTGGTGGTGCAGAAGAAAACAGTAGTGGAGGTGGTGGAGAAGGGGTGCATGTAGGAAGTGCAGAGGTGATGAACGGCGGACAAGGGATGCAGGGAGTTCAGACATAATAAGTGATGCAGATGTTGCAGAAGTGAGCAGCAGTAAATGATGGGTGCACAGGTGAGCAATAGTAAAGATGTGCAAGCGATAAACAAAACCTGTAGGTATGGAGAGTGGACAAGAGCTTGCAGGTGAGGGATGTGGAGTTATTTTCAATAAGGTTGGCTGAAAATGTCATCTCTCTCCCTATTTTCTGTATACAGAAAACCATATCTAACACGTTTTTAAAAATACTAAAGCTGATCTGAAAGATTTTTGTTGTGACAATAATTTATATAACTTTTGTGGGTGCAACAACTATGGTATGTGAACTGTGTTGTGTCTAATGATACCCCTATAAGGAACTGTTTATTGTTACTACACCCAAAATTCTCTTTGGCGCAAATAATGCACTGCATCATTGTTCTCCTTCAATCACCCTTGGGGTATCACTGTAAGGCAATTAGTTACACAAATATTTTGTTTTACATTTTAATTGTGGTTTTATTAACAATATATTTTAACTTCACTACTTAAGACACGAACAGAAGCAAATCTATGACAGTTTTTTGTGTTTGATAGGCATGGTTGATCTTTAGAATCTATCTGAGTCTGCTTTGGGATTTTACCTTGCTTCCTGTCTTATAGAGGGTCAGTCACAAAATTTTGGCTGGACTTTTGCTCTTTAAACTTTGTGTTATTGTGTCATTACTCCCACAGGCCAAAACAAAATTGTATTTCCTGTATTGCAGTTATAGCATACACAACCTATTTTAAAAACCACCTAATTTCAATATATGGTTCCTTATTCAATATTTCCATGCCAACTATAAAAATATTTATAGTAGCACTCGCACTGTAAAATCTCTCCATCCATGGAAATAAATGAGGACATTGTACTGATGGCATGAATCAGCTTAAGCAACTAACAAGTAATGTGGCGCCTCTGAATACAGCTGGAAACAGCAACATCACCATCTAGTGGTAACACTGAGGAATCACAGAAACTGAGGAAAAAGTGTATTAGCTTGCCTTTAAAAGTGATTTTAACACATGCTTGAGTCCAATTGTAAATCTTCTAAAAAAAGCTGTAGTTGTTTATATTTTTAAAATATACTGGTGAATAAGATCAATAAATAGTGAAAAGATTTATCATTTTTTTTCTAAACTATTACCACTTAATTTCCTGTATATCCCAATGGAACACAACCGTTTTTTTTAGAAAGCGAACACAGTTAATAAGGTTACTGGATTCCTTTGGCCAACGACAACTGGGAGCCCTAAATTTTTTATGTGTTGGCCTGCCCACTTTTTTGACCACTGGGATACAGCTGCTCCCCCACTCAGCTTCCGAAAATTCTGTATATATATATTTTGGTAAATTAAGATATGGTATGACCTTGAGTCAAAAGTAAAGAAAAGAGCCACTGACTACAAAGCGGCCTCTTATCTGGAATTCCAATATGTATAGAAAACTATGTATGTACAATTAGAGTGCATTCCTTGTTTCCATGTGTAAATATATGACAATATTTTATGTCACATGGTGATAAAAAGGTCACAATATGGTGATAAAAAGGCGCAATATTGGGCTGCGTTATCTCAGGTAAAACCAATAGTGTTCTGTTTGCAGAGAACCTTTATCTGTTGATTATTTAGAATTTCTGTTTTGCGGCTGATTTTACAGGGAATCTGCAAGAGCCGGGTGGGAATGATTCCCAGTATCATGCCCCCCCATCTTCCTAAGCTCCTTAAGACTTTTTAGCACACCCTGTGCTAGGCAGCAAGTGTTACAACATTGTATTTATGGAAAAGGTCAGTTTATAGAAAAAATAAAGCACAGGGCTCACAGTGTGCAAGTAATCAATATGAAATGGCCAGAGAGACTTGTGCTGCCAGGTGTTCAACTTTACCTTTTAAGTATTCAATATATTTTCTTGTATTATTTAATATTAGTTCTTACTAAATTTTAAAGTTCTTATGACCTGCAGAATTAACTATGCATTTTACAGAATTCTAGACTAAAAAAAAGTCTCCCTGCTGGGGGAACATGGCAGTTGCCAGGACCTGGGGTTGCTTTGCTTGGTGAGGTATAGCAACTTTATGTATGAAAAATGTCGCCTGGAAATACCCAGCACTTTCTGCAGTTGATTGTGGTGCTCTATACCTGTGGTCGCCAACCTTTTCTGACCTACGGACTTGCAGATCGAGTTCTCAAACCTACATCATTTGTGCTCAACTACCAGATCTTCCTGTATACCAGATCTGTCCTGAGGGAAAAACGGGACCAGGCTTAAGATAAGGAATTCTGACCTTCAAATCGTATCGTCTCTTGTTTTGTGACCCCCGACTCTCAGAAGAAAGCCTTTCATGAGCCACTTTCAAATTCTTATGGAGTCGCAAAACATAATTTTCGTGTGTGGCAGCAGAAGTCCCATCCAATGAGATGCCAAAGGCAAAGTCAATGGGCAGCCTGGCTTCTCTCCCAAACATCAGGCGATAAGGTAAGAATACCCAGTCACTTCATGCTTGGTGCTGTTATATGCATGAACTAGCGCAGAAACAAACCAACTCCAATGCTGCTTTTTGTCTGTTGTCAGAGTCCCCAGCATGTCCAAAAGGGTACGATTAAACCTCTCTGGTTGAGGATCCCCCTGAGGGTAATATGGGGTAGTTCTCGACTTCTTCACCCCCAACATATTCACTAGCTCTCTGACTAGTCTCAAAATCTCTCCCTTGATCCGAGTGGATTCTCAGTGGTAGACCATAATGAACAAAGTACTTCTCCGCCTGGATATTGGCTACAGTGTAGGCTTTCTGGTCTTTTGTCGGGAATGCTTGGGCATAATGAGTGAAATGATCTGTGACCACCAGGATATTCCCCTGTCCACATGTGTCTGATTCCAAGCACAGAATATCCCTGCACACCAGCTCCATAGGACTTTGACTCTGCAAGTGACCCATTGGAGCGGTTCTTGATGGTAGAACCTTTCGTTTAATACACCTCAAACATGAGTGGCAATACTCTACTTCAGCCCGCATACAAGGCAAATAGAATCAATCTATCGATGTGTGAGACTCCACTTCAATTTATTAAAAGTTTCCACACAGGCAGCAGCCTATTCCTCTTGGATGTTTTCTTTGGCCCTCCGAGGTCCTTTCTCAGAGTGTGTTGAGATAACTGGCGTGAATTCACCCTCTTCACCCTCATTCTTCAATAGCTCGTCCAAAGGCCTGGCAATTTTGGTGAACCCCTCCACAAATCTTCTATAGAAAGAGCAGAACCCCAGGAATGATCTAAGCTCTTATACAGTTAGGGTTTGCGGCAAGGTGGTTACAGCTTCCAGTTTGGAGGGATGAGTGGCCACACCATCTGCCGAGACAACATGTCTCAGGTAAATAATGGATGGAAGACAAAATTGTCATTTTTCAAGGGACAGCTTGAAGCCATCACTCTGGAGACAGTCTAAGACCTTTATCTGACGTTCCTTGTGTTCTTCCAGAGTTTGCCCGAAAACGATCAGGTCATCAAGGTACACCAGTACTTCCACAAGATGCATGTCACCCACTGTCCTCTCCATCAGCCGTTGAAAAGTGGCTGGAGCTCCTTTCAGGCCTTGAGGCATCCGAATAAACTGGAAAAATCCAACAGGACCAATGAAATGCAATGAAAGCTGTCTTCTCCTTATCTTCAGGATGCATGGGAATTTGATGATACCCATTTCTCAGGTGCAGCACACTAAACCACTTAGCCCCTGACAAGCACTGTAAGGCATCCTCAATCCTCGGAGTGGTGTACTGGTCGGGTATGGTCCTCCTGTTCAATGTATGATAGTCAATGCATAAATGGAGGGACCCCTTCTTCTTCTGGACCACTACAATTGGCGAGGCATAAGGGCTTCTTGACTCGGGTCCTTCTGACTGATAACTCCGGTCCTCTTCAGCTCACTGAGATATTACCGGAGATCATGCAAATATGCCAGGGGAAGCCATTGAGACCTTTCTTAGAACGGCTTGTCATCAGATAGACGGATGCGATGTTGAACACTCTGCACATCCCACATCAAACTCATCAGTGGAGAACAGCTTTGACAGTATAACCTGAATTCTTTTCTTCCATTCATCAGGCACTGGAGAGGCGTTTGGGCAGGGCAGCTCCTCTACGAGTTCATCGTACACTCCCACCACTGAGAGAGAAGGAGCAATGGGGGTGACAGGTTTCACTTCTCCCAATAGCATCCAAGCCTGGAGCTCCATCAGTGAACAAGTGGTATTTCTGACATTTATAGGAATTTTTCCCTTATTTCATTTCAGATCCCGAGTGGGCACTGTCTTTTCTGCAAGTAGTTGCTCGGTCACCTTCTTCAAGTTCTCTTGGTTGAAGCATTGTTTCTGGAGATGAGCAATGTCTCACCACATTGCTACCAATGTGGTGAGATTTTCACCACATTGGTAGCAGTATCCCCTTATTGGTCGTGAAGTAGGCACGCTCACAGTCCCAACTTTGTCTTTGGTGGCCTCTAATAGTGGTCTAACTTTCATGGCCCTATTTTCTTTCAGCTTCTCTACTGTTTCATTCAACTCTAAATGGGATGGGGTAAGAGCCTGAACCACCTGCATCATCTGAGACTGCGCAAACTTGGTGAAAGTGTCCATCAAGGTAACCACTTGGCTTTGCAATTTGGTCAACCCGGAGTCAGTGACTTCAGTATTAAAGGACGCAATACCCGCTGACAATGGTGTAACTGTTCTCCAGCATACAGTTTGACGCAGACACGGGCAAATTATTCTGGGATTTGGCGTCTAAAGGGCCTCTTTCTCTCTCACTTCTCGGATCAATTTGGTATAAGTCAGCTCATCCCTTCTTTCACCTATTCTTAACTTCCACATGACTGGGTCCATAGGTTGAGCCCCTTGCAGTACCTGAGCGATTCTCACTCGATCAGTCTCCATCGGGTCCACCGCCTTCTTCAAAAAGATTTGATGGAGTATCTTGTCCAGTCGAGTGAAATAAGCAGACAACTTCTCACTCGCACTCTGATAAGTGTGCTCAAATTGGTACAACTCTGATATCTTTTCAGTTCTACCAAACACATCGTGCAGGGCGTCCAGATAATCTTGAGCCACACAATCCTCATTCAGTCAAAGCCCCCCACGGGTGTGGGTTGTCTTCCTGAAAAAAAAAACTTAATTTGCGGTACCCCAATCCGGTATAGGGCTGGGTAGGTTTTAAACACCTCTCAACCAGATGACTCTGGGCAGTCAGGACATCTGATCCTATTACATTCTGGGAACTGGCAGCTCCTATATATGTTGTACTTGTAGCAGCAGGTGGTGTCTCCCCTCCCTGTAATATCTTGGATGGTGGGGCAGCACTCAATTCAGGAGTGATAATATGGGCCAGTTTCTCCTCAGGAAGCGGTATACTCCTGTGATAGAGGGTCTCTCCATTCCAATGATGCATAGGTGTTATGCAAGCGGGTGTGGACCCACTGTGCCACTGACCGGGTATACTCCAGAGGGGCATGACTAAGCAGCTACCAGGTCTTCGCTAGAGCCTCTGATGGTGAGGATAGGCTTGGGCTGCGGGGTAGCTGCCAGGTGCCACTCCAGAGCAATCCCCAGGCCAGTGGCAGCTGACCACAGGAGTCAGGAAGCAAGGATACAGAACCAGGGCCAGGCGGCAAACAGGCAAAGTCCAGAAACGTAATCCAAGGTCAGGGTCAGGCAGCAAACAGGCAAAGTCCAAAACGTATCCGAGGTCAGGGTCAGGCAGCAAACAGGCAGAGTCCAAAATCGTCAGCAAGGTCCGGTACACGGTAAAGCAAACCAGGAACACACCTTAGCACATAGAGTAAGCCAGAGTAAGCCAGAGAATGCTCAGGCAACTTCCTGTAGTAGGAGGTGCCTTTAAGTACCTGCAGGTAATCACCCATAGGCTGGGGAAAACAGAAGGCGTGTGCTACTTCATAGACAAGGAGAGACACACCCACACCAGCTCAAACACCAGAGCAAGTCTCAACACAGGTATGGAACATGGGAAGAGGGTTACCTGAAAGACAGGACCCGGCGCCCGTGCCTGTGATTAGGAGCAGTGGCGCCGGCACGACCTGCAGTGCTAACAATAGGTCTGCGTTGGGTCAGTCCCAATATCTAGCAGAAAACTCCTGCCCATACCAGACCTCTGGCTAACGTTGCAAATTTGTGGATAATTACATGTTACACCAGGCAGCTGCAACACTATACAATTCTCTGGAGACGATTTGTGATGCTTGCATCACTCTACAACTGTATTTGGGTCCAGTTATGTATTGCAGGCAGACCCAGGAATCCAAGTAGGCTTAAAAAAAAAGGAGAATTAGGAAAAAAAAAATCTGGACGAGCCCCACATGTAGCAATTCCTCCCTCATGAGGGACTGGATATTTCCAGTTCTCCTGACTGAGCCACTTACTCTGGTCTGGCTCAATACACCAATGGAATAAGTTCAAACAAAAAGGGAGTTTTTTTGTTACCATTTTAATAAAGTGAGTTTAAGAGGTGAATAACATATAATATAGAATAAAAAAAACTTGAATGGAGCGCTCATGAGTCAAACAGTTTTCCGCCTTGGGGGGGGGGATTAATCCAGTTCTGGCATGAACATATAATGATTCCTCTCAATTGCAACAGAGATTTCCCAACAATGCAATGGATCAATGTAAGAATAAGGGCGAAGGTGAAAAAAAGAATCAAAGCCACCAGCAGACAAACAGCTTGCGAGGATTAAGTTCCAAGGCAGGAATAGATTATACCTGACACTCCAGTTCCTTTAAATCAGCAGGAATTGGTTGAATGCAGAAGACTGCTGTTAACAGTTGAGAAATGATTCTTCATACAACAGGCAGTACTTATCTGAAGGGCAACAGCCACCTGTTCCACTTTGCACTAGACTCCTTGCTTCTGCCACCTGAATCAATAGCTTCCCTCTTGCTGCTGTCATAATCAATGTGCCCAGGCTGGGCTCGCTCTCCAATAGAGAGTCTCCCTCCTCTCTCCTTTCTCCCTCAGAAAAACTCTGTCCTATTTAAAAAATTGTTCCCTCAGCCCCCTCTCTCCATGCAACAGGTTCCTCCTTTCTTTTGTTCCTTCTCCATGCTGCCATCTAGTGGTGGTTTAGGCACAGTGTCTTCATACAATATAATGACATTGCTAACAGCATTAAACTTAAAGTCTTTAAAGGACATAAATACATCTGCTCCCTTACAGGGGCTACATCAGAAAATAGCCTCTTAATCATTACCGGCTATTTAGCTAGCTCAGACACTGCACTCCGTATTTGTGCAGCTTGTCTCCACTAGTGCCAAGCCCTCTAACTCTGCTGAGCAGGTTCCCGTACACCTGTTGTTTAATTTAGTGTTTCCTCCATCCAGCTCCTGCAATAACCCCTTGTTGCTCAGTCTGTTGTTTCCCAGCCAATTCCCTTGTACTGTTTCTGTGTTCCTCTCAGTCTGTGGATATTTCTGTGTTCCCTGTGTCTGCAGTGGCCCCTGTGTCGCTGTTGTCCATTTCCTGATCCCTGGTATTTTGCCCTTGGTTTGTGACCTGACCTTTCTTGTTTGCGGCCTTCCTTGTTTTTTCTTGGCTGCCAGTAAACAGGAGTGCAACATTCTCACCATTAGAGGCTCTGGAGAAGACCTGGTTACTGCTTATACTCTGCGCCTTGGACCTTCTCAGGGCTCTCACCACCTCTGTACAAGCTGTAGTGCCTCCTAGTGGCCCTGTCTCCCCAAGTGTTACAGCCATGCCTTCTCTAGCTTTGGGGAGTCTCAAAATTTGTATGTCAATGCGTGACGAATCATTATGCCATATACATTTTAAAAACTCGTACCTAAATTTGTGCATCAAGTATCTAGGCAGATAAACTGGTAGCATCTGCAACAGTAGGCAACACATTTATTTTTAGTGAATGGCCCTCTGTGTCACCAACGCACAGGGCGCAGGGTCAAAGCAGTAGCTCGGCCTTCTCCAGAGCCTCTAGAGGTGAGGTTGTTGTGTGGCGAGCTGCTGCCTGGTCAAACAAGCCAAAGGTCAGGGCAGGCAGCAATCAGGAGTCCTCAGGAATAGGAGACTGGAACAACAGGGACCTGGAAGCAGAGCCAAAGGAATCCTTTGTTCAGGCAACATCCTGTTGCCAGTAAATTCCTTATATAGGGAGGGTCAGGTGATGGCTGGAAGCCATGTGACCTGCTGGCACCTTTCCCTACCACCAGAAGGAGTGCTGGAAACGAGAGGTAGGTGATATTAACATCTCCACCAGCAAGGGGAGCACATCTGCAGAACACTCTTGTCCTCTGAGGTAAGGAAGCAGCTGACTTGGAGTCACATGATCTGGACCAGGAAGTGAGCCGACGAGAAGATCCCTGAGCAGAGTTGGTACAGGCTATAGGGCAGTGCAAGGTGGGTGACACTGAGAGGGTTACAGATCCCCTGGTCCCCAAGGGTTTGTTGGGGAAATTTAAATGAAAGCTCTAGAGTAGAAAAGGAGCATGAAGATCCTTTAGAGAGACCCAGGAACATTCCTCAGGGTCGTAGACCTTCCAATGAACTAGGTAGTGTAAAGAACCCTGCAGGAGTTTGGAGTCTAGGATCTGCTCAATCTCGTATTCTTCTTCCAAGGCAGCAGAAACAGGGCCAGGAGGTTTATTCTTCTTGGAGAATCTGTTAAAAATGACTGGCTTGAAAAGTGATACATGAAGGAATTGTGAATCTTCAAGGATGGACATAGTTTTAACTTGTAAGTGACTGGATTGATTTGTGACAGAACAGAAAAAGGGCCAATAAAGCAAGGAGCAAGCTTGGGAGATAGCATTTGCAGGCGAATATACTTGGAGGAGATCTATACTTTGTCACCTGAAAAAAACTGAGGTGCAGGAGTTCTCTTTCATACAAAAGAGCGTTGCAAAGTCTCTTGAACCTTCCTCCAAACTTGCTGAATGCTGTCAGCGGCAGCAGCTGCAGCAGGTACGTCAGAAGAAGATGGGACTGGGGAAGGGAGCCTGGGGTGATGACCAGAGATACTGAAGAAGGGGTTCCTACCAGTGGATTTGTTGGAGCGGTTGTTGTGGGCCAGTTCAGCCCAAGGCAGAAGGTCAGACCAGTTGTTTTGCTGGGAGCTGACGTATATACGGAGAAACTGCTCTAGGGACTGATTTATTCACTCCGTTTGCCCATTAGACTGAGGATGGTAGGCAGACAAAAAGCCCAATTTGATCCCCAATAGTCGACAGAGGACTCTCCAGAAGAGGGATGTGAATTGAACTCCTCGATCCGACACAATGTGAGATGGCAATACGTGAAGACGAATGAATTCTTTAGGGAAGATCCTTGCCAAGATAGGAGCAGAGGGAAGACCAGGTAGAGGGATAAAATGGTCCATTTTTAAGAACCTATCCACCATTACCCGAATTGTGTTAAACTCATCTGAGGATGGAAGATCTGTTATGAAGTCCATAGAGATATGAGTCCATGGTTGCTTAGGAATTGGGAGTGGCTGTAAAGGACTGGAGGGGGATCTGCGAGGCACCTTGTGCCAGGCACACTCAGTGCAAGCAACCAACTCACTCACCTCCTGTCTCAGAATTAGCCACCAGTATTTGTGGCTAATAGGCTCCAAAGGTTTTGTTTTGCCCATGGTGACCAGCAAACCTGGAGGCATGGACCTATTGATAGATCAAAGCGCGCTGGCCTTTTTTAATAAACAACTTTCCTGGAGGGCTCTGGTACAGCCAGATTGGGGCCATGAGCATGATTTGGGCAGGTCAGTGATGAAGGTTGGTTTTGGTTTCTCCTTTTCAAAGGAACGAGACAGGGCATCCACTTTAACGTTTTTTGAACCTGGACGATAGGTGAGCATAAAATCAAATCTGGAGAAGTAGAGTGCCTATCGGGCTTGGCGGGGGTTTCAAGCGTTGAGCAGTTTGGATATACTGCAGATTCTTGTGATCTGTGTAAATGGTCACTGGGTGCTGAGCTCCTTCTAGCAAGTGGCACCATTCTTCTAGGGCAGGGGTCAGCAAAATTTTTTGGCTACTAGGCCATTTTAGGAGGTCAAGAAGTGCCCCTGAAAGGAAATGCCCCTAAAAGGAAATCTCTCTCCTTTGCAATGCATGTCCCCTTACCCTGGCTGCGGAAGTCTTAACGCCGGTAAATAGAGAAGGGAGGCATAACAAGGAGGCTCAAGAGCCGCGGGTTGCCGACCCCTGCTAATCCCAGATCAACAGGGGGGGGGGGGGAGTTAGACCGGAATGGACTACTGGCTAGACCGTATCTGGCTTAAGACCAGAGTTTGCCTACCCCTGCTCCAGGGCAATCCTAACTGTGCGTAACTCACAGTCTCCAATGGAGTAGTTCTTCTTAGAGAGAGAGAACTTCTTCGAGAAGAAGCTGCAGGATCTCAGCTTGCCTGAAGCATTCTTCTGTGATAGGACTGTGCCAACTCTGACAGAAGAAGCGTCCACTTCCAAAAAGAAGGGCTGAGAGCTGTCAGGGTAAATCAAAGCAGGAGCTGACACAAAGGCCTTCTTCAGTGAAAGACCTGGAGTGCTTTTAGTGACCGGACCTTACAATTAAGTAATTGAAATAATTGGGGCAATTATTGTAGAATAGTTTTTAATAAGGTAATAATAATATTTTGTAAAGCCAAGACACCTCTGAATTGGTTTTAGCCCTAGTGGTTGTGGCCACTCAAGCATAGCCGAAAGTTTATCAGGATCCATGCGTAAACCCTCTGCTGAAACGATGTAGCCTAAAAATGGGACCTCAGAAAGCTCAAACTTGTATTTCTCTAACTTGTCATAAAATCTATTCTTCTGAAGCCGTTGCAGGACTGTCTTGACATGGTCACCGTGAGTAGGCAGATCCTTGGAGTAAACCAGGATGTCATCCAGATAAACGTCCACGCAGATATAGAGGAGATCACGGAAAATATTGTTTACAAAATTCTGAAAAACTGCTGGTGCATTACAGAGCCCGAATGGCATTACCAAATATTCGTAATAACCATCCCAGGTGTTGAAGGCAGTCTTTCATTCGTCCCCTTCATAAATGGGGATCAGATTGTAAGCACCACGCAAGTCCAACTTCGTGAACACTGTTGCCCCTTGAAGTCGGTCAAAGATCAGTGGGCAACCCAAGCAGGACAGGTTGAACTGCTCTGGAGATGACAAGAAAGGAGATGGTTTCAGTGTGTAAAGCCACACGCTTCATAGTAAGTGGTATGGTGGCAGGCTAGGACTGGTACTGCCAGGCAGGACTGTCCCATTCACCACGAAGACCATTAAAGGGTTTGATAGGGGGACCACCAGAATACTGTACTGTGACACTAGTTGTTGGTATATAAATTTATATGGTCAGAAAGGCCTGGGACCAGAATATGGCTTGTGAGGCCCTGCCAGAACACTGCCACAAAAACTTTGTTATTACTATTCAGATCCCCTGGTCCTGCGGAGATCTGTGACACTGTAGCTCCAGTATGTAGCAATCCACTAGGACTCTGAGGCACCAGACAGGTGGCAAGGCAAAATTCTGAAATTCCTGGGTAATCTGATTCTATGTCACCGTTATGCTCTTTGTGGTCTGAGAAGGAAATAGCTGGGACCATGGTACAGTCCAGCCAGTTTGGAAATTCGATTGGGTCAGCACCTAGAAAGGTAAATAGCTCTGGCAATTGGTCAGGGAGTGAAGCTTGAACACTCAGTCATTCTTGATAAATAAGAGGTGAAATGGGTGTCCCCATCAGTAACTTGCATTCTTGAGTGCGAGCGGAGATGTTATGATACAGCTGGATTTGGGCACCAACAAATTCAATTGTGCCTTTTCGCCATGCTTGTTGTGGGGTCTGTTCCATGATAGCAAATGTACTAAATAAATAATGCATAAATCATCTCTGGGTGCATCTGTGGAAGACCCGACACCATTGACCCTATGTACTCTATCCAATTTGATGGGGTCTATAACTGGTTTGTTGAGAACTACATTGAGTATGGCTGTAACCATTGTTTTAAGATCAGGCCCAGCAGTGGCTTCCTGTATACCTATTAGGCGGATATTAATGCAACACCCTCTATTTTCTAAGCCTTCTGTCTGCAGAATTAGTGTGGCAATGTGAGAGTGTACCTGAGTGTGGGAGACTTCAAGAGCTGGAACCCTAGCAGTAAAGTCAGATGAAGCCAGCGTGTTATCTAGTTGAGTTAGGCGGTGTTGGATTAGCTCTTGTTCCTTATGTATAGACCTTTCTATGCGGGCAGCTAAGGCATCTAAATCTCCCTTAGATGGTAGATAGGCTAAAGTACACACAGGTCTGGAGCTAGGAAGGAGAGCTGAGAGAAATCTCCCTGTTGTAATATCCTGGGACTATGCTCCGCGGGAGAGTGCTGCCAGTGAGATCTTGGAGAGCCAGAGTCCCTGGAGCTTGCTGGAGGGCTTTGGGTGTCTCTTTCTTTGTGCTGGATGTGGAAGTTGCCGAGTGAGGATGCCTGGGCACCATCTTGGATAGCGTCTGGGTTATAGGAGCGGGAGTTTCAGGGTGGAAAACCTTAGTAAGCTTTTCTTTCTTGTGTCATAACATGTTTGTCCAATTGCTTACCTTGTGGCATGTACCAGGAGTGTAGGTCTGTACAGGTAAGTATGCCTGGTCTGCAGAAAAATCTGCAGCGGTAATGAATTGGTTGCAAGGTAATCACATCTGCAGTCAATACAACTAATACAGGAGAACAGGGAAAGCTATTTTTTTAAAGTATAAATCAGGCTGGCTTTTGGCAAATCTAGCTAAAGGGGCTTCTTTGAGCCCCATCACTCATTTGAAGGAAGTGTTGCAGAGATTTTTTTAGGAGATTTTACAAGAATTTTTATAGATTGCGCAGGAGCTGGACGGAAATTCCTAGATGCTCCAAATCTCCCTTTGCTTTTAGACAAAGATAGTACATAATTAACTGATATGATCTCTGAGGAAGAATTATGTCTAGTAAAATATAGAGGCTCCAGGGCTAAAGCCCCAGGAGGGGTTTATCCCAGATTTCTAAAAATGGTTTGCACAGCCTACTTGCCGGTTATGGCTCAGGCTTACCTAAATGCAAGCACCATTCAGCTGTGACAAGTCCGGGATCCTGTCATCGCCTTGTTCTAGGAAGCCACTATCCTCTTCAGGCATTGGACAGCCACTGGTGATGTAGCTAGTGCACATGTGCAAGAGTTGTATTTTTCCCTGGTAACTGCCTCTGTATGCGGCATCACCGCACTCATAGCCAAGCTCTACACTATATGGCCCATGCATCATGCAGTGTAGAGCTACAACACAAACCAGCTAAGCTTTGCATGTCTCTTTTGTCAGTTAGCTTTAGGTTAGCTTAAGTTTAGGTCGGCTTTAATTTGCGGTTTTTGCTTTTGTTTTTTTTGTATTTTAGTTTTGAGTTACATTTTTAACTTGGATGGTTAAGGGAGTTTAGAATTTACCATTCAATGAAGAATTCTGTCCACAAGATGGCAATATGTATCATACATTGTATATTATTATACAAATTGTTTCTTTTTTAGTGCTTTTAATTTTCCTCTAGATGGTACTACAAGACTGCTGTGCATACTGATTTACAAATGATTTACTGTTGTAAGAGATAGAGAAAAATAAAATTGTGCCAGGAGATCAGTGATGTATCTGGGCAGAATATATAGGTTGAAGTGGAACTCCTGAGCCTATACAGTTTGCATTTCAGCTGCTTTTTTTATAAGACTATTTATATTAAAGTGTTACAATATCATGCAGTACAATATGCACAGTAACATGCACATTGCCGTGTTCAAAAACACCCCAATGCAGTAGGGGGCAACAAAATAGTACACTACAACAAAATATTCTACACACTGCAGGGATTTCTAAAAGAAAAAAAAATCTGAACTAGGGTACAGACAGCTCATAAATAGCCAACAGCACGTCAGCCCCTGAGGAGTGGTCATTACCATAATTATTAAATAGTGTTTAGGTGTTCTTAATGGGTGGGTCAGCAGGCAGGCCCCTATTCTTTATTTTTGGCCATAACCATCTTTAGTATCCGCCCAACAATGGAGGTTGTTGGCAGTTTTGAAGTTGTAACCTCTCTCTTGGCAACTTGTGTGAACCAAACCTTAGATGTCCTTTAACTGCATTTGTTTTTATTTTATATTGAGAAGAAAAAGAAAACATTGGAGAAATGTATCCAAAATAATTGTAAAGCAAGGAAAATCAATATGAAAAAGTTTATTTTTTTTCTCTCCAGCAGAAAATCTTTACTTTCCTACTTCTCTATTTGGACATTACAGAAAGAGAAACCCTAAAACCACTAGACAGGGAATTAAAAACGAATTCCTGTCCCCACGTTGGCCAATTACCAGTATTGTTGCATGAAGGGAAGTGGAGTAATCTACATGCTCCACACTAATGAAAACTAATGGGTGATTATCTTAGTTCTTGTTGGTTTAGTCATGTGGTAGTGGTGGGTGTGGGGGTAGTAAGTGTGGCTGGAGATGGGGGCATTAGAGTTGTCACTTTATTCTACATGTGTGGAGCATAGACATTAAAGAAAAAAACAGATTTACTTCTGATTAGATTTTTTGATCCACTAAAACAACAACAAATTCTGAATTGAATTTGAAGGGAATTAAGAGATCGAGTATAAAAAACTGAATTGCAGGGTTTCGGATTAGTTGTAGGCAGGTCGGACATGTTAATTAATATCAACTTAAAGTGTACAAAAAATGTTTTGGAACTTCCGACCAGTCGATTACATATCAAAATGGTCAGTCAAGTCCTTCTTCTTCTCTATTGGAATCTCTTCTTCTTCTCTATTGGATCGGCCACATTACAATCTTTAAAATGTACTTTGCGAAATGTATTTTGTATTGAATTTAAAAACTTAATGGACCTAATTTAATAAAGCTTTCAAAGACCAGAGAAGATACACTATCATAGGTAAACCTGAATCAGCTAGCAAACCTAGAATAGATTTTCTAGGAATGTTTTGACATTATCACACGCACAGTTCCAGGACTTTTCTAGAGCTGCCCCGACTCTCTGGAATGGTCTTCCTCATCCTTTTCGGCTTGCTCCTACTTTCTGCCCATTTAAAAGGGCACTCAAAACCCATTTCTACAAATTTCCCGACCCATCTTCTTCTGTCTCCTAAAACCTTCACTACTTCCCACCATTCCATATCTCCCCTCCTATTGTGTTACTTCCCCTACCTCCTAGATTGTAAGCTCTTTGGTGCAGGGTCCTCTCCTCCCTCTGTGTCACTGTCTGTATCTGTCTGTCATTTGCAATCCTTATTTAATGTACAGCACTGCATAATATGCTGGCACTATATAAATCCTGTTTATTAATATTATTTAATAATAATAAATAATAATGATATTCCTTCTTCTTCAGTCTTGGAGAGCTTTATTAAATCAGGCTCAATGCACCGATCAAAACCATTGAAAGTAAACGCTTCATTCAATGGTATCCAATAGTAGAGTAGTAGAAAACATACACACAGTTCACCTTATTAGATTCACTGAAGTTACATATACTTGAAAAAATAGCCGCACATTTTTACAAAATGGAAGATGAATTTAGTGATGCTACACGACAGAACATTTCCCTTTAAAAATTGTCATAATAATAATAATATAGGCCTCTATATATAAAACAGGGAATCAGAACCATATGAACCATTGTATGTGTTATATTGGACAGTGCTGTTTATTTTGCCATGGCACCAAATACCAGTGTGTCAAAAATAAATAAACATTATGGCTTTGCATATGTGTTCCTGGAATGTACTCATTACATCTTCCTAGAAAAAAAAAGAAAGTTCTCTTTAACTTTAGCAGGTGCTGCGTCAGTAGGAGGGGATGGTCTTAATGAAACAAACGTTTTGCACGCACTTTGTTTTGATGTCATCGTCTCCTTCTATTTTAATTATTTTTATATTAATATAGGTTTAACGAGCATGAGTCATTCTTAATCACCTACTCACTGTGATCTCAATTCACTTTCTTAATCCAATTTGCCAGAGGGTAGCAATTGGTAAGCAGTGATTTAAAAGAAGAACAGAACACGCCATTTAAAGTGATGGACCTTCTTCTCGCTATTATGCACTTTTGTTCCTTTATCCACCATCTAGTCTCAAGCCAGTGCCATTTCCAGGTGTAGGGTAATAACAAATCAACACTTCCGGAATGCTCATGTATGCCAATTCACAGCTGTAGTCACCATTGCAGATTTTGGATTCTTTTCTGAATTCTTCAAACACTCTGATTTTGGATAACAAACAGAAGTTGTCCTGTCACGCAGGCAGTTACATGGATACTCAAATGATAGGGGCATGTAATATGGCATTACATTTGTTTTCTAAATTTCATCAAGAAGTGAGGGTAATGGGGGCTTATCTCCAAACGGGGCAATAAAATTCAGAGCAGTGGTCGCCAACATTTTTGGACCCCCGGACCACTAAATTTATCAGCTCCGGACCGTTCATGCCTGGGAAGAAACATCTTGATGCCAGAACCTGCCTACTCTCCCATCCCAGGTCTGACCTGCCCACTTTCCTGAGCTTGCTAACCTACGAGAGACATGGTCCGCGGCTCTGGTTGTTGCGTCCTCCCAGCGGGTTCCTTCTTCTGACCGCGCTCGAGGGCGCACCAACCAGAGGACCACTGGTTGACGACCACTGCTTTAGAGTGTAGATGTTCCTCCATTCCTGTCCTTTGTTTTTAAAGGAATCATTTTAATGAACAAATTAGTGTTTATTGAACACTTTTATTAAATTATGTTTATTAAATAATAAAGCCCTTTAAGATAATATAGACTATGCTTCTATTTTTTACACAGCAGTGGTTATGATGTGTATTGTAAACTGGTCTATCTACTTATAGTTTTCCTTTGACTTGTTTAAACATAAACATGTTGGTTGCCACCAATATAGTTCTACGTAAAACCAGTCACGTAGCTTTCATTTACCAACGACCGGTTTTACCTCTGTGCTTTCCTTTCTGGGTTTCATCCCAGATCTTTTTTGGCATAACTGATGGCCACCCACTGATCAGACTGATTGGGTACCTTGCACTCCACCTCTCCACCCAGGCCTTATTTTTTTCATGGTGCATGTACTAGGTCAGGTGCTGTGTCACTAACAGGAAATGGACTGTCATTATGTATTAAAAACACACACACACACACATTTTACAAATGCAAAAGAGGTAAATTAAAGATATGTCCAATGATCCAAAGTGAGGCAATGTGAATTGGTTAGAATATTATAGAACAATAAAAAAAAACAACTAGATCTCAATTGAACCTGAAGGAAATTTAGAGGCTTATTGTAAGACTAAATTTATGGGGGTCTCTGTTTGCTTGTGGATGGATAAGGCATGTTCATTACCATTACATGTACTTGGTTAAAAAATGGCGATACAAATATCGAATATGCAACGTGGTGGAATACTACTCTTTGTGAATTAGTCAGATCAATACTACAACTGTATCTGAAATAAAAAATTGCATTGCACCATACAAATGAGCCTATTGTTTCATTGTGGCATGAACACCAGCGTGTGAGAGCTGTGTAATGAAAACTTTTATGGCCTGGCATGTTTGTTCCTGGAATTTATTTATTACATCTTCCAGGAAAAAAAAGAATGTTGTCTTTGTAGACTCCAACATTACACAGTGTTTGTACTAGATCAAGTTCTGCGTCAGGAGGAGGAGATTATTAGATCAGGAAGGCAGACTTTTCACATGCACTTTGTTTTGATGTCATAATGCCCTTCTTTTTTAAATATCATGGTGGTAATACAGTTTTAATGAGAAATAATCATACCTATTCACTTTTTTTCTGTCATCTCAATTTAACTTTTTTATTCCATCTTGGCAGAGGGTGGCAGTTGGCAAGGAATGATCTGAAAGAAGTACAGAACACTCCATTTATAGTTGACCTGTGCTTAAAGCCCATCTTTGGACAAATATTACCCCTTTCCCTTATATCTCCCTCTAACTCAGCGATTGAGAAAATTTTGGTGGTCTGCCAACATCACCAACGTGGGCCCTAGCTGCCCAGCACCACCTCAGGAGCCATCATTTTCAGGTAATCTTAAGGGGCATCCCACCAAAGAGGATCCCTGCTGCCAAAATCCTTCACATCCTTCAAATGAACAGGGCCCTTGCATTCCAAGACCCCAACTGCCATGACCACCTAAAAATTCCCAAATGTTCTGCCACTCCAAAAATGAATGGGCAGAAAAACTTTTCTTCCTAAAAGAGGGCCTCCCACTTCTGTTCACATCCTTTTAAACCTTCCTGTGCCCCACTCCCACCTCTAGCTCTAACAATACTACTGCCCCTTCTTACCATTACCAATTCTAATTCACCTTTACCCTCTCTGAGCTATGCCTCGCACCCTGTCATGCAGGCCATGCACTTATTATTCCAAAGCTACGGCCTCTCTTTATCACCAGCACAGAAAGTGGAAGCAAAATTTCTCTAAAGGAGCCCCAGAGAGCAGCAAAAAACAAAACAGGGGTTCTCATCTACTTTACTGTCATACAAATAGTCTACATACAATAGTTCTATGAGAATTCATTGTTGTATCACTAGATCATTCCATATTATAGGTAGTTTAGTATCTGTAGAAGAAATGAACTACAGGTAGTCCTCGGGTCACATACGAGATAGGGACTGTAGGTTTTTTCTTAGGTTGAATTTGTATGTAACTCAGAACAGGTACATTATTTTAATAAATGCAATCAGGACAGATGTTTATCCAGTAATTGTTGTTCGGTTTCAAGTAAGCTATGTATATAACATACAAACATGTTTAATGTACTGTACAGGTTGACATCTAAAAATCTGGCAATCTCCGCACCTGAGGTGCGCCAGATTTTTGGAAATTCAGGATTTTTTTTTCATACTTACCTTCACACACAGACTAGTCTTCCTCTAGCAGCACCCACAGACATCTGGCACAGTTCCAGGGACCAGGCAGCAGGGATGTCTCAGCGTCTATTTAGTTTAGCAAGTAGCTTTGGCTGCAGAATAGCCCCAACAAAACATTAGTGGCCAAACAGTGTACTGCAGTCCCTGTATTAAACATGCAATCTGAAACTCATTGCGGGAAACAATTTTTTTTTTAGATGTTCATTAGTTTATTTGTTTTGTTTTTTTTTAATTACAGTATTAACCTCCTTTTTATTATCATTTCCTAGAGAGACTCGATCTGTAAAACACATTGAAAAACCACATATGTGAGTCTGTTGTAAACTTAATGATTAATTTGGACGTGTTTCTCATATATATGTATGCATAAAATTGGTTGGCAGTGTTATGAGATTGTTATGAGTTCTACTTGTATTTTAATTGTAAATGAGTAAAGTTGTTGATTTTATATTTTATATACCAAAGATTAAGCCTCAATTGCCAAAGGATGTTACAGTATTACATTTCAAATGAGGTAATGACAGATCAAGCAACCCAGGTGCAAGGTACCAGATTGTAAAATTGTAAAAACGAAGGGGCTGACAACACAAATTAGGCAAGACACGACAGATGTGAAGTTGTAGAACAGTTTGGAGAACATGCCAATGGTTAGACCAGGAAGATGTGAGGTTAGTATACAAACCATATATTAATATTGTGTCAGCAACCTTTAACATTTAGGCAGTGGATTTAGACTAGCAGGCAGAAAAGTAGAAGCAGCTACACAGGTATGTCTAGACACAGTCAGGTTAGTATTTATTTGCAGCCAGTAGGCAGTGGTAAAGTACAATTTGCAATAAAATCAGATTTTATTCAGGTAATTTTATTTTGCATGTTGGGAAATATACTGCAACAAGACTTGCTATAATTAACAAGGGTGAAATGCAATTAAATCTAGGGAAGAACTTGCAAACCATAGATATACAAAAGTAGACATTTATGCAGGCATAGGCACACTCCAGTGTGTATTTGTTGCTGGCCATCCCATAGACATGTATTAAAGAAATATTGGGACTCTTAGGGAGCAACTACAAGCGGCCCTTTAATGGAAGGGGCAGATTTCTGTGACCAGTAGAAAAGAAACTACCAGTTATTAGTGGGAACAGTTACAGTTTTTAAAAGGACAATGTTTATTGAAACACAACATCTTTCAGTATCAGCCTCCTTTGCTTCTATTGGCATTCAGTAACATAGTTTCACAGACCCTCTGTGTTCAAAGATCTGAATAGGCAGTAGGTAGCTATATCAACCTTTCATGTGCCACTGACTCTGCTCTTATTGTGCTCTGAATGGGGCCCAGTGGTCAAATGCCCCCAGTTCAGTCCTCACCTAACATATATATTTAGCTTGCCTGAGGATACCGGTTTAACATCAACCTGTTAAAATTAAAGTAAACGTATTTATTCAAGCTAATAAGGTCATCAAAAACTACATAAGCAGAGGCCATCTGCAGTGAAAACCACAAATCAAACCCATCAGTAGATCCAAAGATATTACAAGCAACTGAGTATGCAAGTCTCAACATTTTCTGTAAATGCTGTATTTGGTCTGAGCCTCCTCCTACCTCCGTATTTCTGTTTTGGTCAGCAACAACCTAACTGACCAAAATAAAGAATTTAAAGACATGACTAAGGTTTATTTTTACAGAAAGAGTTTGCATATAATTTTAGATGTCTTACGTACAGATATACTGATCATTCTGACACATGGCTTCACTAAATTTTTTATGAACTATCAGTTTTAATTGCACATTTTTATATTCAAAATTCAATATATTTTATTTACACAAATCTATAATAAAAAACAACATTTAAAAACAATTTACAAAAAAGAGCAAATGCTCCCAACAATAAATCTCAGTAGATGTTCAAATAACATCCTCTATATATATATATATATATATATATATATATATGTGTGTGTTTTTTAATAACTTTCCAGAAAATACATATATAGGCAATGTTATTGATTGGGCTATTAATACTTATGGATGCACAGTCATAAAGTGAGCTGCTGTATTCCATCTTCACCTCTGTATACTGTGATCCTAGAAATGGTCATTGATTGCTATTCCTAAAGGAATTATGATTTTTTAGTATTAATGGAATTTAAATATTTTTGAAGATGTTCTAAAAAGTTTTATGTATGCACCAATTTGAAATATACATAATTTTGTATATATATAATTTGTAGATCTCACACTAAAGTTCCTGATGAAGTGGATCCTATCTATGAAATATGTTGAACATCTACTTAGATTAATTTGGCAAGATATCAGGATATTATTTGACACACAGTGTTATTTATCTAAAGCTTCATATACATGTCAGATGATTGTCCTATGAAAGGATTGGTCATGCTCCCCCACCGATAACAATGGGCGCTGTGCTCTCATGGAGCACACAGCAGGGTGCAACTTCTAATAATATTATTGGGAATGCCAGTAAGTCCTGCAAGCATCCTGAAATCATTTATTATTAGAACATTAATTTGCAAAATAAAAAACAATTAAATAAAACATCAATCTGTAGATAGATATTTGTATAAAAAATTTTTGACCAAAAACCATTCCCTTATATGAAACTTGGGAGCCCCCCTTATATTACCGAAACAGAGATATAAATGGAATCTCTATTTTTATTTAAAATGTTGCACTTCTGGCAGGACAGTAACAAATAGCAGTTGCAAAATGTTGGAACTTTTATTGTTACTGAATTGCTGCCTCAGTTTGTCTGTTACTATAACTTATTTGGGTACATTGCCATTTTCACACGGGTAAGTACAGTCAGTCTCTTTTTTCAGGGGACATTTATACATATAATAAATGTTGTAATTTGTGCATGTGGGAAATAGTCTTAGTAAATTCTGTGGCATGGTTTTGAAATATTTATCTAACAGCCACCATTCTTTTAATAACACTGTTGCACCAATAATGACCAATATAAAATGCATGCAAATTGTGTAATTGTGTGTAACTTTTGCAATATCCACAAACTTCTCAAGCATACCTCAGCAATCAGAAAAGGACGTATATCTACATAAATCACTATGTAAAATACCTGAATAGAAGCAATGAAGATGGCAAGCCCTGTATCTTATCCAATGCAATTGCTCCATCCATTTTTACAACAAAAAACTGTTACCAACTCTGGGGCTAAAATGTAACTATCCCTAATGTTTTTCATGTTAATTTTGGATAGACTGGGCAATGACTTATGTGGCCTGTATAATTTCCATTTTCCTTTTTGTGCTTGATAGCGCGATGATAACTTCTCAGTGGCCCTAGTGTCCAATATTATCAGGACTCAAGGTGAGAACCATTTTATTCACTTTAGAATTATTTCCTCCCACTTCAAGGTAGGTAGTGAAAAGAAAAAAAGGAGAATAGGAAACTATTGCCAGAATCCATAAAGACTGCTGCAAAATAGTATCAATTCCACAGGACACTGTCATCCTGCCTACTGCACAGTTAGATTCACCCATTGTCTTCTTGTGATAATCAAGTGTACTGCTCTCTTCAAGATAATAGACATACATCAAAGGCCAAAAGTTAGGGACATTTGACAAAAAGTTTAAATCTACATGTCAGTCACGGCTTTGTTCCGTCTGGTTAGGATTAGTGATAAATGAATAGTTCTAATTGGATTTGATTCTGACTAGCATTGGACCAATTCCACCCTTGAAGCAGAACTTGGAATTGGAATGTGTAGATCCCCAGGCTCAGGATCATCCAATGACAGGCTGCCACACCGAAACACCTGTCTCCTGTCTTTTACAGATTTTAAGAGGGTTTTAAAAGACAGTGCACAGCTAGCCAAGGCTGAATTAAAAGGACGGTTAACAATGGAGGCTTTTCTTAGGACAGTGCACTTAGGGCCTGATTTATTAAAGCTCTCCAATACTGGAGAAGATTGACTATTATAGGAGAACCTGGGCGATCCAGCAAATGTGAAATGGATCTGTTCTAGGATTGAAAACATTTGTCATCCAATAGCGAATGATTTTTAGGAAGTTTAGAATTTCGATTTTGACTGCCCCATGCTGTCCAAGTTTCCAAAAATTGGCAAGCAAATCATTTTTTTTTTAATCCATTGTGCTCTACCTTAGTTAGGATACAGATTTGGGGAATACAATTATTGAGTTTAAAACAGCTGAAGAGTTAAATTTCAAAGGCAATATGATGTTTAATTTCTTGGGACATTTCAATGTTCAATTTAAACCATAGTAGATGAATCGTCCACACTGTAATATATGAAAAAAATATATTCTTTATTGCCCGATTCTACTTAATACTGCCACCATCCCAAAAAAGAGTTCAATCATACTATCCAAAATATCAGTATGGGACTTTAACGGCAGTCAAATATTATACAATTCTCATATTTTATTTACATAATTTTAAAAGAAGTTTATACATGCCTCTCCTCCCCATGTAAGGATTTAGGGGAAGTTAAATAACATCATAACATACATGGGCTGAATACATTTTACATATTACATATGCAGGGATCATCCGACGTGTTTCGCAAGACTAAGTCCGCTTCCTTAGGCATGTAATTAGTACAGGCAATAGATGTATCAGCACTACAATACAGTACAGAAAAAACATTAGCATAGAGATCTGCATGTACATTCTTATATAGTATCATCAAACTTTTATATACATACCAAAAAGCTATTCAACTACAAGTGAACTTTGTCACCTGGTATAGAGGTAGGGGCAGAGGCATATGAAAATAATACTTAACATAACATTAAATATTTGGTGACATATGTTCCCCTTCTTACTAAACCTGTCATTCTTAGATGGTACCCTACACCACTTATCTGCTATGTTTGTCCAAGGAAAGCCCCTCAACCAAGGTATGGAGGTTTCTCCATTTCTTAGCACTATTTCTTATCACATGAAGAAGTAGGTTGAGGTGGGTAACTGGTATAGGAGAAGGTCAGCAGTAATGGGGTGACATGGAGAAAAATGTGACCCCACACTGGGGAAGTTTTATCCGTTTTGTCATACTTCAAATAAATGGTAAAGCAGAACTAAACCTTCAATATTCATCTATTACTGCCATCTTCTTTCTTCTTTTCTTCCTGGAGATGTCCTCAGCTATCTTGTTTGGCCAGGCCAGAATAAACCCCTGCGCATGTGCAGCTCAGCAAAATTTGACAGCTGGGCTGCTATCAGGCAGGTAAGAGCAGTTATTGCAGGAAGGAAATCGTTTGTCTCTTCCTGCAATAAACATCAGCTTGACTGTAGATTTTTCACGCTAAATAGAAGTTTATTGGATGAATTGTGATATAGATTTTTTTTTACCATAAGCTTGATTCATAAATTTCCCCTTCTGCTAATTATAAGTAGTATTGTGCTGATATAAAACATGATGTTGTCTATTTCCTATAATGGTTTGTGGCAAAGTGTATTTTTAGTTGTATACAATGTTTAGATTTCAAATAGGAATTTAGACAAATCACTTTCATAACGGTGTTTGCAGAAAACGCTGAGCCCAGCATTAGGTCTGTACTTGTTCACTGCAACTTTCCATTTAAAAAGTGTGAAATGTTCCTAATAAGCGGACATAAAAAAATAGTTTGAATTGTCCTCCAACTGTGCATAAGCAGCTCAATGTAAAATTCCAGCATTTCACATGGATTGCACAGGGTGAACGAACTATGGTGCACATCCCAGTCCTGCCAATCAAGGCTTCTAATCCCAGAAGAAAATGGGAAGGAGATGGAAGGTCCAGCAGAGTGCGGAGGGAGGCAATTTACAGGGTACAAGTGCCAAATATGTGCCAGTATACTCTGCATACTTGCCATTTATGATAAAAGCTCCTTGGCAATGAAAACATTAAGGCATCCCAGTGGGTGAAACAGAACAGCCTGGAGCTGCTGAAATAAGGAGCTGAGGGCAACATGACCAGGAACAAGGGCAGAGCAGAGGCTGGGAGTTAGAAGTAAGGGAGGTCAGCATAGTTTAAAAAAGAGAAAGATAGGGGTTGGTTGAAAGTTTGAAAAAGGGGTGAAGAGGCTAGGATTTATAAATGGGGGTAAAGAGGAAGTGGGGGGTTGTTGGAGTGAAGAGATGAACTGAATTTCCCATCAACCTGCTTTTGTGGGATTTGCATTTTTGGGGGTAGGAAGGGTTCTAGGAAGGGGTCTAGGAAGGGGGATAATGGTCCTCAGAAGGCATCTCTTCATGGCTTTGGTGGCATAAGGGAGAACCATCCTCGGTGTGGGATCTCCAAAAAGGTTATGATTATTGTGGGGCTACCTTTAAAGTGGCGGTTAGGAAGGGGTTGCAAGTTGTGTTATCATTCTCTAGTCAGTGTGGTCTTTGCGGGAACATGAGTTAAGGTTGGGGCAGCCAATGTGGTTGGGGCAGCCAAAGTAAGGTTATGGTTGCAGAATGTGGAGAATGTAAGGCAATTGTAATTGTATTGGTTATGGTTATTTGATTATTTGTTATGGCTTTTTGGTATTTACCACAATGGTTGTTCTGGTGTTTTTTTATATTATTGGGAGTAGGGGAATGGTTGAAGGATGGAAAGCTTTCATTCAATTAGGCTTCGTACACATGTTAGATTTTTGCCATTGGAAAGACATTCTGCTCTATGGAGAAGGAAGAGAACGAATGAGCGGCACCCCGCTGCCCTCTCTCCCCTTCACTTGTATTATGATTCTTTGTTGTTCTTAGATTCACCAGGATGATGTCAGATGAGCGCTGGACACACATCAAATTCTTGTCCGAAACCAGCACTGAAACAATAATCGGGCAAGAATCATTCAACGTGTACATAGCCTTAGTAATTATGTAGCAAAGACAATTAACAATAGTTAATTAAATTATTTCTTAGCCCTAGTTGCCTGATTCCTAATACCAATAAATATGCTTTGGAGCAGGAAGCATATAAACTGATATATAAAGACAGTAGTAGGATCAGTAAAAACAATTTTGCCATTGTTTTAGTCAGTTGTGCACCACTGTGATCTAACGTCATGCTTGCCGAATTCACATAAACATGTTCATTGCACAACCCGTAAGTGTTAACCAAACCCTAATGATCATGACAGAAGCATGCAAATGCCATGAGAAGTATAGTAATAACTGTATATAATAAAATGATAAATGTTCCACCACCCAGGCTCATTAAAGACATTTTTGGGGGTGATAATTAATGAAGGTTTTTGTTTCATGGAAGACATAACGCAGCTTTCTGTTTATGAGTGGATTTTCTGAGCATAGTGATTCAGCTGTGTTGCTTAAAACAGGTAGTGAAATGTGTTATTTCTTATGTAAGAAAGTCAATATAAAAGGTCAGAAAAGCAATTTTGTGTACAAAGCATGTAACTCAAGGGCAATTTGACATCTTGTAATTACCCAGTCATTTAGTACACACATTGACTAACAATAACTGGAACAAAGGAGACCTTGCAGTTTAAAAACTCCATTGCATAAAAATGTCCCTTTACTTACTATCATTAGTATTGCAATGTATTACATAAAAGGGAAGCAAAGGAATTAGGAAATTGGAAACACATTGTAAATGAAGAAATTGTAAAACATATGCCGTAATTGTGTATTGCCCTTTCTGTTGTGCAGTGCTGGGTGTTGTGTGGGAAAAAGACATGAATCTATTTTTTATGTAACCACATCTGTCATATCTGAAATACGTATTTACATATCAAAAAAGCCCAGTTTGGGCTATTTTGTGTGTTTTGGGTAAAGTTATTACAGGTTGTAGACTGTGTGGGAGTGTTATGGAGATCCATCTTTCTTGAAGGAGGATTTTCTCTCACTTCCTGTCTCAGTGATGTACACAGGGTGTCCGATTGGTTAAGAGATTTTATCTCATTATTGACCCATTAGTACCACATACTGTAGATACAACTGTATATAATTACATGAGAGAATCTCCATTAAGAAGAATAAGAGTTTTGCAGTACATTATTGCATCTATGTAAAGCTATATGTACATCCAGTAAAAACTGCAATAATATAACATGCACAAGGCTAATGTCTTAAGCCCTGCATCCCATTCATGTCCCTGCCAAGCGGTCTGGGGAAACACAGGGGACCTTCTCACCCACTTTGTACTACTCTCCAGCCAGCAGTAGCTCTGCTCAGGAATCCTTTTCACTGTTTACCTCCTAGTCTGACCCATGTGACTCCCTGAGAGCTGCCCCTTTACCCCAGAGGGGCAGGATATTCTACAGACGCGCTCCATCTGCTAGCAAGTGTAAACACCACCTAGGCTGCCTGTGCTCCAGCACTCCCCCTGTTGGTGGGTTCTGTTACCCGCTGGTCACACAGTCCCCCCTTGTCACTTGACATCCCCTATTTATAGAATTGACTGGCAACAGGATGTTGCCTATCAAGAGAGTTCTTCCAGGTTTTGTTTCCAGGTCCTAGTTCGAATTTCCTGTTTTTGATCCTGACACTTTGGTATACAGTTTCTGGCTCTGTCCTGACTATTCTTAATTGCCTCTCACCCTGACTTTGGCTGGTCCCACTACGCTTCTGCCTTCTGCTTTTGTACTGCACATTGGTCCTACTAAGTCAGCAGTCACCAGCCCCTGCGTGTATAAAGGCTGCATCCTGGGCACCACTTCTACTGTCCACCTCTGAAAGTCCGTCACCCATTGCGAGGTATGCTGGTTAAACTGCAGCTTGTTATGTTCCTACCAAGTGGACTGGTGGCACAGAGGATACACCACCCCGCCTGTGATTACCATGACATTGTGACAAGTAGAGATTAAACACATATGAAAACCATCAATAAAATATATATGTTGGTTCTCAATAACAATGACTTATGAAAAAAGGTAACTTATGTAAAGTTACCATTACCCAAAGAACCTTCTGTATCTTAAGCTGCTGGGAGCCTCGGATGCACAGATCCACCTCCAAACAATGTTGTTTTTTTCACCCTGACCCTTCATTGCTACAGAACAGTAGTGATTTGGGAACCAGGGGAACCATAGCAGTCAGAAAGGGACTAAACATCTGACAGTGCTAGAAGTATGTTGGATACAGAAGAATCTTTAGTAATGGGATCAGGTTGCAAAGAGACCAGGATATATATATATATATATATATATATATAAACATGACTATGACTGTAGTGACTGCGTTTATTGTTTTTTTCATGAAAAATGGAGTTAAAAAACAAAAAGGGACTTGCAGACTTGAGCTTATGGTAAGTCTGTGTCAGTGAGGGTTACCATGGAGTGTTCTGATGATAGAAGGGATTTTCCTCATCAAAGTTGAGGAAATAGCCAGGGTTCTATTTTGATAATGCTTCGTTATTGGAAAAGCAACCTCTATTTTAGTAACAATTGTGAATTAAACTCACTCATGCAGGGCAAAACCCCAGGTTCATGTAATTGCTATCATCCCCAGTTGCACATACTCACCTTTTTGGCTTCCCAGCAGCTCTTTTTTCCTATTAAAAGAAAATTGTGTGTAAGCACCACAATTTGAAGCCTACATGGGATTAGGAACTCTTTCCCTGCCCCAAATGACAGTGTTGGTTGCCTGTGTGGCACCCAGTGAGCTTTAAATCTTATGAAGCTTGTGAAGCTTATATAATTTACTCATGTATTGTTGTTACCTACCTGAACCTGTTAATTAACAACAATGGTTCGTTGTTGTTACCTACGTTTTACCATTGGATCAACTGTGCATATTTGGTTTTAGCCGGGGAATGCTGGTTAAACGTGGTGGAATTTGAAGGTCTTCTTTCAACCTAACTATGTAACAACCATGACTACCAGTCAAACTAGTTACAAGGCAGATGGAATTCAAGAAAAAGTAGTCAAAATTACTGTATAGAAGATGAATTGGTTAGAAAATTTGGATAAGGATATTCAAAGGTATAATACATTTTTGCACTTGTCATATGAATGGAGGCATTTAGAAAATTCTGAAGTGCAAATTTGTTACGTGGTAAAAACAAAATGGACATTGGTCTTGTATGTTGGAAGATGTAGGAAATTTCAGCTTGGTGATCATGGAGCATTTGGACTCAGTAAGGAGAGGAGACAGACAGAGAAAATCTGGTCCGGGAATAGTTTGGCGGAATCCAAACAGGTAATTCATAGGGAAAAATCTAAGGCTATACAGTTCCGTAGACCTTCTATAGTGAAAAAATATTGTATTCCAGGGTTAAATTAGAACTTTGTGCGACCTGCAGTTTTGTTTTGCATTTGTTTTACATCAGTTTCTCTATTTTCTCTATTTGTTTTATAAGAGATTTAGGTGGATTTGGGCATTTGGTTTCTGCTTACCTAAAATCAATCTAATTACCCTGTCCACAGAGTGCAATTTAAAAAAAGTGCAAGGGATGTAGTCAATATTAAAGTAGGGCAAATATTATGTAACAACTTACTGGATCAACAGAAAGAAAATCATGTACATTCCCACTCTGGATCAGTAGGCCTTATTTATTAAAGCTCTCCAAGGCTGAAGACGATACATTTTCATTGGTGAACCTGGATGATACAACAAACCTGAAATAGATTTGGTCCAGGATTGAAAATATTTGCTAACAAATAGCAAATTCATTTTAACAAATTCATTCCAGGGTTGCTGGATCACCCAACTTCACTGATGAAAGTGTATCCTCTTCAGCCTTGGAGAGCTTTAATAAATCAGGCTCAATGACTCAAAATATTTAGCAGGTAGGGCAAGAATAACAGACAATTAACATTTTTTTAAATTAGGTGGAAAACTTTCCTATGGAATTGGGTATTATAATTTTATCACAGGCCTAATTTTTTGGAACAGCATTGTAGTCTATTAGGCTACATACAGCAAAAATGGTTGTGAAATATTTTTAAGTAGGTCCTGGTGCCAATAATTTGAAGTTGTAGAAGCATAGTATTGATCAAGGCAGTCTGGTAAACCTGTAAACGGGAACCTAGTTTTGTACTATGTATCTGGAAAAACTATTTATTTGTAAAGCTTCATATTTACATTACTAAAATGTGTATTTTTTTCTGTACACAATAAATTATAAGATTAAGAAAACCATACACTGCATTTACATAGGACTAGGTATTCCCTAGGTATTCCCTAATGAAATATGTGCAGACTGTTGTGACTTCCCCTTCTTTATGTTTTCTTTCTTCTAAAAGTTTGGAACACAATATGCAAAAAATAACTTGCATGATATAATTCTAAATCCTTATTTATGGAAATGTGTACATCAGAGTCATATCCTTGTAATAGAATTGTATTTGATTCCCGTAAGCTAAGTTCAGCTTGGCTCGTTCCTCACACCCATTAACTTTGCCTGCAGTTGAGATGCTACATGTAGTGTCCCACCTGTTGCTGAAGTCGTCACCCAGTGTCAAACTTTGAAATGCTGGCACATTAAGAATCACAGGGATGATGAAGCAGCTGACAAGGTACCAACCATCAATAATACCTGTTCCTACCACCTTTCTGAATGTAACCTTAGAAGCAAAGTGTGGCTCCTTAATAAATCCCAACAAATTCCCTACTTCCTCCTTCATCTTCCCAAAAACACAAAGTTCCCTGTTATGCAATTCTCTGGTGTCTTGTTGTATAATCCTATTTAATTGGCTTCTCTCAAAACTTATCTTAGAATATGTAAATGGCATACAACTATGGTAAGTAATTTAAATTGTGAGCTCCTCCAAGAGATAGTAAGTGACATGACTAAAGACTCTGCAAAGTGCTATATTAATAGATTGCAAGGAGAACAAGTAACTGAAAAATCTGATTGGGATTGGTTAAGAAACCCAGTCCTTTTTGGAAAATGTAATATGGTACTGAAATAAAAAAAAATAAAAAACACTACAAATGGTTTCTTTAGCCAAATATAGGACTGCATAGGGGCATCTGAATACATTTTTTTGTTCTAAAAAATTGTGCTGTTGGTAATTGTTAAATGGATAATTGTGCTAGTGGTTGTATATAATTGGAAATAATTGCTGTGATTTTACTTAGTTAAGTCATTATATGAGAAAATTTGCCTGAGCATAATTGGAAATAACTGTTGTGATTTGACTTGCTTAACAGTCACACTAGCTTTTGTTATTATCTGCCTTTTATGTCCAAACTGTCATATAGTGTCAGTTCCAATCTCTGTTCCTAACAGAAAATGGTTCATTATTGACGTTAGCTGTAACACTCTGTAAAAGATGGAAACAGGCAAATGTATCTGCCTATTACTGGATGATCCCAAGTGCAGGCATTTTTGCTTGTGTTCAGGATATCTGAACTCAGAGAGCTAAAATTTCAAGTTCTGCTCCGAGGGCAGAATTGCTCCAATCTAAGTCAGTTTAGACCCCAATCAGAAGTATATGTCCACCACTACCTGGCATATTGTATATTTAATTGTCCTGACCCCTGCTTTGTATTTTCTCTTTGGTACATTATATAGTCCTTACCACTGCCCCGTATGTTCTTACTCAGTTTTACTTAATAAAGGCATACCCATTTGTTACGGAGGAGTAGGTAGTCTACTTCTCTATACCTTTCCATCTCTAGTGATGTTTTATCTCAATGTCTGCTGTTACATCTTTAGTAGTTTAAACCCCAATTCCAGGGTTTCTTATGCCCTCCCAAGCAAAATCCACAATTCCACACATCCTGACAAGCATTTATTACTGCCTAATAGTAGTGTTTAGTACAGCAAATCACATGTAGATGTGTCAGTTCTGGCAAAATCATTATGTACCAGATGTAGGTTTTACTCACAATCAGTAAGGAAAAATGAGTTGTTTTTGCATAGAAATGTAAGCAGGGACTATTACATGATTCAGCATGTTGTCAATGGAAAGTGCAACTGTAATGTAATTCTGATACTGTGTAGGAACTGAAAGGGTGTATAAAACACGTGCTTAGATGTGCATTGTCATTGTAAGATACAAAGAGCAATACGTATCATGTGATAGCTGGGGAACACCCAATCTGTGTAATGGAAATCTTTCCTTAAGAATGTTCTTATTATAAGATGTGTCAGCCTCATGTAATGAGTCATATTATAGGTCAAGTGCCACCTGAGTTTCTTCGCTTACATAATGGTATGCTTATGTTAGGAGCATGTTGGTTTTAATTAAGTAGCTTAATGCTTTGAGGTTACCATATCTAATGCTAAGATAGCGAAGAGAGTTTTCAATTTAATTCTAATCAGTTCATCATCATAGTATCTAGTATTGTACCGGACCATGGGAAGCTTTGGGGCTAGCAGCAGTAACCTGATCCCTG
Organism: Pyxicephalus adspersus; assembly: GCF_032062135.1. Classification (NCBI taxonomy): domain Eukaryota; kingdom Metazoa; phylum Chordata; class Amphibia; order Anura; family Pyxicephalidae; genus Pyxicephalus; species Pyxicephalus adspersus. The sequence goes on from NC_092860.1 coordinate 139,710,973, forward strand.
CTTCAATCCTAAAGGAAGACCTTACGAGCCTTATAGACAAGGATCTAAACAATTCATAGTTACATAGTTAGTCAGGTTGAAAAAAGACATAAATCCATCAAGTTCAATCACTAGGGAAATAAACATATCCCAGATATAAAACCCTGTGGACATAGTTAGTCCAGAGGAAGGGAAAAAAAACCCTGGTACAATTTGCTCTAACAGGGGAAAAAAGTTACTTCCTGATTCCATGAGGCAATCAGATGTTCCCTGGATCAACAGTCACTGTTATTTTTAGTTTAAAGACTTAATACCCAGTTATATTTTGAATTTTTGGGAAAACATCCAGCTTTTTTTAAAGCAATCTATAGAAGTTGCTGAAACTACTTCCTGAGGGAGCCGAATACACATTTTCAGACCTTACAGTGAAGAATCCTTTCCTTACCCGGAGCTTTCAACTTCTTTTCCTCCAGACGCAAAGAGTGCCCTCTTGTCCTTTGTATTGATCCCAAGGTGAATAATTGGAAAGAGAGTTCTCTATATGGACCATTTATATATTTATACAGGGTGATCATATCCCCTCTTATACGTCTCTTCTCATGGGAGAATAGATTCAGTTCAGCTAATCTCTCCTCATAGCTGAGCTCCTCCATTCCTTTTTATCCATTTAGTTACCCTTCTCTGCGCTCTCTCCAATTCCACAATGTCCGTTTTGTGAACTGGTGCCCAAAACTGGACTGCATATACCAGATGAGGTCTGACCAATGCTTTGTACAGGGGCAGGATTTTGTCTCCATCTGCAGTCTATTCCTCTTTTGATAGAAGAAAGTATTTTGCTGGTTTTTGATATTGCAGCTTGGCATTGCATGCTGTTATTACGTCTGTGATCTACCAGAAAAATGTTTGCAATCTAAAGTAAATTTTTTGAAGCAGAGAGTTCCAGTTTAAAGTAGATTGATAGAAAAATTAAAATGATATATAATGCAATTATATTAGAATAGTAGGCATGAATTTTGAGTTTCATGCGAGTTCCTAGAATTCTCAAAACTTGGGTCTAATAAAACTTTTTTCTGAAATGGTAAGATCCCTGGCCATATGGCTTTTAGGTCATTCTTTGGTATGAAGGCAGGGATCAGGTGTCTGCTGCTAACCATGGCCCAGGACAATACTAAATACTGTGATGATGTAAGTACTGGATTTATTTTTATGTTATTCTGTTGGTAAGAAAACTTATTTCAGTTTTCCTCTGGCAATGTGCCACCAAAATCTGTTGATATAAATTTTCCAGTATATATTTATGTGGCAAATAGTCTGAAACCCACACTTTGTTTGAACAGCCTTTTTTATATTTTTGCTGGGCTCCACAGATATCCATCTATTTTTATATTAAGTAATGAAATTAGTTTCTATTGGCTGCCAGAATGCAATAGCTCATAGATAATCATTCTAATATTTACTGTAATTATAGGCAGAGTTGTGTTGATAAAATAAACAGCTGTGTGCTCCTATTGGCTGGTGGTTGCCAGTAAAAGCTCCTCTTTGTATGGGCCATAAATTCAAAAAGTTTAAACCTATGCAGTGATTGATCGCTTGTTGATCGTTGACTGCTCTACCTCCCAGCCCCACCCAGAGTCAGTCAAAAGTCAAAGGTGTGGGCATTTCCATCAATGTTTGATTGATATGTCTATCAAATATATGTAGATATTTTTATATCAATATTTTAAATAGAATATTGTTAAACACGCCATTATCTCCTCTCCTACCTGGGTGCCTACTCTAAAAACTAATGAAAAGTTCTGCCTGATAATATATACATAACTGTTAAGCAGCAAATTGTTATGTAAGTAAAATAAAATTGTATATTCAAAGTGGAAAATATTTGTTGGGATGTGATCAACGAGTCAATGTGATTGTCGTTGTGATATTGTTTTCCTATCACAAGTTCTTCTTCTGAAGGAGATTGAGCAACTGTGAAATATGCCAATAACAATACAGAGAAATTGATAAATGTGTACATAACACACAAGGAGATATAATGTATGTTTTTTAAAAAAAAATGTGTGATATTGGGTGTTAAACAGTGGTGCCTTCGACATCCTAAAAGAATAAAATATAAATATATATTAAAGTATAGAATACATAGAATACTTCTAGAAGTATAAATATATAGAACTTATAGAAGTATGAATATATATTAGGTATAGGAATGAAGTTTGATGTTTTTATGGAATCTGCTTTACACCAGCACATATTTTCTAACTTTAACTACATTCTTCCACCTTTTATATCCAAGTTTCTCCAGCCCACTTTTTCAGTTGTCCCTCTTTTTCTATTTTTATTTCTATAAAAATGTACCATTTACATTATTAATTATTAATTTATTGAAACATGTTAATTTTGTAAAATAACCTTTGATCTAGCCCCTAAATTAATAAATTGTTGATGAATAACAAACATAAAAATGCTAATAGTAAAGAAAACAAAATCACTTATTAGTTTACCCAAATTTTTTTTGCATATTAATTTTTTATGGACTGCAAAAAAGTGTGTCATTTTTTTTTTAATCTGATCTTGTGCTTAGCAGAAACAGCAATTCCATATAAATAACAATTAGGCCCACAATTGCTGCCCCAGTGTGGATATATATATATATATATATATATATATATAAAATGTACAGACCATAGACTAATATGTGTAGGCAATGTGTCATTCCATTGGTATGTGCAAATCCTCCACCACATGCCCGAGTTCCATTCTTGACTTGTCCTTTTTTGCATAGCTCAAGAGTAAAAAAGAAAGAAAAAAACAAAGCAATACTAGGAAACTTCCTTATAAATGAACACGTTACGTTATGTGTACTTTTCTTTGCTGGAATTTTTTATGGACCTACTTGAATTATTGTAATTCACTGTCAAAACAGATGAGAAAAAATTCCAGTTTCTTATTTACAAACTTAAGCCCAATAACACTACATGGCTAGAAGTTTGTGGGCACTTGACACCCCTGTACATCCCATTGCAAAACCAACTTCATATGGAGGGATCTTTTTCTGGTTAAAACAAACCCCAGTTTTCAGGAAATCCATGAGATTTTAGACAATGCCTGCGGTATTTTTCCATTCAACCAAAAAAGAACTATTGTGTGGTCAATATGAAAAACTGTTTCACAATAGCCATTTTTTTGTATACCAAAGTTATTCAGTAGGGTTGAGTTTGGGCCTGTGTTTGGGCCACTTGAATTCTTCAATATCAAAACCATGTCGAAGTATATTACTGAGAACCTTGATAGAGACTTTATTTGAAATAAAAAAAAAACAGCAAGGGAATGATTTTTTGTGCTTGGAAAAAAAGGATAATTTACTACACCCTGTTTAAATTATCTGTCTCCATGTTGTTACCATCAACATCTGATACCTCCTATTGCAGAACTCCTCGACCACGTTCATGGATTCCAAATTTTCAAAAAATTAGATCTGTCATGTGCCTAAAATTTTATTTAGAAAAAGATAGAGATGAACCAAAGACTTGCCTTTAACATTGTGGCCAGCTTATGGGGATCTTCTGGATCTCCTTAGATTCTGTATCTTGTCTCATACCCTCCTCAAGGTATTTTACTGTACACCCAATACCTGAATCAGCTTCTTCTGGAAGTTTTAGATTCCAGTTTGGTCCACATATCTGCACATGATTGGGTACCCAAAGTCAAATAAAAATTGCTGCATACATATTAGGAAAGTGGATCTACTATGGTGGGTTGATGAACAACCAAGCTGGAATGACTTTCCTCCATAAGAATGCACAGGGGGTTGCCACTCACTTGTCCTTACCCCTTCACTCTCTATAGAACAAAATAGTGCTGTCTGTACAGTGCTTGTTCGTTCAGCAGTAACTGGAAATTATTAAGAATGATTGTTTCCAGCGACAATCATTTCAGGTCCCTAGGGAGTTTTAATGTGGGAAGGGACAGGCCTTATACACAGAGGAATAGTCAAGCAGAAACAAAAAAAGGCCTTGAACAAACTGTTCTCCTGCACCTGTATCTAAATTGTTTTAGAACAATGTTGAATTTACAGTACTCTATACAGGTAGTCCCTGAGTTAAGGACATCCGACATATGGACGACTTCTAGATATGAATAGGGCTTCCCTGCTCGTTCGTGTGCAGGATAGAGGCATGGAGGGGGCGGTTTGCATGACTTACAGGAGAAGTCTTTTGCTAAACACAGATGAGGTTGTAGGTGATCTCTCCTGCAAGCTCTGGTAACTCTTTAATGACCAAGACAAACTCTGCATTTTTTCATTTTGCATATCAAAGCACAACTTGCTCCATAAGTTAATGAATGTTTCTAGGCTCTATAAAGTTATTTTTCTTGCTTTGTTTGTGATTAACTCACAGTGAGGATTTTACACAGTAACTGACACCACGCTGCCTAATAATATGTTGAAACAAACATCTGTCCTAATTGCATTTAATAAAATAATGTACATGTTCCGACTTACATAGAAATTCAACTTAAGAACTAACCAACAGTCCCTATCTCGTATGTAACCTGGGGATTACCTGTATTTAATCATAGTGTAAATGCTGCCTGTAATATTAGATAAAAATACTCTGACATTTTTGAGTGGTCGATCAAAATTATTGCATATGCATGCTTCTCGGCCTTTTGGCTAAGATCAAGTGTAACACCTAATCCTTCCAGTGTGCGGGAGAGGAACAGCACTGCAAGAATACTGTGGACTAGTACGCCTGTTACGATGCACAGCTAGATGGTGATGCTCTGTAAGGGGTCATCCTAGTCTAATTCCTACAGAAGAAGGGGCTGGAGAAAGGCATATGGCCTACCCTGATAAAGAGCTCCTAGATGGGTGTCTGTCCTGCTGGTCGAAGCAGGTAACCCCTGGTCTGGCCTTCAGGTCTTGAGAAGCTGCTGAATCTCACTTAGGGTCGTCCCCCTGGAGTGGCAAACCAGGGGTACCCTAAAATCACTTTGGGCCTGGTGAACCCACTGATGATTTTTAAGTACACAGGCACGTCACATTATACTGATTTAGCACATCGCTTTCATTCTGCATTAGATGCGGCTAGTGCAGATGGGCAACTTTTTATCCTTTGCCCAGTGTGTTATGCACTGAGCACTTATTCTTTATATTTTTTTATGTTTATCACTGTCACTGGTGTGGTGGTGTTTGCCACTGTCATCCGAAGGTGCTATTCTGTTATGGGTTAGCCCTGAAGATTGGGGAGTGCTTTGGCCTTATGGTCACACACTCTCCCTTACTGGAATCTCTCTTCGGGAGAGCTCCCAGCCTAGTATCTGGTGGGTAGCCTTTGGCCATGCCCACAGAGAACTGAACCTGTCTGATCTCGGTCAGACAGGCTAGTAGGCCCATACCGGGTTTGGCTGGATGGTCTTAGTACCCAGCCTGTTAGGAGCAATGCTTCCCGGGGGGTTTGGAGAACCTGGTGGCCCTTCCTCTTTAGAGGAAGGATCACAATCGTACCCCAGTGCACGTTTTTTGTGTGTGTTCTTGCACATTGACTTTTTTATCGAGCACCAGGGTTTTTGTTTAGTGGATCAAAAAAACCTGTTCCGACTTGCATACAAATTCAACTTAAGAACAAACTTACAGTCCCTATCTCATATGTAACATGGGGACTACCTGTACTGGAAATCCCTTAACACAATAATTTGGAGAGATGTCAACATATTTTTACCCATATAGTGTAAATGTTCTTAATGTTAAAATATTAATCAACACTGTAACATAAAGAAATATATGAAAATATCTATAAAATATAAGTAACACTTTTAAAGAATGTGTGGGGAAAAAAGCTGAACTAAAAAGTTAATGAGTAGATAGTCCGAGCAGTATTCAACTGGATTGCAGCAAGTGTGATGTTTTCATTATCATTCAGGTAGTTATCTGATTATATTATGATAATCTATTATAATTAGTATAGATTATAATAATCTATTATAATTATTGATAATCTAATCTAATTATTGTAATAGATAATTATAATCTATTATAATAAGCAGGGAAAAAACAAAGAATTGTTAAAAATGATACTAATTACGATAATTTCAACGAAAATGATAAGAAAAATACTTCCAAACGTGACTGTGTGGCTAGCTTGGCCTTCAATTTGCTTATCTCATTATTCTTGTTTTGTCACAAGATTGTCCAGAGTTGCATAATGTTTGTAATGACAAAAATATATCTCTGGAAATGTAGCTCTGTCTCTCTAGCTTTCTCTCACTCCAGGTAATCCGTGAGAAATCTGCAAGCGTAACCCCCATTATACTGGGACCAGCCATGCTCTTTAGAATTAAGGTGGAGCTTTAATAGGGATTGAGGGATTATCTCCCAGACAGGAATCCATCTTCCAAATCACTGCTGGTATGGGTTCCTTTTTAAAAAGGGTAAGATTTATATGTGGGTGATCTGGTCACTGGATATCCTAATATCTAATACCTTCTGACTGCTGCCCAACTTCCTCCTGCCAAATAAGAACCCTAAACACTTCCTTAGTACTATTGCACTGATAACCCTTGCTGGATCACCCAGGTTCACCCATCATAGTCTGCTTTCTCTATTCTTTGAGAGCTTTAATAAATCAGGCCCATTGTATGGCACAAAATACAAGAGGTGCATCATGGTACCATTACTATAATGTACCAGTACACAAATTGGTCTCTCATATTGGTACACAAGTGGTCTAAATAGACCCTCAACAGACTAGCCTGTTTATCGGGAATGTATTTGTGAAGTTTTAGTTCTGCAGGACGTTACCGGATCCCAATACTTGTAAAGCTTTTTCCTATTTGTTCACATTATCTATTCTTTCTATCTTTTTACTACTCAATATTTCTCTTTCTCACTCGGTTTGCTCTCTCTCCCCCCTCTCCTTTTTTCTGTTTCACATGTATGTTCCCACAGACGGCACACCTGTATTTTCTTTTTGTGTCCTCACATGGTTTCCATACATACAAAGTATTTTCAGTAAATACAGCTCATTTTGATTCTCTTGAAACAGAAACATCTTGTTCTCCAGCACTGAAGATATTAGTGGGACACCTATATTTTGTGCAGGGCTGTGGGTTTCCCATAAGGTGTTCTTATTACGTGTGACTTCCTCAGTCACCACACGCACACTTCTGTAACCACTCAAAGATATGTGAAATGCAATCTGAAGACTTGACTAACCAAAAAGCTTAGACAGCAGATTCCTGACACCTCCTCTACTTCTTGTAGACAGCATTATACAATACGCTTCTAAGAAATATCTGCTCATATGTATCTAGGAGATGAAATGCAGAGATTGTAAAAATTTTATAGAACTTTCCAGGGAAAAAAACTGATTGGGTTCTTGCAGGAAACTTCATATTTATCTGCAACTTGGTATTACATTTTTCAAGTTTGTTTGGTATACAGTTCTTCTTTTCTAATGCTGCTGCACTTTATTTAAAGCAGAGCCCTAGGAAAAATAGCAAAGATAAACTAACAAAACAAGCTTTTGCTGCAATATTTGCAAATTTCTAATCAGCGCATGAACTGACTGGCTCCTTGTGCTGCTTCCTACTCTTACACTCCACCACTACTAGAAAAGGACTTTACTTTCTGCATTTAAATTTTCCATATAAAGCTCATCTCTAGGCAATAATTTCCTTGCTAGTACCATTTACATGTGCATGGAACCACTAATCTAGTGCTGCAAACGTGTCCTAAGAGTTCCCTTAAATTTTTATCACTGTGGACTCCTCTTGTGCATTTGGAGAGGACCCTACTACTGCCGGACAGCCGATAGGAAGCCTCCATATCATATAGGAAGCCTCATACAGCACACAAAGTAGAACCCCATCTCCTCTAAACCCAAATGAAAAGATTGGAGATTGGAATATTATGAATTTTTAGGAAAATAAAAAGGACCGGTAGTTTGAGGGGGGTTGAGAAGGGGAGCCTAAAAATAAGCTTTATTAATTCAGAGCCCATTTATATTTTGCATATTTGTGTTAGGTGGCATTTCCAACCAAGAGAGACAAATAAGAGGTCCTCTCTTCCCCTTTTTTGTGAACTGCTGAAAGATTGGGTGGCATTGAATAATATCATGTTAAACCTACAAATTTAAAGCTGAACTCCCATATTGTAAACAGGGTGAATATACATGTAGGTTGAATCCAAATGAATCTCAGTTCTACCTTATAGTTATTCATTAAGTTAGTTGGGCAGTAAATAAAAAGGTTTTTTCTCTCTTGGAATTTTGACTTGCAGAACAAAGTAAATTTATCTAGTATATCTCCTTCACTTATTTCTTTAACAACATCACATTTCCTTATCACTGTATTTCCACCTGAACATATTTCCTTCTTAGCATCTCTTCATTCAGACCAGACATTTGCATGTTGATGTTGGGTGTATAACTTGAGGATGAAAACACTGGACACATTTATGTAAAACCTGGTCATGTTGCTAGACAAGTTTACAAAAATGACTTCATTAAAGGTCTTGGCTTAACTTGCTGTATTTTATGTGAAAGCACATGTTTTTACTTGGTCTTTAGATAACATCCTTTTTTTTTTGAGAGGTTACAGAGTTCAATATAGGTAAGCAGCCATTAGTGTACATTAAATGTAACGTAAGGTAAACTAAACTCAAATACATTGATAATTATCTCTTAATTATTTAGGAGTGAAGAGCTGTTCCTCCTAGTTTTTAGATTGGTTTCACATATGCCACATCCCTTAATGCAAATCGTTAAAGAAATTTTTTTTCAACTGGGTCAATAACCTTGGGACTTTAAAGACATGTATTCATTAACAATCCAATATACATTTCATGTTAATACAAATGTTTATTAAACAGACAAAAAAAATGAAACATATATATGCTCCAATAATCAATCTGTGGTTGTTACAGATAGGCTTATAACAGTTCAACTCGTTTCTCGGAACATAGTCCGCTTCCTCAGGAACATATAAGCCTAAAAATTACAAAAGATATAATTTAAAATATCTATTATGCAATTACATATTCTCAGTATTTACATAGACAGGTTACTCACTTCTGTTTACACAGTTAGTTCACCGATTGGACAGATGGATCAGAGGATCAATTCCTTATTGAAGTATATAGACATTAATAATTACAATAAGTTCTTTAGCATTTATTATCTATAATGTTGACCTTCAAAAGTGTGGAGACCTGCATACACCACTATCCAAACCAATAGGAAAGCACTTATACAGTGCCCATCACCAAATTTATTCCATTTGATTCTCCACTGTGATATATTGTTACCATTGGCAACCTCATTACAACCATTTTTAAAAGCCAACAAGTTTCTCACCTGGGCTCTATCCAGTTCCAATTTAACGTTCATAGGCTCCTAAAATAAAAATTGAAATATTTTTATATATCCAGCCATTTTAAATATTTATGAGTATCTAGTGTTACATCATCTATAAAAGAAAAGGGTAGGCAACAACTATCATAGACTTCCTAAGAAACAGTTTAAGCTTAGATCCTATTTAGTAAAGATAATATTTAGTATAGAAAATAATCCTTTAAAACGATAAGGTTCTCATTGGTTGCCAACTGCCGACTATACTTCCAATATCAAACAGAACACAGATGGACTCCAAACAGAAGTTCCAATTCAAAACAGTTTCTTTCAATCAACTGTGCTACCTAGTGATGATGGGAACTTACTTTATTATGTATTCCACCTGGGTATTATCATTGGTACAATCATTTCCAATGCTTGCTAATGCTTAGCTCTTTCCTCTTATGATTCTTTTATGTGGTCTGTCTATCTGGCAAGTCGGCGTCCCTCGTGTCCGTGCAAGACCACTTCCATGACCAGCAGTCACGTGGGTAAACAAGCCCTCACGTGATTCTGCAGAGACGTCAGCACCAGCAGGGAATAAGCTGTGTGTATGGCTACAAGACATGGAAAGCCTTTCCCTATAAAGGGATCATCCACCGGTCATTGTTGCCCTCAATTAACCCCCCTAGCGGTCTGATTCTGGCCGTATTTCCTTGCAAAAAGCGGTACAATTTTTTGCATGGAAATTTATACCTATAATTCTTTTGATTATAACTCACCGACACATGTCTAATAGGTAATAAAGTTAAGAATAAACTTAAAAAAAAAAAAAAAAAATCTGTTAAAAAAAGTAAAAAATAATGTATAATGTAATATAACTGTACAGCAGCATATATAATATGTAATATAATATATATGTTATTTGAATATTTCTTTGTATTGAACGTAATACAGCTATTTTGTATTGAATACAATACAAAACTATCTGAGTTTCCCACTGCTAAGTCCCGGCAGCACCGACGCATGTACCAACGTCACCGGGAATCCCCAAAGGACGTCTCTGCACTTAGCGGCTTGACATCAGAGGAGGCAGACATGTCCCCAGGACCTGCGGGGACCAGCAGGACGCCGGGGGCAGGGATGGAACAAGCTAAGTGGGTTTTTATTCTGCTTTTAGGCACCCTGAGTATGACTTGGGATTACCGCTTTTTGCAAGTAAAATCGACCCTGAGTCAGGCTCAGGATTACCGCTAGGGGGGTTAAGATGGCGCCTGCACCATTATCACCAGTCGTAACAGCCGCTCCCCTTTCGGTCATGATAGATAACATTTCTTTACTTAAATATAGAGATATATTGAATTGTTAATGAATGCATGCCTTTAAAGTCCCAAGGTTATTGACCCTGTTGAAAAAATTTTTCTTTAATAACTATCTAATAAAGTGAGTCAATACCGCACCAAATGTATCAAATAAGAGTTTGATTTTTAGTGGGCATCATAAGGTAACTTTTCTTACCTGTAGCTTTACAGTAATCCTCTACAAGTCTTTAATAGATCTCATGCAAATGATGACTTTATGAAAGTCAGTATTTTTCATAGGTCCAGGCATGCCATTTATATGATACATATTCAGATCTCAAAGTTTGTTTCCTAGGAAATGATAGCTAAAATTACAAAATACTTTTCCCTTGGGGCACGCACCAACAGAGATGTCATATCAATTGTGTAAAAAAAAATTTGTGGTTTAGAAAAATCCCTGACTGTCATTCATATTTGGCCAACTGTGGTCCCATTTGTTAGGACAATTAGCTATACAGACTGCAGTAACACTTTGAAGGGGAAAATTTTCTCTTCAAAAAAAGAATTTTTTTCATAAATTATCAACATTGTATGTTGTTGATAAGAACTGACAACATACAATGTCTAATTTATCACACTACTTTCGGTTTAGTTCATTTTTGGGCCAGTACATGATTATTTATGAATTTACCAGTAACCTTAAAAAGTATGATCATGCATAAATGATTTTGGTTTTTGTTAATTTAGGTTGTTGTTTTATATCTATTGTGTTATTATTTATATCCATATACTTTTTTTTTTAGATAAGCATTCAATGCATGACAAATAATTCGTGCTATGAGTTAGCTAGAAAAAGGGCATATTGAAAGTACTCCCCTTACAGGCACTTTCTCTGAGATAAACTTGAATCCTTGGATCAAGGTTGAGCAGTGAAGAACTAGGATAAAGGGCATTTTTCCAATGGGCCAGTGCTAAAAAGGAATATTTGGTTGGGATATGTCAACAGTCAGAAATCTGGAATTGAGTGATGCATGAACCACACATTTTGTGGAGCATAGGCCCCTTTCACATTTGTAGTTGCTAGTCGCAAAACATTTCTTAACCCATTTCTATATCAAATTGGATCAAAGGTACCACACCCCAAACTAATTAGTAAAGGGTAAATATTTGTTAGTCCTGTTTTAAAGAGAAACAAAGCAGGACTACTTATATTGTAAAGTGGAATTTTCAAGGTACCAAACTCTTAATTATTAAAGCAAATTTTAATTTGACAAAACATTAAAACATCTTGCACTAAAAATTTGCACATAAACCATGATAATATCATAAAATCAATCATATAGATACATAGCTTTGTTTCAAACAATGTCTTCTGATGCTTTCAACAAAAATGAGTCATCAAAAGGAATGCATAATGAATATGGTTGTTATTCATTAATAACAACCATATTCATTAAAGGACAGGAATTGTTACTTAAACTAAACTCTACATGTTTCGCAGATCTGGTCTGCTTCATCAGGAGTTAGCAACCAATTTTCAAAAGTACAATACCATTGCTGACAGAAATCAGGATAGCAATACAAATATTGACCCTGGGATGGTAGACAAGCGATCCAGGGCTTTAAGATGAAAATACCCAAGTTTTGCTGGTTGATATAAATCCTCATAAGAGTTTCAAAGTTTAGAGGATTTATATGATTTATTAAAGTAATTAGGACAAAGTTCCAGGTAGCTAGGACAAATGGTCCTGACTTTTGATATGCCCAAGTTAAACCAAGCAACTTCTAGGAAGGTAGATTAGCTAGCTTTGACTGCTTTGTAAGGAACAAGTACTTTATATCCATGGAAATCTTCTTTATCTACCTTCTTGGAAGTTGCTTGGTTGAACTTGGGCATATCAAAAGTTGCTATCTAACTCCTGATGAAGCAGACCAGATCTGCGAAATGCGTAGAGTTTAGTTTAAGTAAAAATTCCTGTCCTTTCAGTGATGTTAACAACCTTCTCCTCTCTAAATCTCTAAACTTCCTGGTTCCCACTGAAACTTGGTTTTCCTCTTCTGACTCTGCCTCTGCTGCTGCTCTGTCCTATGGAGGCCTGCCCTTCACACATACCCCTAGACCTGGCAACAGAGTAGGGGGTGGTGTGGCTCCCATTCTCTCACCTAACTGTACATACAGAGTCCTCCCTACCCCGCCCTTTCTGAGTTTCACCTCTTTTGAAGTCCACTCTGTCCGTCTTTTCAGCCCCATAACCCTCATTGTTGCTGTTGTCTACCGCCCACCGTCTACTGGCCCAGTCTCACAATTTTTGGATAACTTTGCCTCTTGGCTCTCACACATTCTTTCCTATGACCTGCCCATTCTCATCCTTGCTGACATTAATGTTGCAGTGGATGAGCCCAACCATCTATCCTCAGCCAAACTGCTCTCCATTACCTCCTCCTTCGGACACAATTTAGACCTGGTATTTTCCAAATTCTGCTACCTCACCCTCCTTGACAACTCACCATTTCCACTTTCTCAAACTGCCTTACATCCCTAACCCCTACCTCTTAAAACTACCGCCACCTTTTTAAAATTACATCTCCGGATAAAGCTGCCACTCAGTTCAACCACACACTTTCTCTGGCTCTGGATAAAGTTGCCCCTGCCACCTTCCGCTACCCCCATCCTGCTAACCCCCGTCCCTGGCACAACAATCACACCAAACAGCTACAAAAGACTGTACGTGCAGCTGAGCGCAAGTGGAGAAAATCTGACTTCATGGACTACAAAGCCAGACTACAAAACTTTAACATTGAACTCACTGTCACCAAGCAAACTTATTTTTCCCCTGTCATTTTGTGTCAGGCTTCCAACCTACGCAACCCCTTCTCAACAATTGACTCCCTCCTAAAACCCACACTTGCTCCCCCCACAACAACCATCACTACCCAAGACATGGCCACCTTCTTTGGAGATAATATTTAAGAGCTGCCCCAACTCTCTGGAATAGTCTTCCTCGTCCTATTCAGCTTGCTCCTACTTTCTGCTCATTTAAATAAGCACTCAAAACACACTTTTTTAGACATGCCTACCCGTCTACTTCTGTCTTTTAAAACCCTTGCTACTTCCCACTACTACTTATCTCCCCTCCCATTGTCTGAGACTTCCCCCACCTCATAGATTGTAAGCTCCTCGGGGCAGGGTCCTCTTCTCCTCCCGTGTCACTGTCTGTATCTGTCTGTCATTTGCTACCCCTATTTAATGTACAGCGCCGTGTAATATGTTGGCGCTATATAAATCCTGTTTATTATTATTATTATTATTATTAATAATAATAATAATAATAATAATAATAATCATTAGGCATTCCTTTTAATGACTTCTCTTTTAAGGACTAACAAATATTGCTAACCATGCCCTAAACTACTCCGGGGCACATAGCAAATTGCTGCTATGCACACCCGAGTGGCAAACCACACTGCAGGTTAACATGCTCTTTTGCCAGAAAAAGAACAGCAACTGCACAACCACCCAATTGAGATGCAAACACAAGCACAAAATGGTTCCCAACTGCTCCCTTACAGTTGATTATGAGCAGTTGGGAGAATCATTGAGAATGCAATACAATCCTGCAGTTGACTGCAAGTCTGAAAAAAGACCACAGCAGCCAGCCCCGAGGAGTTGTGGGTTCCTAGACACGGACAATAGGTAATTTATCACTCCTACTACGAGGTTGTTAAAATGCACCTAACATCTTCACCTCCATTACTACAATATTAGGGTATGCAAATATTCTGAAAATGGGATGCATATGGGTGTAGGGGGTTCTCTCCAATCTTCCACATCTGTAAAGGCACAGATCCTCCAGTGTTTCCAGGTTCTACAGATTGATGTAAATGTAAACTGCAAACCGTGATTTCAAAACACCTCCCTATAAAATATATGGTACATTAAGGATAACATTCTGCTCCATTACACTTAAATCATACAACTTTGTAGCTTTTAACTGGTCTGTTTAAAGGAAAGAAAATCAACATTGCACAAAAGGCACTAAAGGCATGTCATTAAAAATTAACTAGACTCATACAAACCTATTAGTCAATAAAACATATAATCTAGTTTATCAGTGGAAGCTGTGCTCAAACCATATCATACCTCAGGAAACCACATGTGAATTCCACATAGACTATCATTGGTATAAATAAGTTCCTGTTAGGTTTCTTTTTTTGTGTGTGGAGGCCACTTCAGGTCATTTTCTGAACAATTACTTGAAATATAAAAAAAAGTTTTCCGCAACTGTTTATTTTAGGCAAGTTGTTATGTCAGTATATCTGGTAAACCTGGCCAACTGGAGAGCCCAGTGACTCAGGAGGACGCCCTTCACCCTATGTAAACAATAATAGACTTCAAGTTAAAAAATGCTTGTTGTGCCACATAGCAGTGATGCACACATTTCTTTTTGGGAATTCACACAATATAAATTTCTGTATATACCTTGGCATTCAGAGTATATGTAAATCCTAACAAAAAATGTCTCTGCCCTGTGCACGATCCCCAGCAGTATAATCAGCCTACCAACTTCGCTTTATGGACTACAGAAAACCCCTCCGTGAATTATGGAGATAAGTACAAGGGTATGGTTTTCTGTATTACATTTTTTATTATTATTATTATTATTACTATTATTAATAATAATAAACAGGATTTAGATAGCGCCAACATATTACGCAGAGCTGTACATTACATAGTGGTTGCAAATGACAGCCAAATACAGACAGTGACACAGGAGGAGAGGACCCTGCCCCAAAGAGCTTACAATCTAGTAGGTGGGGTAAGTATCAGACAATAGGAGGGGGAGATATGTAGTGGTCAGAAGAAGTGACGGTTTCAAAAGACTAAAGAAGATGGGTAGGCAAGTTTGAAAAAATGGGTTTTGAGTGCTCTTTTAAATGTGCAGAAAGTAGGAGCATTCCAGAGAGTTGGGGCAATTCTAAAGAAGTCTTGTAGCTGTGTGTGTGATGAGGTTATGAGTGAGGACGTCATTAGTAGGTCATTGGAGGAGCCAAGAGAGGGTCTAGGATAGTATTACATTTGGTCTTAGGTATACTTTACCTGCATAGGTGCCCAGGTACAACAGAGTTGTGTTCTGTCCCTGACACTTTTTTAGTAACAGTAATTTTTCGGACAAGCTATCGGAGATCTTTCGTCTTCATTTAGGTCCAAGCAGTTCCCAGAAAAGAAAGTACAAGTCAAAAAGTATCATGATCATTGGTCAACTATGTTGTTGAAGGTTCATTGATATGGATACAATATCTTCCAATCACGAACAAACAGCTCTTAGAACAATCATTTATTATCTGATGTTTACATTACCATTGCCAAAAGTAAGTGGGTGCTTCTCCAAATATTATGTTCAGCCAAATAATAGTGAAAAATATTGTAAATACTACACCTTACAAAGACATTCAGACAAAAATGCACTTCCTACGGCAACAGTTAGGGCTCATTTTTATTACAGCATAGAACTGCTAGCTCTGTGGTTTGGTGAGTTTGGTGTGAAGGACCTCAAGCAGCCCTAAACTAATCCTAATAAATACTTTGGGGGTCTTTATAAAGCAGTGAATATGACATTCCCTGACACATTCTCTGGGGGAATCTTGTAGTTCCATTTGTTTCCAAGGCAAGTAACTAGTACTCCACCAGGGAATGTTTAAGTGGATGTTTAAGATTAACTGTGTTAAAATATTTACCCCCTTGAGAATAATTATGCAATGCAAGTTGGGCCTTCATATCCAACACAGGAACCTCACCTTACAAATATTTTTTTGGAAGAATTGGCATAAATACCCACAGGTACATTCTAAAATATCGTGGAAAACCCTCCCAAAAGACTGCAGGCTGTTATAGCAGCCAATCTATAGTGATGCTCATGATATTGGAATGGGATATCCAACAGGGGTATATAGGTGACCATTTTTTCTGCACAATTGTGTTCCCTGGAAGCTGTACCAGGATCATAAATCCAGTTTACAGATTTGCAAATATTCTGGCGGGTAAAAAAGGCAAAAATGTAATCTAACAGTGTATTAAGCTGGCATGCATGGAGAGCTATATGACAAAGACATGTGCAGGAATCTACAGGGAAATTGAAGACTGGCCCGAGAATTATATTTCATCCGCATTTCACTGGTGATCTATAGTGATCAGGAAATATGAAGAGGGAAAACACCTAGCATCAGGAAGCAACAATATGCAAACATAGCTATTTGTAACTGCAGCCTTGCAGCGTGTTTTCTGATTACATATGATGGACTTTCTTGTTAAGTTACTGAAAGATAAATATACAGATAAAACTTCAGACTAGGTAAAATAAAAAATTTTTTTTTATACACATAAATTGTAATAAGCAAGATATTCCAATAAACAAAAGCAATTTCATATAATAGATTTATTTGCAATTGTATTACTGTTGTGATGCATGACTGCTGTGCTATGGTGCTCAAAGGGGAACAAGGTGGGTAAGTGGGCTTCAGCCTTAAGGGTTAATTCACTAAAACTAAAACACTTTTATAAATATTGGCTATTTGCAAAGTTTTGATGACTGTAAAATATATTTTCAGAACCTTTATAGTTCACTAAAGGTTTAATTGTTTGAAACAATTTACCTCATAGGTAGGATAAATTTATTTTTTTGGAGGTCACTAAAATTATTTTAAAGGCTTGTATTTTAATGTTTTTAAAGCTGGGCTGTTGCTGTCATCCAGCAGCAACTGCAACCTCTTTTAACTGCTTTTGAACCACTACGACCTGCGATTGAAGACAGCGCTACAGCATTGGCAGCAACAATCCACCACAATTAAAAGTGGTTCCAAACCACTCCCATTCAGTTGAATATTTAAATTTATGTGGTATAAAAATTATCACCACCTAGCAAATCATTTTTAAGGAAACCATTCCAGATTTGTTGCATCACCCTGGTTCCCCCATGATAATCTATCTTTTCTAGTCTTGGAGAACGTTAATTAATCAGACCCAAATTGTTATCATAGTTTTTATGGAAAAAATTATATTTGTAATTCTTTGACCATTGGAGTTGCAATTAACAAAGCACTTCACTCCACCATTTTTTAGTGGACTGAACATTCATTGCCCTTTCAAGTCTTTGCCAAATGTTCTGTATATACTTTCACTACAATGAATGCTTTTCAATCCCTCACCCTCTGTATATTAGTGTTGTCAAATTTATATATCATCTGCACATACTAGTATGTTATGTGGTAGTCAGAAGCTTCTGCAGCCAAGTCGCATTTCTTAATAAGTAATGCCCTTTAAATCCCCTTTCTCCACTAGTTTCCTATATTGGGGCACTGTGCACAGCCTTTCAAATAAGGTTTCAATTCCACAAAGTTACATGAATTGTTCACACGATGAATCTATTAGATGGATAATATAACAGCAAAACTCCCTGAAAACAGCAAGGTCCCTGAAATAGAAACTTAATTTTGGCTGGAGGTCCCCATTTATCCAAGTACAGATGTTCTCTAAAACATAGCTATTGCTTAAGTGACGGCACTTCCGAAAGCCAACTTCAAATATAATTACATACAAATATGCTCAGCTCTCCTTCCTATATTTCATGTTATTTATACCTTTAGTCAGAAAAAAAACTTGTAAAACAAAATGCAGTGTGTTCCCTATTTTTGCTCGACAAACAAAAGACACAATGAACTCCACTGACAAAGGGTTAATTTGCATTGGAATTTAACCTACTAGCATGTCAATAGATTTTTGTTCCAAGCCAGCATGCTACAATCCTTTAAATGTGACACTTTCATTTATTCACAAGTTGGCTTGGACAAGTCTATTGTATTGTACCTAGTGGGAAGGTCTTATAAGTGTAGTTGTTGTAGTAGCATAGTTGGGGGGGACAGCCTCATCCCCACAACCTATCATTTAAATAGTTGTGGGGGGCTATAGGAAAAGAAGGGGTCATATTAGAATCCCAAGACCCCAAAAGACTGGGCAGTTTTTAGTACCTTTTGCCCGTTCCCTAAAAAAGGTAAAAAAACACAATGCATACTTCCTTTTTTTTTAATAATCCACAATAATCAACTCACTGACTTCCACTGCTACCATGATTTGCCGAACTGGTTGATGGTTATATACATTTGTAGAATCTGTCAAATCTGTAAATGGTAATCTGTCATTGTAGCAGGAAGAGTTGGGTTTAGGGGTTGGCACTGGTTGTCTTTGAGGGTTATATGTTTGAAAGATTTAAATTGCTTGTTGCAGATTAATTACTGGGGACATAGATAAAGATTACCCATGTATTCATTCCCCAGGGTGAAAGGACAGCTATCTTGTGACTCCCCACGTTTTCCCCAGTAAAGGTGGTTTTAGGGTTCAAAAATAAGCCTGTCATGGTCAGAATAGGGGGTCACATGCACGCGGCCCCCCTCTTTTGCACACAGACAGGTTTCAATGGGCCTGGTATGGCTAGGGTTGGGGACACGTGTTGTTGCCCCTTTCTTATTCCGGCCCAGCCATGTGCCTTAGAAAGGATCTGATTTTATTTTTATGTTTTTTAAATAAATAAAAATAAAGAAATAAACAGATTTAAAGCATTCCAAGCATTATATGTTAATGTATTTTGTATTAACTTCTAGAAATATTCCCCTTTGCTGTCCCCAATGTTATGCAATTTGATTTTCCAAGTCCAATTTATGAGTGAATGACCGTGTCACATTTAGAGATATCTTTCTGATTCATTTGGGACAAAAACCTATAGTTAATCTTAGCATTGGGGTGATCTAAATTTAGATGCAAACTAACTTCCGTCTGCTTTAAATAAGCATTTTTCCCTCTATATTTTAACTTTATTTACAGAAAAAACACATTTCTGCTCCTCCTACACCACCCTGAACTTCATGGCTGGCATGCAGGTAAAAGGACATCTTTACTATCTGAGCCAATGAATAACCCAGACTAACCTGAAAATCATCATATAAGCATTACTGATTTTTTCTTGACTTTCCTGATCCACATACTTGTTTGGTATCAGTGACAAAATAAAGGTAAGCATAGCAGCCAGGCAAGTTGCTTTTTAAGAAAAAGATTTTCTGTGAACCACAGAAACATGGAAGGTTAAAAGGAAATAAAAGTTATTTTTCTAATTTTACCATAATATTTCATATAAATAGTATTATACCATTACATACATCCAAAACAATATAGCATTACCCTGATTCACCAAATGTGGTACCTCTAGTGTGTTTTTTTTTTTTTTTGGAGGGGGATAACAATGCAGTGGCCAAGTTTTAGTTAAGGTTGCAGGGCCAACAATTACAGGCTCAACAACACAATTTAGCAAAGCCAGAACAATAAACTTTCACTCTATAACTCCCAGCTAACACAACGGGCCTGATTAATAAAGCTCTCCAAGTCGGGAGAAGATAAACTATCAAGGGAAGGCATGGATGATGCAGCAAACCTAGAATGTATTTCTTAAAATCATTTGGCAAATATTTTCATTCCTTGGCAAGATGCAATCTAGGTTTGCTGGATCATCCCAGTTGATAGTCTATCTTCTCCAGTCTTGCAGAGCTTTGATAAATCAGGCCAAATAACCCTCAGTACAGTACCTTTCAGCACAATAACCCCCAGAACAGTAACCCACATCACAATAACCCCTTGCATAGTATCCTCCACCACAAGAACCCCCAGTACAATAAGCTGCAATACAATAAACTCCAGCACAGTAACCCTCAACATAGTAAACCTCTACTACAACAAGAACAAACTTTCCCTCTGGAAACAGTGCACCTGCACCAGCAAAGTGGTTCCCTGCCCTTCCTGTGATGCAGAGTGGGGCATTGCTCAAAATCTCCCTATTGGCATTGACCTCTAGTGAGGTCACCAGCTGTTTTAGTAAAATACAAGGCATGTCTCTTAAATAACAAGACTGATATAATAGCTCATTTTTATTTATTTATTTATTTATATGACCATTCCAGTACTTGTCCATTTTATTATCCTCTCCATACACAATCAGGCACTGATGGGGTCCCATTTTCCACTGGTGGAAGGCGTGGAGCAAATCAGTTTCTGTCAGCTGTTTCATGATATCCAATGTGTTTTTCCATGCATCCGTGTTTTTCCTGCATCCATTGACTCAAAGCATGCTTCTTTAAACACCAATTTTAATTTAGGAAAAAGAAGAAAGTCACAAGGTGCTAAATCTGGCGAATATGAAAGATGTTCCTGTGTAATAATGTGTTTGTCGGTCATAGAAAGTGCAGTGTGGGAAGAATCATTGTCCCGATGAAGAATAATTCCATTTTCGCACAATCCTGGCCATCTTTTCCCAACTCTCAACTTTGTCAAAACTTCCTAATATTACTTTTGGATCACTGTTGTGCCTTCTGCAAAAATGACATCCTTCATGTCACAATGTGCATGGCTTTGAATTTAGACTTGCTTTGATGAGCCTTTACGTTTTGTTTCAGGATCATACTGTAAGGTCCAGGTTTCCTCATAAGTGATGACTTTTTGAAAAAAGTTTTGAAACCACCTCAAGTTGCTACAGAATGTCAGTGCAAGTTTCCTATCCTAATAATCATGATTTCACATGGAGAAACATAACTGCATTAAACAGTGACTGACAACAAACTAAATGGCAGAGAGTTTGTGGTGAAGGTTTGTAAAAGTTTAACCATGAATAGCAAGTGCTCATAATCATTCTCACAGCTTTGTTTGGTTGATAGAAAAACAGCCTCATTATTTAATAGACAGACTTTGTATGTAATATTTTGACATTTAAATGTAATCCGTGCTGGTAGATATATTTAGCCACCATTGCTAAAATGTTTTTTTTTTAAAATTGAAGAATCTAGGAATGCAATGCTGACCCTTCATATTTTAGCCATCGAGAACAAGCCGGGACATGCACAGTGGATGTTTAAACTTGTCAAACTTTAGTGGCTGCATGATTAACTACTAATTAGAGACTCGGATGACATTTCTAGTGCTTACAACTTTAAAAACAACCCAAACAATCCAGTGATGGCACCAAACATATATATATATATATTAAACCTTTTGAGTTTAATGGAAACTAAAGAAAAAGTAAACTAAAAAAAGAATGGAAAAATCACCCAATATTATCAGATACAAGATATGTTTCTTTACATTTCTTTACACATTCAGAAGGTATTTGCTAATGGTGAATTCAATGTGCTGAAGTTGCAACACTGTTTAGTTTTCAGTGTTTGGTGGCATAAGATTGTCCCAGGGTCTTGCAGTTGAGAAATAAATCAGAAATATATTTTAAAAGTTTGATGGCTGGAGATCTAAGCTTTAAGGCTGCCAAGAACTGGGCAAACTGGTAAGATACCTGTCCATCCTCAAATGACTTATTGTCAACCAGAATCAACCTCAGTCCTATTTTTGATTTGACCAAGAACTTACGTTGTTGGGACAACATTGCCTCAATAGCAAAAGCAATGTTTATTCATAATGTACATGTGAAATATTTCAAGACTACCCTGCTGACTGTAGGGGTTCTGTGCAATCTTGAAACATTGCTTCTGGCTCCACCATAAAAGATTCTGACAGGTATTCAGTCCAGCAATTGAGCTATGGGATCCTATGAGGTTAGTACAACAACTCTTGTGCAAATGGTTGCAAAAAACTGCCCTTGTATCAGTGCAAGAATAAAAATGCCCTGATGATAGTGTAAGGAAAAGTTGACCCAGCATCAATAGGACTATTATACAGCATCAAAAAATACCCTATATATATATATATATATATATATATATTTTATTTATAGTGTATATGGTGTTAGCACTTAGAATGCCTACAGTGACGCAAACCAAAATCAGCAGATCTTTCCAGTTTTTTTAGAAGCTATTGTTCTTTGTTACTACACAAAGCCTGAATAGAAACTAATTGGCTTGACCTAACATTTTCTGAACTCTCTTGCTTGTTCATGCTGCCCTAGGAAATACATGCAGACACTAGTATGTATGTAAATAGAGTTGTTTCTACAATGTCCTCTGTTTCCTCTGTCAAAGAGCAAACATTTCCTTTTTGCACTGTACATTCCCCAGGATGTGTAGTCATTTGGTAAGGATTCCAGTACAACACAGGTACTACCTCATGGTCCATGTGATAGAAAAAACATGTTCTAAGAAAAGTTACTAGGCTTAAGGAACTGGAAGGAATGAGACCAGTCACAAGATAATTGTAAAAAACATGCACATATGCCAGTTCCCACTGGTTGATAACCTTTTCAAATACAAGCAAAACTTCATTGTTACACAACTTGATTGTGACTAAGGGTGATAGATGTAATCATCAAACTGTCCATTTTAAGCTGCATTACTCTTGTTTTGTTGAGATCAATTGATCCTGGGCTCCTGGAGGGCCTATGCAGAACAAAGCAACTGGTTCAATGATGGACCCTCCATCAGTACATTCTTACCTTCCCTTCCTCCACTTCGTGCCATGGTATTCTGTGGGATCTGGGATCAAAGGCAAATGTTTAGTGCTTCTAGATAAATGGGTAGCATGTGACGTACTACCCTTCCTTAGGAGTGCAAAGGTAAGTTAGGTATAATTGGTACCATTAAACATCTTTTGTAAGGCCATTCAGCTTTCCATAAAATAAGTTATGCACAAAACATTTTGTAGCATAATGTTTACCTGTAAGAGCAGCTTGCTTGATTGTTTTATTTATACAAAGATAATGAAGTTTGCTACATAACATAATCCCACCCATCACTAACTAAATTCTAATCTAAAATTATACAGAGTAAAATTACAATTTTACAAACAACAAAGGTGAAATAAAGGAATGGGCAAGAGAGAAAGAACAATCAATCTAATAACCTTTAGATCAAAAATGATCATCAGGATTTTAGCAAATTAATACAAACATTAATGCTGTATG
Organism: Pyxicephalus adspersus; assembly: GCF_032062135.1. Lineage (NCBI taxonomy): Eukaryota > Metazoa > Chordata > Amphibia > Anura > Pyxicephalidae > Pyxicephalus > Pyxicephalus adspersus. Next base: position 139,734,520 of record NC_092860.1, read on the forward strand.
CAATCTAAATTAACCTCAGTTTGCCTGTATTTAAAAAAACAATATCTCCTACAAGAGAAACCAGTTGTCCCTTTATGAGCATGTAATCCTCAATCCTAATATATCACAGGGATATGATATGTAAGTCACAACCAATAAATCATCCAGCAAATCATACAAAATATCAATTATAAACATTTTAATATATGTCAGAAGGACTTGGACAGCTAAGAAAGTGATTTGGCGCAGCTGTGGTATAAGAAATTCTGTAAAATAATTTGCAATACTAATCTGGTTTGGGATGGGCTGGCGATATTTATAAAATATTATTCTTTTCTGGGGAAAATTTTCCATAAATCATATTCAGTGACCAGCTTATCTTATTGGCTTCATTTATTAAAACTCTCCAATACTGGAGAGGATACAGTACACTATCATGGAAGAACCTAGAATTGTACTACTAGTAACAGCTCCCTATGGCGGATGGTCCCTAGATATGAAATAAACTGCTAAATGTATTTTAAGGTCACCATACAGCTAATGGCAGGTAAACTGTAATTATTTAGGATTTTTTTTCAGATTTTTTATTGATTATTTTAGATTTTATTACCGTATCGTTTTGGAGACAATGGATGTCTATGCAAATGTTACTATTACTAAAGACAATTACTTTTATGCACATTGTAGATCTAATGCGTCCTTTTCCACGCTAATGGACATAACATGAACATTTAATAGGCAGACCTTAAAGTCCTAATTTTTATTCCTAAATCGGATGATCACCTTCCACTTTACCCAATCACTTAGCGGTTTTGTGATTTACCCATATTTATGGTTGCAATATTTTTGTGGCATGGGGCAATCAGGAAAAGATCGAATTACAGAACATTCTGTTCATTTTGTTTGACATAGTACAAGGAAGTAAAAGATCAGACTTCAAAACTCCAGGATTGTTTCAAAAATAACTTAAACTTTGTTCCCTGTAAACAAACTCAACCCTGGGGACATGAAATTCTTTACAGTATATATCTAGTAGCAGGACAAAAACATGAAATACTGGAACAAAAAGTCCACAATGTTAACATAAGGCTGTCAGAATGAACTGCTCACAAGTTGAATAATAAATAATGAGTGTGTGCTGCATTTTATATATTATGTATGTTACCCCATATATATTTCAATGTATTTTACAATCAATTGCAATTTTTATGTAAAGTTACCCAAGAAATCAAATGATTCTATTTCTGCAATTATTTCTTGCAGCTGCCTTCTCTGTAATTCCCCTGACCCTACAGATAAAACACAAATAGGTCCCAGTGTGAGAGCTTAATTTGATTAGGAGGATTTGAATGTAAATGTATTTGTATGTAAAGTATTGAATCAACAGTTTTCTATTCAGCTGATATCCTTCAGAACATTTTCCTTTTAATTTTTAGAGATAACAACAGTCATCCAGCTTGCTCTTCTTTCTCCGGTCTTGCTACTCCATTTTACTAAATTCCATTATTTTTTGGGGGGAAACCAGACCACAGGCTTGAATATATTTGGAGGTTTGGTGATTAGGACATCATGCATGCACTAACTTGACCAGAACAATGATCCCTGTTCCTACCAGAGGAAAGCCAACAGACCCAACAGAAGTTGCAAACCATTACTCGATTCAAAGTTCAGACCCCCTTCACTTTTTTTAATATTGTATGTTGCATCATTTAAAATATTTTTTTCCCATTAATTTACACTCTGTACCTCATAATGGCAAAGTAAAAACAGAATCTTAGACAACTGTTAAATTTATTAAAAGAAAAACTGAAATATTACATTTACAAAAGTATGCAACAACACTTGAAGTTTAGTTTAGGTTCCTCCCATCTCTATTGTTTGCTACTGAGATGTTACCTTGATTGGACAAGATTTGGAAAAAGCGCACACCTCTCTAAAGAACAGCGGTCACCAGTGGTCCGTGACTCTGGCTGGTGTGCCCCTGAGCGGGGGCAGGAGAAGGACCCTGTTGGCGGAGTGCACCTGCCAGAGTCACAGACCACGTCCCTCAAATCCCAGGCTCAGGGAAGTGGGCGGGTGGTGTCCCTGGACAAAGAGTTGGTGGGGTTCTGGAATCATGATTTCACTATGGGGGAGGTTTCTCCCCCTTTGAGTGATACCTGGCTCCCTGTGCATGCGTGGTCCGAAGCCAGTAATTGTAGTGGACCGAGGGACCTAAAAGGTTGGCAACAACTGCTATAGAAGGCCTTAGAGCTGAAATTGCATATCAGAACAAAAACCAAGCCAAGAGGTTAAAGGAACTGTCTGCAGAGCTCAGAGATAGGATTGTTGCAAAGCACTGATCTGGGGAAGGCCACAAAAAAATTACTGCTGCACTGAAGGTTGCCTAGAGCACAAAACAACCAGGACTTCAGGATTCCAAGAGTTGGTTGCTGAGCCAAACTGAGCAATTGAGGGAGAATGGTCCTAGTGAAAGAGGTGACCAAGAACCTGTGTGGAGATGGGACTAAGTTCCAGAAGGACAACCATAAGTGCAGCCCTCCATCAATTTAGGCTTTATTCCAGAGTGGCTAGATGGAAGCAAAACACAAGAAAGCTTGCTTGGTGTATAAAAAATAGAACCCGAAGGACTCTCAGAATGTGAGGAACAAGATTCTCTGATCTTATGAAACCAAGATTGAACTGTTTAGCCTAATTTCTAAGAATTATGTCTGAAGGAAACCAGGCGCCAATCATCACCTGCCTAATACCTTCCCAACAGTGAAGCATGGTGGTGGTAGCCTCATGCTGTGGGGTGTTTTTCAGCAGTAGGGATATGGAGACTGGTCATGGTTGAGGCAAAGCTGAATGGAACAAAGTACATATATATCTACAGTGCTCAGGACCTAAAGGTTAACCTTCCAACATGACAATGTCAAAGTGGCAAAGACGGCACAGGAGTGGCTTAGGGACCATTCTGTAAATGTGCTACTGGGGCTCAGTCCAAGCCCAGACTTGAACCCTATCAAACATCTCTGGAAAGACCTGAAAATGGCTGTCCACTGATGGTTTGCATCCCACCTGACTGAGCTTAGGAGAATTTGCAAAGAAAAATGGCACTTTTTTTAAATGCCATTTTTCTTTGCAAATCCCCTAATCCATATGTATAAAGCTTTGCCTCTAAAAAGGTGCTTCAACTAAGTACTACGTATAGGTTTGAATACCTATGTAAATGTGATATTTCAGTTATTTCGTTTTAATAAATGCACTAAATTGTCTTTATGGGGCACTGAGTGTAGATTATTGCTAAAAAGAAAAGCGTTGAAATGACTAACACCAGGCTACAACAAAATTGAAAAAAGTGGAGATTTTTATGTATAAACTTTGACTCCAGTAAATATATCTAAACATGTATAGGAAACAGCAATGAGGGAACATGATCTGAGTATTGGTATAGGATTCTCTGAATTTGTATTGCCATTGGCCACCAAAACCTTTGTTTCCATTTACCCTTGTACTGACCTACTGTCTATGTATGCAATCTATCATATACTTCTATGCATTTTCCTACCTTCATTATCTGAGCAAGCTTAGCCACTACTTCCACATACTCCTAATAATGAAACACACGCGCATGTGAAACGTGAAAATTTTCTTGACTTATAATGCTGGAAACAAATATTTTTGTGAGAACAATTTTCTTTTGTGGGGATGGGAGGGGGGTATAACTAACTCCAGCCAAAATCTTCTCTCCTCTCATTTTCTCTCCCGGTGACCAGTTCTAAGGCCTATGGGCGACATTGATTCCTTTAGGCAACCCTCAGATTACAGCAAAAAATAAATACACTTCATCTGTATTCACATAATTTCAACAGATAACCATAACACCTCCAATTACCTAAATATTGTTACTTCTACATATCTACTGATATGATGGCAAGCTCGAAAACCAACATCAAGACCAGTCTCATTCAAGTGGGAACCAATAATACCAGGCACGGTGCAGTCACTCCCTGGAAACTTTGAGTCCTTTTGGCTTTTGGTGGCCTGTGAAATTATTGCGATTACAGCACATGAATGACTGTAAACTTTTCATGTCGTATGTAGGATTGCCCTTTTCTGAAGGTGGAAAGACAATGCTCCTAGTGACAGTGCATTAAGTACGGAGTGACTGTGAGTAAAACATATGTTTCTGTAAACACGGAATAAAATAAATCGTCAGCTGTTTTCAAATTTACACATGATATTTGACTTCCTCTTGAGTTACTGAAAGTCCCACTGTGACATCAAGTAGTGGTTAGAAATCGTATGAATGTACATTAATAAAGGAGAACTCCAGTCTACCAGAAATATACAGGATGTTATTGTAAATAAGGTGTATAGTAATTGTGCATTTTTATGCATTTTGTAAATACAAATATAAATCCTATTTATATGAATTCATGTTTTATACCTTTTGATACATATATACTGTATATATATATATATATATATATATATATATATAGTGCTATTGAAGGTTTGGGGAGAGTTAGGCCCCTATAACTATGGGCTTGATGTAATAAAGCTCTGGAGATGATACACTGTCATCAGTGAATCTGGGTGATCCAGCATACCTGGAATAAATTTCTTAAAAGTCACTTGCTATTTGTAATCAAATGTTATCAATCCCGGACCAGATCTATTACAGGTTTGCTGGATCACTCAGATTCACTGATAAAAGGGTATCCTCTTCAGCCTTGGGGAGCTTTATTTAATCAGGTCATATAAATCCAGTAGTGATCTGGACAAGCATGGCAGAAAGTGCCATCAGGCCTGTGCAGGACGCAACTGGTGAGCCTTTTATCTTTTTGACAGGTGTCACCCTGTAGACTTTTTATCTAGCGGAAAGTCACTTTAAAACCTAGTTGATCTGCCAGCTTCCTATATCTTACAGACTCTGCAGTCGTGATCATTCCCTCGTAGAAGCCTGATTTTACCACTAATCAAAAATCTTGGTTCCTAAATAGCAAAAGCTTTTATCTAGCTAAGGCAGCGATACTTTACTTCATATCCAATTGGCAAAAATACGTCAGCATTTTTCTGCAGAATTCTTGTGCAATAAACAAAGGACGTTTCACTTATTTATGTAATAAGTAAAAGTGATTGTCTTACAACATTAGAGTTCTATATAAAAAAGAAAAAAGGAAACAGAAAAGGTCAGAAATTAACCTAATACAAAAAATGAATATTTATTACACAGTAAAAAGGGACTGCAGGGTCATATTTCTGGCTACTTTGGCACCCCAAGCAAGACACCTTCCTAAGTCAGCATCACCATATGGCCCAAATGCGATATAGACTACGACTATCCCCTCTCCTTCCCTTCACTCTAGATGTGTCTTTATCATCAGACCCAATTGTTTCAGTATCACTGACTGCAAGTTGTTTATTCCTTCCAAGACGTCATCACCATAAAAATTATTATGAGTTATTCACTCAGTTATTGTCATTTCAAAAATACTTACTGACATTTCTTTGAACATTCTAAAAATAGTATTGTATAAACAGTCTATATAACAAAATACAAATCTCAGGGATTCTTTTTTTATATATATGATTAATTCCTTTCTAGTAAAGAGGATGAGTTGTTTCCTAAAGCAAAACTAAATAGTACAAAGCTACAAGCCCACAGAGTTTGATGGCAGAGGGGAATCTTTAGGTCTCTTTATAAAGCAGCGATTGTCACATTCAACTAACCATCAGTGATTGATTTACTTGTGGTAAATGAATTCTAAATGTCACATTTAATGTTTTAATGTTATGAATGTAAGCTCTTCGGGGGAGGGTCCTCTCCTGTGTCACTGTCTGTATCTGTCTGTCATTTGTAACCCCTTTTTAATGTACAGCGCTGCGTAATATGTTGGCACTATATACATAATTATTATTATTATTATTATAAATACTATTAATAATAATAATAATAATATTAATGTTTGGATAACAACTTACCACTCACTTTATTTCCAAGAAAATGATTGGAAGAGCCGAATGTCATACACTTGCATTCAATGTTTTTAAATTTCCTGGTCAAGCACAAAATTGGCAGTAGATCTGCTTGTGTGTACTAGGCATAAGAATTGGGTATCAGTCCATATCTAACACCATGTGGGTACACAGGAGTCAGGAACCCCTTTTTATTTTTTGGCATTATCCTAAAATAAAAAATACAGAGTCGCATGATGGTTGAAAAAAGTTCATCAAGTCCCACAACTAGGGAAATAAACATATCCCAGATAAAAAAAACCCTATGGACATATTTGATCCAGAGGAAGGCAAAAAAACATACAATGTAGCAATTCTGTAGACATTCATCATAGAAATATAAAATGTGTTATTTTTGCTATGTATTTTTTTTCTTGGAATCTGCACCGCTGATGCAGAGGTGGATATGCCCTTACCCCAATGCCTTCTGGGCTTCTGTTTATAATTATTACAACTCTCTCTTCTTTTTATTTTTCCTTCTTCTTCTTCTGTAGTGTTCCATGATATCTATTCCTCTTAATGGGACCTTGACAAACTAACTGTGAGAAGCAATTGTCCGAGGTAACATTGCAATTTAAATTGGAACTTGCCCAAGCATATATTTAATGGATCAATTCCACTTTGCTGGTTAAAGTGTACCTAAACTTACAATTTTCATTTTACATAAAAGGGTAGACAACCCTTACAACGTAAAGTAAAAATTCTGTTGTTTTTTTTTTATTTTTAAGTGCAACACCCTAGGCGATCGAGAATGAATGGGAGTGCAAAGCCTCCCGGGATACCTACATCACACATCCCCGGAGGCTCTTGAGTGCTTCTTCTGTGCATGCCAGAGCATCTTGGGCATGCGCAGAAGGAGCCTTTTTGTGCAAGGAAAAAAGTTTGCAAATCTCACACATTTTCCAACCTACGTCACCCGATCTCGCTCCGGGTGAGGTAGGAAGAAGAACCAGGAAAAGGAGGAGAAGATGGTGGCGCCCAGAGCGTGGATGATGCGGGACCCCATAGAAGACACCTCTGGATAGATTGGACTGCCCTGCAGGATTGAAGGTAAGGGGATTTTTTTTATGCACTTTTCAGTTTAGTTCTACTTTAAGTCTACCATATTTTGTATGTTTGCTGTGCTAGCTTAAACAGTATGGGAAAAGCTATGAGGGCCACATGCAAGTGGAAGAAATCCTGAAAATAAAACAACTGGCAGACTCTTGTAAAAGGAACAAACTGTAATTTTAACTTTTTAATTGTAAATTAAAATTTTAATTGTAACTTTAGCAATAGAGGAAATGTAAAGGATTTAAATATTTGCAGATATTTTTATTAATAATATTATTATTATTATTATTAATAAACAGGATTTATATACCACCAACATATTACGCAGCGCTGTACATATTTAATTAAATTACCCTATTCTTGCTCCCTTGTCAGTGCTGATCTCTACATATATTCTTCCTCCGGGTTTTGGACCTTCAACCATCGTGATTGACCAGGCCGATATGACATATTTCCCTTCTTCTATCCCATGGGGGATTATTTATTTTGGGACAGCCTGTTGTGCTGGGATCATACATTGAGTTGTACAGTATAGTGTAAATTATAGAGAAGATTGCAAATAGACACAAGTATGTTTTATTGCAGAAGAGACATAGCCTGTCCCTTCTGCAATAAAGAAACCTGCCTGCTCACATTTTTTATTTTTAGGTTAGGTTCCACTTTAAGATACAGATAATAAGCAGGAGGAGAAGCAAAAGTAACAACAGGGAAAGAAAGATTGAGCAATGGTAGGTGTGGTAGGCGTATGTATATCTATATATGTGGGTGTGCGTGCCTACAAAAAAAATACCTTAAACCATTTATTCTGTGAATATACACTCATAGCAAAGCTATTCACATACTGGAAATGAATGTTGACTGATAAAGAGAAAATGATACTAGCATCCTATATTGGTAAGGGGTTTACATTTAGTGATAAATTGAGGTCCGTCTCCCATGGTGAGAATTTAGTTTCTTTTTCTGTTTCCCGGGCACATTTTGACCGGTGGACTCATTAAACAGAACTGAGTATAGTTTCTGTTCATGGTAAACTTACTTTACTGTAACGTAAGAGATATAAAGCGAGTATGAGGTTTTTATTTTCCTAAAAGGACAACTGTTGTGAAATATACTATAGTCTCATAACAGTAAGTTAATATAACACGTAATGACAATATGCAGAGTTTAAATATATACTTTTCTATGTGCATTTGATTATATTGTTTTAGGAATGATATAGGAAGCTAATATACATATATACACCAGTTAATGAGAAAACTACATTTAATGACTTCATATTTCAGAACCACATTTTTTGTTACATTTAATGAAGTTTTACTTTAGTGGAAAGGGTAAAGCAATTGACCCATTGGGCCTGATTTATGAAAGCTCTCCAAGGCTTTCAAAAGTGAAGCTGGGTGATCCAGAAAACATGGACTAGATTTTAAAAAAATCATTTGCTATTTGCTAGCAAACGTTTTGAATCCTGGACCAGATCCATTCCAGGTTTGCTGCATCACCCAGCTTCATTGATAAAAGTGTATTCTCTCCAGCCTTGGAGAGCTTTCATAAATCAGGGCCTTTAACCTTAAGTTTTACAAACTCTGATTGGGTATTTGCTTATAACTTAATGTTTTTATAGCACAACTTTACGCAATAAAGGTGATTAGTGCATTCTGCTGGTGTGTCTTTTTGTGTGAAGATTTTCATGTTCTAAACCACAGCAATGGGCCTACTTTATTAAAGCTCTCAAAGGCTGGAGAGGATACACTTTCATTAGTGAAGCTGTGTGATCCAACAAACTTGGAATAAATCTGGTCCAGGATTCAAAACATTTGCTAGCAAATGACTTTGAAGAAATCCATTCCACATTTGCTGGATCACCCAGCTTTAATGATGAAAGTGTATCCTCTCCAGCCTTGGAGAACATCACCCTGCAGTGATACCAATGACGCTTCCAGTTTTGGAGTTGGAAGCTTCAACTTCTTCTCTGTTTGTCTTGGTGATCATTGTTACAGGAATAGAAAAAAAATAGGAATTTAAAATTTTAGAGGGATATGAGTAGAGGCTGTCATTACAGATACATACGAAGCTTTGATGATCTCAACTTCTACATCTGGAACGTTATCCTGATCCTTTGGATTTCTGTTGCATTTTTCACTACTGTACATCTCCCTGGCCTTGTCTGAAGAACTTCTTGAGGATATTTGAGACTTGTAATGATAATCAAAAAGATGCAAAATAATTTATTACATTTTATTTTCTAATATTTTATTTCCTAATATTTGTTTCAACATATTCCAACATATACAGGCAGCATGGTGTCAGTTACTGTATAAAATCCTCACTGTGAGTTAATCACAAACAAAGCAAAAAAAACTTTATGGAGCCTAGACATTTTGGTAAGTATACCCAGAACTTCTGCAGAAATAGGCATAGGTTGAAGCTTGCCTAAAAGTGGCCCAATGAAGTCACTATTTTCCTTTGAAGAACAGAGAGCATCATCAAGCTTCACCATGCTGCTTGCTCTAGTTTGGGAGCAGATCTTGATGGTAGAGGATAAGGCTCTTTCAGAAGATTTAATTGTATAAATGTATCCAAAGAAATTTTAGATGTAGAACAATTTTGGCTTGTTGTTGATTTCTCTGGGTTGTTGACATTATTATTATTATCCAGTATATATTTAGCACCAACATATTATGCAGTGCTTCAAAAAGTCTATATTTTTGTCACTAACTGTCCCTCAAAGGAGCTCACAATCTAAAGTCCCTACCATAGTCATATGTCAATACCACAATCCAATTTGGGGGGTAGCTAATTAACCTAACTGCATGCTTTTTGGAATGTGGGTGGAAACCAGAGCACCTGGGGGAAACACACACATACACAGGAAGTACATGCATACTTAATGCAGATAGTGTCCCGGCCAAGGTTTGAACCTGGGACCTAGCCCTGCAAAGGCCTGAGTGCTATCTTCTGGGCCACTGTGCTGCCCTATTGGAACTATAGGCATTTCAAACAGATATAAAGACTTTTCATGATGCTTGCTCCAGTTTGAGAGCAGATCTTGATGGTAGAGGATATACTCCACCTGTGGATCTATTGTCCCGAATATATCAGGAGGGACTGCAGATAGAACTCTTTTGGCTTGCTGTTGATTTCTCCATGTTGTCTCACTTTGGTTGTCATTATTCTCCATTTTCTATAGGTAAGGAAGACTATTTGTAGGTGTACAATATGACTTACTTATACACAGGCCAATAAGTCTCTCTTTTCTTAGGTCTATTTATAAATTTAATCCAAAGTGAGGAATATAGAGAAATTACTCTGTAATTCTTGTTTTAATCATTTTTATTGAGTTTTACATTTTGAAAACATACAAATAAGAAGTTTAGAAAAAATATCCTTACATATATAAAAAAAATAAAACATTTCAATTTACACATCAAAAAACTGAACAATGTATGTCAGGGGAAGACAATGGAATGGAATGGGGAAGTAGTAAAAGGGGGATTGAGGGGAAAATAGAATGAATATCTCGGATTCGAGTAGAATACATGGAATATACCTTTAGATACAGTTTAAACACTACTGTCAAATAAACAAGAACTGAAAAATCTTTGAGAACCAGTTCTCCGCAATAATGACCATGATGACCTTCCAATGGAATAAGATATAAACATAGATTCTCTTCACCTAAACCATTTTACCATATGGTTTTAGATAGTGTACCAATTAGTAACTGATGCAAACAGAGAATAACAGTTCCCACAATTGAAATGTCATGCGTAAATTCCCTCTCAGGGATACTATGATAGAACAGGAGTGGCCCTAGGTTTTAGGGTAGAAGGGGAAAGTGAGTAAGGGTCTGAATTTTTGGATAAAGATATATTACCGTGTTTCCCCGATGATAAGGCAGGGCCATCAAATAAGACAGCCCCCCCTTTTTAGGGAAAAATGAAAAATAAGCCCCCCCCCCCGCAAATAAGCCACCCACCGATTACTTACCAGAATCGGCATATTTTGGCCTTCCAAAAAAAATAAGACAGTGTCTTATCATCGGGGAAACAGGGTAGGAAGTTATCATGTTGGTGAAATAAGGGTTTACAAGGGGTAGATGGGGTCAGATCCGCAAGTAGTGATGTTATCCCTTTTGCCAAAACATCTGACATTGGGGTGATTCTTTAAACCAATCTCAAGCAGACTAGGTCATCTTCCCATCCCATCATGTCCTCGTCCTCTGCGATGGGCAATTGCATAGGCTGTATCTTTTCAGCTCTAAATGTGTTTTAGTGTTTCATGGAGGGCGCTATGGTTTGTTTCCACATTCTAGGGATTATGGCCCTTGCTGCTGTAAGAAAGTGTTGAAGAACAATCTCTTTGATTCCTATTATTTATTGTGCCATTTATACCATGATTATCATAGGATTGTTCAACTTTTTTTAATGTAATTTCCTCAAAGCTAAACCTCATGCAAGCATCTACATTTGCAAGTTAAATACATACATGGGGGCAGATGTACCTGCCATACGAATTGTATTTTTATGCATTCAGTTGTGAGATTAATTCAATCCAGTTACCTGTCTAGAAGAGCAGGAGACCTGATTTTTCTCCGTTGCACTCCACTAACACAGCTCTTGTCCATCTCCCAGCTTGTAAGTGAAGTGTAAAAAGAGAAACATCAGACTGATGAGTTTTTCCAAATTTTCCTAATAGATCTATCATCAGATAATAATTAGCTCATTCATTCCTCATTCCCATTATTGGAATAGGGCTGACCAATGCATCAAGGAGTAGTATATAATCTGAGAGATTCCAGAAACTAACGGGTTTTACTTCCTTCTTAAAATCCCCTGTGTAGGTGACAGTGATAACAAATTGGATATCTATGCTACGTGGTCAAATTTTTATCCCTTCTTGTTGTGTCTCTGTTAAAGCAATCAACAGACACCCTATCCAGACCAAAAAATAATTTACACCTTATAAATCTTAAAATACAAATTACACATTTATGATGTTTGTGCACAAGCTTATCATCATACATATCATTCATATTGCATTAGTCTGTAATGTAATGTGACTTTACTCGTGTAAGCAGCCTATCCCCTGGCTTGTAGAGGAAGTATTCAATTACTTCCTCTGTGTTTCCCATAGGATCTTTCAAAACCATAAAGGGAGTGTATAGCATGAGATTCATTTGCTGGCTCTTGGTATATAGTTAACGCATGTAGCTGGCGAGACTTGTTCAGGTCCTGTCAATAAACAAACTGAAGATACACCAAACCAAAGTTTAGATGCCTTCCTGTCCATGTTTTAAATTTAAAGTTGAAGGGGTGCTAAGGTGGTGGCAGGGAAATTTTTTTGTTGTAGTACAAACATAAAACACCCTCTCCCTGATATGGCATGTGAGTAATGACTCAAATACTGTAGAAACAAGGAAGAGGTAAAGTCAATAAAACCTTGCAACAAAGGTTAAATTAAAGATCTCCAAGACTGGAGAAAATAGTTGAAAGACCTGCATGATCCAGAAACCTAAAAAAAATCTTGTCTATGATTGAAAATATTTGCCAACTACAAGGAAATTATTTTTGGACCTCCATTCCAGGTTTGTTGGATCACTCAAGTTCTCCCAGCCTAATAGGAGAGGATAGGCTAGGGATGAGCAAGCAAATTTTTAAAACTTGATCTCGCGGCAAATTCGGCCATTTTTGCTTACCGAAATTGTAAGCGAGAACGTTGTAAATTCGCCAGTTTAAATTTTAATTAAAAAAAACTGCGGGCTGTGCTGATCAATGAATGCAGCCATGGCAAAATGCTCCTTTCCTCAGCCAATCAGAGAGCACTATAGGTTTTGAATGGGGAGACTTGTCTCTATTTAACCTTTAGTGCTGGAGATCACACACAGGATTCCCAGGGCTGCATGAATGAATGCAGCCCTGTAAATCCTCCTGTACTGATTTCCTGGAACTTCTGATGGGTTTGCGAAATCGGTTTGACGAAATTTTGCGGACTCATTGGAAGTTCGGGGAAATCTTCACAAGAAGTTGACAGCAGTGACATAGTGCCTAGTGGTAAAAAGGCCCAATTCAGCTGGCCTTGCAAGTTTCTATAGAAGCTTTCCATGTTACTGCATGGGGCACACACTTGGCTTAAAGGTAAGATGCTATGGAATTTCACTGTCCAGAGTTGTTTGTTCATACTGCTCACAGAAGTACAAGATAATCACTGGCTTGTATGTAACTTCAGTTGTTTTTATCAGTAAACTGTAAAAATAGTTTCCTGTACTGTACATTTCCCAGTAGAAGTTGTCTTCTGGTAAAGAATCCAGTACAACACAGACACTTCCTTGTGGTCAGTGACAGAAAAATTACTGTAAGAACAATTACGAAGCTTAAGGAAGTAAAGAATGGTACCAGCTATGAGATAACATGAGGAAAACATGCGTACGCGTAACAGTTCGATGACTTTACTAGTGGTGTTCTATGAAAACTTCATTCTTACGCAACTCAATTCAGTTCTTGTTGGAATACTCCTACTTCTACATCTTTTTGAGACCAGCTGACTGTTGACTTCTAGAAGGTCCGTGCAAGTCAAAGATTCCCTCTAAAAAAGACCCGTCACCAACTGAATGAAACCATTTTGTTTTCATTGTTCATCAAACTAATGGAACACAGGATTGCTATGGAACATGTAGAAATGTTCACTGTGCCCAAAAAAAGTATCTTTTCTCTGGAGTTGCTGCTGAGAAATAGCAGTGCACATCCCGGTATGTGGGGGTACCCTGGCACTTCTGCGCAAAGAGTCCAATATCCGTATATCTGCAGATGTGATCCCAGGCACTGCTATCTCAGACTGCTAGTCTCAAGAGATTTGATGTGACTATTGTATTGCTCATAGTTCTCTTTAATGTATATTTTAGGATTGGGAAGCAAATCTGCACTGCCACACAGAAATACAGTAAAGAACAAGGTTTGGTAAATCAATAATGGGGAAAATATCAGCTGCCGAGAGACCACAGACAATATTGGCTATCTTCCTAACACTTTTGGACACATCCAGAGTCCAGCTGCGAATCCATTGCTTATCCAATACCTGTCAAAAGATAGATTTTATATAGATTTATAGTTATATAAAAGAAAAAGATGTCTTTGTAAACCTGAACTCTATTGGTAAACTGAACCCTCACATTGCTCATAGTAGGAAAAGTAACAGATTCACTTTACTTGAAGCATCCAGATTTGACTTTATCTGCGGATCTTCAGTGCCTGATCTGCTAGCAGAGCCTACAAAACCCTTCTACAATATTTGACTTAAGGGTTATTAAAACAAAAGCTGTTTACATTCTCCCCACCACCCCTGGCTTGCCTTAAATGAAACACATCCTTAATGTATAACAACCTTTATAAGGGGGATGACATGATGTGTGCTATGACATGGATTATTAAAAAAGTGTCTGTTTGCTAGGTTTGAGTGATGTCACAGAGGGGCAAAGGGTGGTTAACTGTTCACTTAGTTGACAACAATTGAATGACTCTGATGAAATATGGTTTGACCCGTTTCAGCAAAATATATTGAATATTATGAACTGAAATTTGAAACTTAAACTGCATTTACATGGTAAAGCAGAGGAAGCTATGAACTGCACCCTTCAACTAATTCAACCCAATGCCCACCTTAAACCCAATAAAAGAACACAACCTTTTTTGTTGGATTAAATTGGCCATAGCAGCTCATTTTATTAACCAATACGTAAATATATAACATTTTTAAAATACATAAAACACATATATACAACCTTAACAAAAACAACCCAATCACAGCCTTCTCTTCACCAAAAATTGTTTTCCTTTTACAGGTCCATGAAAAATCCCCCCATCCTATCCCTATAACCAAAGCTATTTGCGCTCACTAACCAGGCCCCCAGTCGCTAGCACACCGCCTCCGGGACAATTATAGGATAAGCACATTGTACACCTAGCCCCCACAACAACCAAGTGTCGTGCAGGACCCCCATTACCGAAAGGACCCATACCCTGATGGGTCCCACCCCCTTTTATTCTTGCATCCCAGAAAACTTTAACCCTTTCATGGACCTAGAAAAACGCCACACCCGCTGCCATGACATATGCAACTACAAACTTCAAATTCTACAGGGAGGGTGGGTGAGAGATGCTCTTAGTGTAAAATGCTGCCCCCTCACCCCTTGCCCTCCTTTTTTATGGCTTGCCTTTAGCCCTCCCCTAACCAGCAAGCCCACCAATCCCCCAACTCTTTTCTTCCCGAACTTTTTTTTTCTGCACTTACATTTTCCCGCACTTTTTTTTTCTTTTTTTTCTTATTTTTCAAATTCAACTTAACCCCTGCCTTTCCTGTGTCCCCTTCTTACCCTGTCATCCGGCCTTACACTTAAGGTGCGTACACACTTCCAATTTTTATTGTTCAAAACGAATGACGAATGATCGATTGGGCAAATAATCGTTCGTAAAAAAGTAACCAACGACGCCGACGAATGAGGAAAGTCGTTGGAAACGAACGACCGGACCGGCGGATCGGATTGGACGACGATCGTTGAACATCGTTCGTGTGTACGGTCGTTCGTTTGTCGTTATCTCTATGTGCAGGATCGGTGCTATACGATCGTTCGTAGATATCGTGCAGGATCGTTCGTCGTTCGTTTTCTAACGATAATAATTGGAAATGTGTACGTAGCTTTAGGCTAGCTTCAGGCCCACTTCAACAGAATACCATTATTTTATGTTTGCCCCCTTGCAGGACCACAAGACCAACTTTATCACCAATAGGAAGATAAACCCCCACTGTCATCAATTGTCTGTTTTTTTGTTTGTTTTGGGTGTAGTTTGTTGCCACTCAAGATGACTTGGGCAATAAGTATTAAAAAGTTTTTAAAATAACACCTTGAAAATGTACAGTTGCAGTCCACTTCTTTTTTTTAGACAGGGTTTTTGTTGTTTTTTTGGGGGATATTTTTTGTTTAAGTGTTACTTTCTCTACAGACAATAAAAGTGTACTGTCTCTAGAAAACAAGTTTCTTTTTAGACCCAGTTTTTATTATTATCTCCTGAGTCAAATAAGTCAAATCTAGCAAATCACCAAAGAAACACAAGTGATTATCCTATTGTATGGTCCCCCACTGACTTTGATTCCAAAATTTAAAATTGCAATTCACATTGAACTTTGGAAATTCAGGTTGAATTGCGATTGGACTCATATTTGCATATTTACACTTTTTGGTTTTGGTTTGCATCTAGCAGATGTTCTAGACAGCCGGAATTGTACTACTACTAGGAGTTCCTTATAGTGTATGGTGCCTATTAATGAAATAATCCTCCAGTGTTTCGCAACCTTTTTAACATAGTGGAACCCTTGAAATAACTTTGAGGTGTTCAGGAAATCCCTACTTTAATTACTATATCCACAGCTCACAGTACATTAGTTTGGTAGCTAGCAGCAAGATTGCATCTTACATTGCAAGCCAGTGGGAAGAATACACAAACTGTTCATTTCTCAAGGAACCTCTAGCAACCTGTGGAGGAACCTTAGATTTCCATGGAACCCTGGTTGAGAAACATTGGTTCTGCTTTAATAAAGTTCTCCAAGGCTGGGGAGGATACAATTTCATCAATGAACCTGGGTGATCCAGAAAACCTGGAATGGATCTGCTCCAGAATTGAAAACATTTGCTAACAAATACAAATGACTTAAGAAATCCATTCCAGGTTTGCTGGATCACCCAGCTTCACTGATAAAAGTGTATCTTCTCCAGCTTTGTAGAGCTTTAATAAATCAGGCCCATTTTTCTAGATGTTATTTAGTGGTCACTTTACAACTAAAGAAAGGTGAACTTTGGATGATATTGCTGTAATGTTATTGACATATAAATGTGTAGGTAAGTGTTAATGTTTTCCAAGTGAATAATTATTATGCACATTCTAGATTTTCTCCGCCACACCAAGCTAGTCATGGACATAACATGAAAATTTAACAGATATACCTTAACCTATAAATTTTAATTTTTTTCTTAAATCAGATGATCACCTTCCCCTTCCACCCATTGCTAGCTGGTTGTCTAATTATCCCATAATTATCCCATAATTATACTTGCAAATTCTTTTTTGGCATGGGGCAATCAGGAAAAGATTGAGTTACAGAACATTTTGTTCCTCACGTTTATTTTGCTTGACAAAATACAAGGAAATAGAATCATCAGACTTCAAAACTCCAAGATTGTTTCAACAACATAAACTGTGTTTTCTGAAAAAAGAGCCCTGGGGACATGAAGTTCTCTGTGGTATATATCTCATAACAGGACAAATAATGAAATACTGGAACAAAAAAAGTCCACAATAAAAGAATAAAGTTGTCAGACTGAACTGTTCAGGTTGTAGGATAAATCATAATGAGTGAGTAAACAGGCTCCAAAAGAGATAAGCACAATAAATCATGCTTCTGCTTTTAACAATATGATGTGTTATTGCACTGTATATATTTAAAAATACATAATAGTCAAACATGAAACTTCTGCATTTAACGTCACCTAAGGATACCTAAGGATAAAGTATTCTAATGTCGGCATTCATCTTTTGCACCTGCCTTGCCTGGTGATTAAAGTGGACGTAAGCTCAAAATTTTTATTTTTCATAAAAGGGTAGACAAGCCTTTTATTTAAAGTAAAAAAAAAAAAAAAAAATTAATTTTTTTTTTTAGATCGGGTGACGTAGGAAGAAGTACCCGGGAGAAAAGAGAAGAAGATGTCGGCTCCTGGCACTGGGCCAAAGACGGATAACAGGACAGCGCTGGACCCAAACAAAGAAACCTCCCAATGGATAGACTGATCTGCAGGATTAACCTCCTGGGCGGTTACCCTGAGCCTAGTTCGGGGTAAAAAAACTTGCTGAAGGTGTTTGCCCCAATCTAGGCTCAGGGTAGCTAAAAATAGAATCAAGCATTGATTACCTGGTGCCGCTGGCATTCTCCAATGAGCTGTCATCGGATCCCGTCCTCCGGCAGATTTCTCCAGTGTCGATGCCCGTCTCCAGCACCGGATGCCTGTCTTCTCGGTCAGATCTCCGTCTTCTCCTTCCCTCGGCGTTCTCGTACGTGTCCCTCCGCGATTCCTGATGACATTGGTACGTCGGTGTGTGCGCCCGTCGATGTGGCAGGAAATTAAAATATTTTGTATTGGATTCAATACAAACTCCTGTATCCAATACAAAATAATACAAAATAAGCACAAAGAAATTAAAATGAATTTTTTTTTATATTGTAGACCTGTAACTTACCGAAATATGTCCAAACAAGGGTTCAGTAGATATTCTGAATATAATAAAGTTTGAAACACACAATAATGTAAAAAAATAATTACATTTAATATTAAAATAAATAAAAAACACAACAATACTCTTAAACAGCTTTGCTCCAAGAGAGGGGAGGACGGGAAAAAAATTCAGAAGGAAACCCAGCTCTACTGCCCCGAATGTGACATTGGACTCTGTGCTCCCCTGTTTTTAAATTTACCACACTAGGGAGTTGTTTTGGAAAAATATAGTACTTTACAGTATACAGAATTGTTGCATTTTCAGTATTTTCAGTATTTTCGATTTATTTATGCATTCTTGTTTAAGCTGATTTTTGTGTTATTTATTTTATTTTATATTATTTTATTTTTTTTACACAATTGTGTGTTTCAAACCTTGATATATTCAGGATATCTACTAGACCCTTTTTTGGACATATTTCGGTAAGTTACAGGTCTACAATATAAAAAACAAAATATTGAAAAACAGTGTTCCGCTTTTGGTACAGAAATCCAGACATCAGTGAAATGCCCAGGAGGTTAAAGGTAAGTGTGTTTTTTTTTATTTTGAGTTTAGTTCTGCTTTAAATCAGTATAGTTGCTCCAGATCCTTGTGAATGTGAATTGTTGTCAATCAGTTAAATCTAGAGGCATGTTTTTCTATTTCTAGATGAGGAAAGTATCAAAAACCTATTCCCAAATACCACATCCCAAATAGTCACAACTTTCAATCACAAAATTTCAGTAAACAAGACTTTTGAGGTACAAAGTACTATTAAAAAAAAATACTTTTTATTTAACTCAACAATACTATAAAATGCAAATAAAGCAGACAACAAGCTTAATTTTAGCGCTGAGTATCTTGCATGTCCTTTTCTCTACAAGTTTTTCTCTACATTTTTGCAAAATTTCTCTCTTCATTTCTCTCTTTTCACCCAGAAATGTATTTTGCTAGGGAAGCAGCCTTTACTGGTAATTCAACAATAATAATCAGATTTTTTTATTTTGCAAAACTGTTTTTAAATAAATCTAGGGACTTTTCACAAAGCTTCTGCAAACCCCCCATATGGTTAACAGTTGGGGTTACATTTTGGTGTTGGTGTGTAGTCCTTTTTTTACTCTAGACCAGTGTTTCTTATATAAGATTCAGTGGAACACTAAGGCTCTTCCAGAGGTGTCTTAAACATTGAGCAATTTGTCCTGCAGTCAGTTTAACTGAAACCAATGATCTCTTTGGCTGTCTGTAAGGGTGACATTTTTCCCAATGGCCAGCATGTAAGAGGCATGTTTCCTCCAGACCACCACACTAATATACTGTGAGCTGTGGGTATAATAATTATAGTTGGAGTTCCCTGAATAACTAAAAGTTAAGAGTTCCCATGTGTTGAAAAGATTGCAAAACTCCAGGCATACAAATATAAGTATTTACCAAACTTCAGTCCTATCTGTTCACAGACCATTTTACCAGTATATGGTGGTCTTTTGCAAGCTTGGCAATACATTTTTTAGTAAAAAGTCATTATGAATGTCAATATGAATGCCATTCTATGTTTGACACTTCTGTTAAAATCTAAGCATATACAAAGCATTTTGTAAGTTCAAGATCTTGCAAAAGTTCATTTGCTGTTATCCTTTTTAACCTTCTTCAGAACTGCACTCTAAATCTTGCAATGTTTTCAGAACACCCAGTCCTTAAGAGAGTTACAACACTGCTGTATGTCCCAATTTGTTAACCATTTGCCCTTATTGTGGACTGATGATCACCCATTTCTGAAGAATTGCTCTACGTCGTTTTCTGTCTTTCTTGGTTCTCCTGAACTCTCTGGTGACTGGAGGATGATTTATAATAATAGATGTTTTTTTGGCAGAGCAGCCATAGTCATAAATGATACATTAGGAATCCTATAGGACAAAGCCAAACTACTGACCTTTAATTTCATTTAATTTATTGGCATACATAAATCTAATTACTCCCTTTCAAACTTTAACTATTACAATATTACAATCATTACTACATTTACCATCTTTGATCCAGTCACATGGTACAGTAAGTAGGAAAAACAAACCCTGTGTAAATGCCAAATTTATTCCAATTGGACTTAAGGATAATCTGCCTGCCTTCTAATTGACAATATTCGGCCACCAAGATAAAAACATTAAAAAAGGAGAGAGTGCCATGTTCCATATACCCTGAAGTGCATGATGCAGTAAACTCCCCATTATCCAACACCCATGTGGATTGGTAGATTTCACATATATATAGTTTCTGGTTGCTTGGGAGTTACTAATAAAATAGTACTAATAAAATTAACATAATAATAAATACTAATAATATAAATCAACAGAGACACCATAGCAATGCAGTACAGCATATACTGATTATGACCAGTGACAAATCCTCTTATGGTCAGATAAATATACCTGTACTATATAATTGGGTTATCCACAAAAAAGTACAGGGTAAGATAATGGCAGTCCAATGTTGACGTCCAATGGACTTTTTGGGGCACTAAGAGCACATGGGAGTCCAGAGAGTGATGTACAAAGCATTAGCTTACTGGTGGCATGGCCTGCCAAGTTTAAATTCAGATTGTTGGTTGCTTGAGAGTTCTGGTTATTTCAGTTCCGCATAATGGAGAGTTTACAGTATTTTCTGGCAGCTGAATAGAGCAGTAGCAATGTGAATATTTATAGGAGGAAGACCAGACATTAAATTATCATGTTACTTTGCCTATTATGAGCAAAGAGGCATTTATATTATTTTCAATTAATCAATGTAATACATCTTTAAATCACAATACCATATATGAAATATATTTTATGTGGGTATTTCATATATGAGATGTATGATAATTATCATTCTTTATTATTATTAGCCCTTACATATCAGTTGACCCTTCATGGCACTATTGGTTGACTTCTCTCTTGGCACAGGCTCTGCTACCTGGGTAAATTCTTCTTTAAATGTTTTGCAATTTACAAGTGTCCCATATCTGTTATGAATTTAGCTATTTGTTTCAGTATTCAGACATTGGACCAACACTACATCCAGTGCCATTTTCAGAAAGAGATTTTTAGCAAAGGAAACCTCCAAATTCTAGGTTTCTTATAATGCAGTTGGATAATGTAAAAGTCAGAGGCAGAAAATAAAAAATGCTTTTGGGTGTGTTAAATTGGGCATTCCACTTGTGGATTTTCTGGTGACCCCTAGTCACTGAAGGATGCAGTGGTGATATAAGAATCAGAAAGAAAAACCACACAGGGGACACGTCATTTCACACATTCAACGGTGAGGAATAGTATCAGAGCTGGTATCTTTTCAAGAGAAGCGATATTTTGTATAAAGCTGCTTTCTTTAACATCCTATGAAGAACATCCTATTTAGCTACTGAGAGGGCTGCAATGTGTTGAGTTTTAGATACAGATACATGTTATCTGGCCATGAATACCCTAAAATAGAATAGTAAGGCTATAGGTCCCCTGCATGCTTGATGATAAACATTTGTTTTTAGATTAAACATTTCGTTTAAGCTTTAAATAATATATTACCTAATTTGTCAATGTTGTAATATGTTTTCATTGTATTATTTATTAATATTATTATTATTATTATTATTATTATTATTAATAATAATAATAATAAACAGGATTTATATAGTGCCAACATATTACGCAGCGCGATACATTAAATAGGGGTTGCAAATGACAGACGAATACATACAGTGAAACAGGAGGAGAACACACAATAGGATGGGGATATGTAGTGGTGGGAAGTAGTGAGAGTTTCAAACGACAGAAGAAGATGGGTGGGCAAGTTTGAAAAAAATAGGTTTTCAGTGCTCTTTTAAATGAGCAGAGCAAGTCAAAAAGGATGATGAAGATCATTCCAGAGAGTTGGGGCAGCTCTAGAAAAGTCTTGGAGCCGTGCTTGTGATGAGGTTATGAGTGAGAAAGTCAGTTGTAGGTCATCGGAAGAGCAAAACGATTGTAGTGTTTGAATCACAGTATAAAGATATTTATCTGTTTTTATTTTTATGTATAAATGTTTAATAAACAAATAAAATATAAAATAAATACATATTTATATTTACCTGTTTTATTGTCATACCCCACTACATTCAAGCACATATGGCAGGGTAAAGGTAGGAGGTGGCATACAAGAGTAGTCCGATCCACTCTCTTAGTCAAGCAAGACTGCATTGCTCCTTCAAAACCTCAAGTCTTGGTGGTGGCCTTTATAATCACCATAACCACCTGAATGACGCCAATAATTGAATACAGTATGTAGGTTTGCCCTATCGTGTGGGTGAAAAGGTTACACGTGTATTGACAGTGCATTAAAGGGTAACTGTAAGCAAAACATATGTTTCTGTAAACACGGAATACATGAAACCGTCAGCTGTTTTCAGTTTTACACATGATATTTGACTTCCTCTTGACTTACTGAAAGTCTCTTTGTGACATCAAGCAGTGCTTAGAAATTGTATGAATGTACATTAATAAAGAACTCTAAGTCTAACTGAAGTCTACAGGATGTTGCTTTAAAATAAAAAAGATGTACAGTGAATGTTTTTTTACATAAGGATGTAAAAGAGGCCAAATGTTTCCAAATCTAAAAAAATTTTTTGTATGTGTTCATGTCTATATACACACATATGTATATATATATATATATATATTTATATATATATTGTGAGGGGTTACGCTCAGGATCGCCTTTGCTGGGGTCAAAGGACACTTGTCTGGTTCATCCAACTCAGATCACACACAGAGGTATCAGTTTTAAGCTGACTTGTAGCCAGGTTTATTGAAGGTTGCAGAAAAAATAACAAAACAGCAAAAGAAAACCTCGCCTGTCCAGCACTTACTAGACATCAGACGTCCCTGTCTATCAGCTGGAGGGCTTCTCCCTGTCAGCTCAAAACCAAGCTTTCAGCAACCTTCTACTCACTTTTGAGCTCACTCACACAGACTGACATGAGCAGAGCTCCTCACACAGTGCACCTGTCTGTGTCTCCCCAAACTGAGCTCCTCACACAGAACCCCTGTCTGTGTCTCCAAAAGAGTTCACTCACACAGTCCACCTGTCTGTGTCTCCAAACCGGGCTCTCTCACACAGACCCCTGTCTGTGTCTCTAAACAGAGCTGAACTCACACAGTCCCCCTGTCTGTGTCTCTCCAAGCAGAGCTGAACTCTCACACAGACCCCTGTCTGTGTCTCTCCAAGCCAAGCTACTGACTGAGCTCCTGGCTCTATGTTATATCCCTACCCTCAGTGCTTCTTCATTAATTATCTCCCAGGTGAGAGTCTTCCACCTGCTACTTCACATAGGAATCTTATGCAAATATACCTCACATAAAAGAGGAATCTTGAGCAAATACATCTCATTGGAGAGGAATCTTGGGCAAATATATCTCCCTTCCACCTCCATATATACACTGTATTTATAGCCATGGAGAGACAGACGCTGGAAAAATACTCTTCAGTGGTTATGGGGATTTTAGGACAACAACATTAAATTGCACAAATCCTTGCACAAGGCAAGCTAGGACAGGCAAACACTGCTTAAAAATTGGAGAAATTTAAATAGAGGGAAAGTTGAATCTAGGTTAGGGGACAAATGGTTAGGAGACAAATGTTAGCTGAAAGGCTGGTAAAAATGTATAAACACACCTCTATAAGTTTGTCAACTCGGTAGAAACAATTTACTCCCTATCTGACTGATATTGTATCTCTAGAATTGTTAAAGTTTGTTTTAAACAGAGAGAATATTCCTTTCTCAAGAATCATCTTTTGCTGTTTTTCAATGAATCATTCTTACTTTTTTGTCTTAATATTAGCATATTGCATAGGTTTCTCTGATAGGGGCAAAGACAGTAAAAGAAAATTGATATTACTAAGTTCAGGAATGACTCAGTAGATGAAACTTCAGCTTGCAGAGCACATTTACAAGTTTGGATGCTGAGAATTCTTTTGAAAATGTAGTTCTGGCAAATACCAGATATGGTAATTAAATTCCAAATAGCTCTTGTCAAATATCAACCTTTTAAGTATTAATCCTTTTATCATGCTTCTATTTAGTAGTAAATTATTCTAAAGGCCACTTCAAAACTTACAATGTATTACTGTATTGCAGTCAAGCTATATTTACTATAATACAATTGATTCTGGAAAATTCTGCAGAAAAGGTAAAAATTCTCCATGCTTTAAAATCCGCCTGCAGCTCATAAAAAGCAGCGGCACGGCAGTCCTGCAATCCAAAATTACACCTTTTCCTGCCCCGAACAGCACACTAATCCATGGCATTGCTATTGAGAGTTTAGAGTATTTAAGAGTGTCAGTAGCGGTTATAATATATTAAGGATATTTATAGGACCAACCCTTGATCAATAAATGAAAGATTAGAAGAAAAGAGAAAGCAGGATCTTTCTAGGCACAAAAAATAAAGTTGTATAGTAAATTCAATAAATAATAACAAATATAAACAGAGAAAACATAACCGTTTCAAAAACTGGTCACAATCTTTTCTTGTGGTCCAAACAGTAATGGCCCCAAGAGGTGCTTTAACAAAATAAATTTAACTTACAACCAAAAGATTGTTTGTTGGTTTAAGCATTCACAATTTGGCCCAAGGGGGCTCTAGACATCAGGCAATCATGTAAATTCCTTGCCACACAAAAAATACAATCTCCAATCACTTGTTTATGTTGATTGCTGTACCTGTTGCGTTAAGAAGATTTATTGAATAAACTAATTTCATATTCCTTACATATACAATCAGGAACAAAATGAACATCGGACCATTTTAATGCCAAGACAAGACATCCAAACCCTCTGCTATATGAACTGCACCTATCCACCCACTCCTCTCTGATCTATAGATATGTCCTGACTGTTCAACAGCCATTTCAAACTTTTATAACTCTGAGGAGCCCCTGATATTTTGTTCATGTCACAGCGAACTCCTCTGAAAACCAGTTTACTAGGGTTCAAGCTCTTATATTGGAGGCAAGTGAAAATAATGTATAAATAATTTATAAATAAATAAAAGACAACTTAATAGATCATTAGTGTAATTCAGCTGGTCCTCCTTCATAGATTGATGCCAGAACTATGCAGACAACATTAAATATGAGGTCTGTACCCCATATTTTATAGAGCCTAAAGCGACCTTTGGAGGAACCTGGTGTTCTAGAACAGTTTTGGTGGTGTAAGGAGCTGAAGAATTTTGCTGAGGTCTGAAGTTTATTTACTTTTGTGCTTTCGCTGTTATGTTATGTCGAACTAGTTGTACCCTTCTCATCAGTAAACTAAGTCTGCTCCCCCCTCTCCCTTTATCTTGGAACTCTCCCCTTCCTCCATTTTTCTGTTCCCTTGACATGGATATTTTGTTTTGAGAAAACCACAAAAACATTTGTCATGTCTGCTAGTTGATTATAGTTACGCGATCATGCACTGATCATGCCTTTGAACTGGTATATAAGCTGTGTGCAAACAATAAAGTTTTGAGAGTGATCTAACTACATGCTTGAGATGTGTGTGTGTTACCTGCTCTCCCAGCGTCGCTGTAAACAGAAGCCATTAGAGAGAGGGACAACTGATCGGGATCAGTAGGAGATTGCCTTAACAGGTGGTCCGTGGCTCTGACTGGTACTCCCCCCAGCAGAGTCAGGAGAAGGACCCCACTGGGGGATGCAATGGCCAGAGCAGACCACATCTCCTGGAGACATTGCAGGCTCAGGGCCGTAGGCAGGTTGTCTCTCTGGACACAACCTGCCCACTCTCCCATCGCAAGCTTATACCTGAGATAGGAGTGGGGGGGTTCTAGCATCATGACCTCACTATTAGGGAAGTTTCTTCGGCTCCCCATGCATGCGCGGTCCGGGACCTGTGAGTTTAGTGGTCCCTAGGTCCAAAAAGGTTGGCAACCACTGTTCTAGAAAGTCTTGGTGGGGAGCAGTTGGTGCATAACATATCCTCATACCTATATCTGCATGAACTGCTGTAGGGTCACTGCAAGCATGCAAATGATTGCTAATGTGATTCCTGTAAAATAAAGTAGATATCTTCTGTTCCATTGTTCTTTGAGCAATATTCTTCTGTCATTTTTTTAGCAGATTCAACAAACACCATATAGCTCTTAAGGCCTAGTAGGGACAGGCCAATTTCTACTTCTGGTTCGATTTCTAAACTATGAAAAAGCATATTTTAAATTGATAGAATGATAGAAGTGATAAATAAGCAACCAACTAATGAAAAGTGCCGGAGTTCCCAATCAAACATGAATAGATGACATGCACACAAATGAACAATCAAATCCGATTGGAATTCCAATTACTTTCTATCAAAGAAGAATATTTTGATGGGCAGAAAAATTTTACACCAACCAACCTTTTGGGACCAACCTGTTAATGATTGGAAAATCCATCAGCAAGCAACATCCCCAGTGCACTAGACCTTACACAGACAACAATGTATACTGTATATTGTATATTGATAATTGGATGGTGACCCTACGGACCTTGTCACTTTATATTATACGTTCTAGAAGGTACAAATGAATTGTTGGATAATACAAAGATTATGCTGCCCATTCTTATCCAGGCAGATACAATATGCACCTTGGTTATCCAAAGCTTCATCTGCTATTTTGCTGGATCACCCAGCTTCACTGACGAGAGTGTATCCTCTCCAGCCTTGGGGCTCTTTAATAAACCTGAGAGATCGGCACACCTAATGGTATATCTATAAATTGTGTACGTATGCTATGCAGACATACACATTTTATTTGTTTTACTAAAGAATCATAGGCTATTTACTTAGAAACAGGAAGATGAGCAGAATGAAAAGCAAAATTTTGAAAGGGACAAGGGGAAATGGTAGAGGTTTGTGTGTAGTTGAGTTCACGTGTATGCAAAAAACCTTTAACCATTTTTTCTGTGAATGTACACTCACATATTGGAAATGAATGTTGACTATTAAACAGAAAATAATACTGTGTGAATAGTGTCTTAAATTGGTAAGGGGTTTACATTTAGTGAAGTTGAGAACCTTTATCCATGGTGGGAATCTAGTTTCTTTTTCTGTTTCCCCAGCTGGACTTGTTGGACAGAACGGAATGTAGTTTCTATTCAAGGAACGCTTACATTACTAACGCAAGTGAATTAGAGTGGTTATGAGGTTTTGATTTTCACTACTATTGTGAAATATACTGTATTCTCATAACTCATATTCTCAGTATGTTTATATTAATTAAGTGTAATGGCAATATTATTTTTCCATGTAAATTTTTTATACTTTTTTCTACATTTGCATGTGTGCACTGTTCAGACAGATTAGGACAAAAGAATATATACTGTATATATATATATATATATATATATTGCTATTGTTACCATATTTTTTGCAGCAAAGATTCAACAAGTTTCAGGAAACATTCATTAATGTTTTTGGTTCAAATTTACATAATTTGACAATCTCCCACTTACCTTATACCCAATGGTGATATAGTGGATTGAGGTCTGTGGTCTGGTGAAGGCCATTTGCTTATAGTGATCTCATTGTCATGTTCAAGATACCAGTTTCAGATAATTTGAGATTTGTGACTTGGTAGACCAGTCCATTTCCAAAGAAATGTGTGGCTAAACATTGAAATCAAATTTAACTGAACTCCAACTAATATTATTTATCATTGGCTATAAAATATATAAGCTATAAACACTTCACCTCTTGATTTTTTTTAGCATAATGTGGGGAAATCGGCAATTAAGAACTAATTGATTTTATATTAGCTATAAAATCATAAAAATAACCATAGCACTTCACTTGGCCTGGGCTGTTGATATGGGGTAGGATGGATCCATGCTTTTATGCTGTTCTGACCCTACAATCTGAATGCTGCAGCAGAGTTTGAGACTTGTCAGACCAAGTTACATTTTTCCATTCTTCTGTTGCCCTATTTTGGGAAGCTCATGTGAATTGTAGACTCAGGTACCTGTTTATAGCTAACACTCAGTGAAGTCTCCTCCTGTGTAGTGCATTAAGAGATACTCTTCTGCATACCTTTGCTGTAAAAGTCTGCTCCCCTGATTGCTCTTGCAGCCCTAGCGTAACTATAGTATGTGTTCTTGGATAGAGATTTTCTATCCAAGAACACAGGAGTCTCACAGGATCCCTGGGCACTAGAGACTAAATGGGGACAAGTCTCCCCATTCATTCACCTCTAGTGCTCTGTGATTGGCTGGGGAAAGGAAAATTCTGATGACGCTTGAGCTGTCTCATGTATTATTGTCTCATGTCTCATGTAATATTTATATATACAGTATATATATATATATATATATATATATATATGATCCTTTCTTAGTGGAACTTCTTTCCCAGCAATCTGATACACATTTCTGCACCTGTATACGTAATACATTTTAGGTATTTACCTGTGGCTATTGCAGCAAGCCTTTCATTGTTTGACAATCTAACAGATGGGAAAATTCCAGCCCAGTGTATCTATTGTACTATTGGGCCTTTAGGCATTTTTAGATGCTGCTGTGGCTGTTACTATGAATAAGTATTTTTTCACTACACGTGTAACTTTGTGCATTTCTACATTCTTAAACATTTACATTTTGCCAAACAACCTGAGAACTGGTTGGATTGTCTGCTATGAGATCCGTACAGAATGTCCACATTCTTTTAGTGTTTTAACAGAATGAAATGCATTTTAAAAACATCTGTGTTATTTTACGTAACGTGTTCCATTTGTAACACCTCCACATTTTTTAATTGTTTTTTCAGGAGGGAAAATACATTCTTCAACACTTGAGTGTGTGGATATGCTGTCTGTGTTGAGTTTGCATAAAGCTAATTTGTATGTTTATAATGACAAATCAATGTACTTTATTAAATAAAGTAAACCAACATAAAAATGTGATGATTTACTTTTTAAAGGAACATCTAGAAATGGTTATTTCCTGTTTCTGGAATTCCTCCTAAAAAAAGCAGTGCACATCCTGGTATGTGAGGGCGTCCATGTGCATACCGTCTCAAAGCTGTGTATCTGCAGTGTGCAACCTAGGGCACTGCTAACCTAGAACATTTGGAGCCAAATTTGGTTACCAGT
This sequence comes from Pyxicephalus adspersus, assembly GCF_032062135.1. Classification (NCBI taxonomy): domain Eukaryota; kingdom Metazoa; phylum Chordata; class Amphibia; order Anura; family Pyxicephalidae; genus Pyxicephalus; species Pyxicephalus adspersus. The sequence continues at coordinate 139,763,968 of NC_092860.1, forward strand.
ACTGTGATGCTTACTGTCTCCCTTGCGTACACACGTACACCTGCAAACACCTGTCCAATGGTTCTCGTACGAGAATCTGGCGCGTGTATAGCGCCCGTCGTCCATCATCCGAACGACCGTCCTGGTAGATCCACGGACGATGGACGACGAACGATCCTAATGGAAGCCAAGGGGGAGAGTTCTCCCCCTCCCCTCTCCATAGAGCAGAACGACGCTGTATGTACAGAGATTGTTCATGCATCATGCAGTCCTTAGTCGTTGGAAAGGATCATGAAAGATTCTTCCAACGACAATTATTGCACTTTTTTATGTAGCTTCACTGGAGTCCCTGATACGAGGAAGCAAAATGCTGTCCAAGATGTCCAACTCCACCCAGGTTTGCAATGCAGAACAATACAATGGTAAGTCAGTAATAAGAGAATGATCATCTGCAGGCAGATCACAGTCAGTTCTTGTGATTAGTCCTTTGCCCCCCTTCTAGCTTTTCTTTTATTATGCAACAACATAATATGCATCACTTTACATTGTCCATTGTCATATTAGTATGCAAATAATCCAATGTATCCACCATAGTCATATATCTATTTTAGGACTAGTTTTTAACGTTCAGTGTGTTTGAAGTAATCAGGGCAAGTTTTGTTTTAATGCATCCTGCCCAACTACCCCCCCCCCCAACACACACAAGCAATCTTTTGCAGCAAAGAACATGCCCTGTACGTCCAAGTATGCAGGAGTAGGTGACTTCCTCCATGTGATAGCTCCAGGCTGATGATCTGACTTCATACCCACCCCTTCTGTAGGTTATGACTTAACATGTATCCTACACTGGTCTTCTTCTGCTCCAAATGGGGCAATGGGAGAGCTAATGAAAAGCACAAATTGGCTGTTTGGTGCAATAAAAGCAAAGCTTTTGCTGTGATTTAAAGAATAGAGCTTTGCTATATTTTACATATTTAACCTTCTGTGGTCCCCACACATCCCTAATAACTTTTTCAGCTCTTTTTAGTAGACCAAATTACATGTATGAGCCACATATAAACTATTACTAAAGACAGCTGATTTCTGGTATAGATTGTAAGCTCTTCTGGGCAGGGTCTTTTGTTCCTCCTGTGTAACTATCTGTATCTGTTCGTCATTTGCAACCCCTATTTATTGTACAGCGCTGTGTTATATGTTGGCACTATTTAAATACTTTAATAATAATCTGTGTAGACCGCTACAGGTGAAAAATCCCGAACACTGTCACTAAATGCCAGGTTCTTTCTGGCCGTATTGTAGAGTTTTGGGGATAATTCAAAACGGTGTCAATACCTAGCACATGTGAGGTAACAACAAGTAGTTAATAACATGGTATTATTATTTTTATCCTTGTGCAGCAGCATAAATATATACATGTAGAACAGAGCCAGACAACTGCTGTATCCTATGTATATCCAAAGTGGTCCCTAGAGAAGTGAGTCTGTTATGCTATGGCACAAGTCCTTAATTTTTGGTTGCCTTAGCTCATCCCAATCCTCACCTCTGCTACTGTAAGGGGGCTGCACCCCCCTTCATTACTTTTTCTTGACTAGGGTAGTTTGGATCTCCCACCCTCACCCCCTAAAAAGCTTTCCTAGCAAAAACCTTTCCCGCCGCACCCAAACTCTTTTCTCCTGAACTTTTCCCACACTTTCCCCCACCACCGCCTCAGGGGCCACACCATAATACAATTTAAATGGGCACCCTACCAATGGGCGACTCTTACCCTCCTAAACAACGGGCACAGCGCTCAGGCGGGATACCTCATGCGTTAGCGCCCCTCCACACCTGAAGAGCTCTTTGTACTCCGTCCTGCAATCCCAGGAACCACATATCAATTCCTACTGCATTTAAATGCACCCCATCCTGATGTAAGGACTTGATGGTGTCCTCCTCCATGTCTCTATGGTGAACCACCACCTCTCAATTCTGGGCCACAAACCTGCCCACCTTCTTATTAATCTTTATCCTCGCCTTATTCACCCTGTCCACTGAGCCCCCCCCCCTGCCATGCAGTCCTGGCCACTATATGTGACCATAGGATAACTAGCCCTGGGAACTCCACCTGTAACCTGAGATAATCGAGCCTATTATCCCTAATTAGCTCCCGCATGAACCTGCAGCCCATATCATTACCCCCGGCATGGATAACTACCACATCCGGCGGGCGCTCCCACGACACGAATCTCCTGAAGTCCGGCACCACTCTACTCCACAACTTCCCGGGAGTTCCCAGCCATTGCACCGTAGCCACTTCTCTGGAGAACCCCAGCTGCCGTCCTTCTGGCCAAACTTCCGCCAGCCGGTGTTCCGCTTCCGGACTCATCCGGTGTCAATGTCACATCATGAAACAGCACGCCCCCAGCCTTGTGCCTGGTCGGGCTGACCAGTTGGGAGTTCCCCAATTATCATAGCCCCAAAAAAGGCCAAAACAAAAGCTGCCATAAACAGCAATCTCTCATAACCTCCCGTGCACACCCTTCCCAAAACAGTCAACAAACCCCGTAACAGCTCCATCGACACTGGTCTTTTTGTAAAATCCTGCCTCCCTTGTAACTTACAATAAAAGGCCATCCCAGCTCATTTCTTTTTAATGGACGCAACAGACACCCCTTTAGTAAAGTCCTAAGCCAACCAAAACAAGAGCAAATGTACCAGTTCCACCCCTGTCCTCCAACCCCCCAACTGCTCACATAACAGCTCCCACTCTGACCAAACTGGAGCATATTCCCCCCAAGTCCGCTCACTCACCGACCTCCGAATCATATTACCAATCAATCCAGTGCAAACCTCCACAACACCCCTGGACAAGGCTCCCCGTGTTGCTCCTCTTCCGGCGCCAACATGCGAAACCTGTCCCACTGGAAACAAGATAAGGCATCAGCTAAGACATTGCACACCCCAGGAATATGACTCGCAAACAAATAAATATTATGCTGCAGACATTCCAGCACCAAACGCTGCAACAGCCGCACTGCTTTTGCTGATGAAACAGACAGGCTATTAATGGCCTGCACTACACCCAGGTTCTTAATCAACTCTGCCTCTACCCACTCCTGCGGCCACGCAAAACCTTGCGCACCTGCAAGTCAGCCCCCACATCTTTTGACAAGCGCACAAAATGTACTGGCAGCCGAACCGCCGCTGTGGCACCTAATACTGCACCTTTCTCAACCTCATCTTCCTGTGCCCACAAGCGGACACCACCTCCTCCCACAGCGCTACGAGTTTGTCTTGAGGCAACCTACTTTCCATAGCTTGAGAATCAAATTCTATCCCCAAAAAGGTAATGGTTCACCCTGGACCCTCAGTTTTGTCCTCTGCTAGCGGCACTCCAAATCTCCCAGCCACATGCTTCAACATCCCCAACAAAACCCTGCAAACTGAACTACCCAGCGGCCCAATCAACAAAAAGTCATCCAAATAGTGAATGACCGAATCCACACCCGCTACCGTTCTAACCACCCACTCCAAGAACGTACTAAACATCTCAAATAATGGGCAGGACATAGAACATCCCATGGGCAAGCAAGCATCTGTCCACAAAATACTCCCCTTGCCACTTACAACCCAAAAAACGAATGTCTGCCGGATGCACCGGCAACAAGCAAAAGGCGGCTTCAATGTCTGCCTTGACCATTAACGCCCCTTTCCATAGCGCCGCACCCACTTTATCGCAGCTTCCAAAGACGTGTATGCCACTGAGCATAGGTCAGGATTGATGCCATCATTCAGCGACCCCCCTGGCGGGAATGATTAATGGTGTATTATCCTGAACTTACCCAGCTCCTTTTTGGGCACCAGGCCCAACAGAGAAATCACCAAACCTTCCAGCTGCTGTTCCCGAAAAGGCCCACTCATCCTACCTAAACTCATCACCACCGCCGGGTAATTCAATGCCGACCTTAAATTCTTTGGCACCACAGGAATCACTGCCAAACTGCAGGGAAAGCGGAACCCCTCCGAGAAACCTTCTTCAAGCGTCTTTGCCGCTGCCCTATTGGGATTCCTACCGAGGAAGGGGAGCATCCTTTTCTACTACCATCGCCCCTCTTTCACCTCTGTGATTGAAACACCTCGCAAGCCCATGGTTCCCTCCACACCCTGAACATTCATGGCGGAAATGGAAGTTTCCGCCGAACTTGCAGGAACCCTAATTATACATCCAACAAACCCCTTTTTTCTTGTGGCCCACCGGCCCCCCCCTAAAAAAAACTGCACACCCCCCATCCTCCCAAAAGACATAATCCGCATCCAGAGACCTATGTCTTTATGGTCCCATCTCAAGGACGACTGCACTGCTTTGCGATGACGAAAATATTCGTCATACCGCAGCCACGCCGTCCCCCCATAAAGCTTGTACGCTTCCCTTACAGTGTTCCAGAACACTCGCCAAAATACTGAATGCCTGCAACCAATTAAAAAAGGTGTGGGTAATCAAACTGTATCTGCGCTGTTCGCTCTCTTCCTTGCGCCCCTCCCCCAATGACCTATCCACATTAAACCCCTTTAAAGGTAACACATTGAAAACGTTGATGTATTCCCCCTTTAAAATGCGCTAGCGCACTTCTTCCTTCAGGGGTCCCTCGAAGCAAACATAGACCTCTCCTCTAGCCGCATCTCCCACGCCGTCCGCCGCCCGCTACGTTGCATTCAGGCTTCCTGCAGTCCCACCTTTCCTCCCCCCGTCCCCCCTACTGAACACACAGACCCCCCTTGTAACCCCTCTGCACCCACATCCTGCCTCCCGCATACTGAACTGACCTCTTTAGTAACACTCCCCCCTTGCTGTAAAGACCGCACCACCTAATGCAGCCCCTCTAACATCTCCTGCACCCCCCCACCAGCAGAAACCCCCCACGTCCCATCTCAAGGACGACTGCACTGCTTTGCGATGACGAAAATGTTCGTCATACCGCAGCCCGCCGTCCCCCCCATAAAGCTTGTACACTTCCCTTACAGTGTTCCAGTACACTCGCCAAAATACTGAATGCCTGCAACCAATTAAAAAAGGTGTGGGTAAATCAAACTGTATCTGCGCTGTTCGGTCTCTTCCTTGCGCTCCTCCCCCAATGACCTATCCACATTAAACCCCTTTAAAGGTAACACATTGAAAACGTTGATGTATTCCCCCTTTAAAATGCGCTCACGTACTTCAGGGGTCCCTCGAAGCAAACATAGACCTCTCCTCTAGCCGCATCTCCCACGCCGTCCACGCCCACTACGTTGCATTCAGGCTTCCTGCAGTCCCACCTTTCCTCCCCCCGTCCCCCCTACTGAACACACAGACCCCCCTTGTAACCCCTCTGCACCCACATCCTGCCTCCCGCATACTGAACTGACCTCTTTAGTAACACTCTCCCCTTGCTGTAAAGACCGCACCACCTAATGCAGCCCCTCTAACATCTCCTGCACCCCCCCACCAGCAGAAACCCCCCGTCCTCTGTAGTACTCCCCTCCCCCCACCCCAATAAGAATACAGCGCTCCCTGGCAGCCACAGACCCCCTCCTGGACACTCTTGGTTGGGTCCCTGCCGAACGCAGGGGCCAAACCTTAGGTTAGGCCTCCCCTCCCAAGGCCTCACCTGCTGGGAAGAGGGGGCTGCGCTCCCTCGCAGCCGCAGCCCCCTTACCAGAGCTCTGCCGACAAAGGGGATTCCTCCCTACCCTCTGCCAGTCCTGGACCAAGCACTGCCCAGCCTGCATGGTAGGAGGGTCCCTCTTGGGGTTCCCACTGTGGCGCTGAGCTCTAGTAAAGGGCTCTGGGCTGAGGCGCACTGGAGGCCCATGCCTCTGAGGTTGCAGCTCCCCTAACCTAGCTATCTGGGACACACTAGCAGCCCCCCCAATTGATTCCGCCACCCTCTCCTGCAACCAGGCCTCACCTCGTGAGGCCACTGCAGCCTTAAGCTGTGCCATCAGGGCGTCGCAAGACTCAATGATGTGGACCTACCTCTAACTTTCCTTCCCAGAAAAAACTGTCCCCCACTTCCGACAGAGCCTCTTATTTAAACCCTTCTATTCTCCTCCCCTCTACTTCCGACCAGACCCCTAGTTAACCCATTAACCCATACTGAACCTGCAAAAAGATGGGGGGCTGCCCAAACACCCAATTATGCCAACCCTACGCTTAGTCCCTTGCTGCAGGCCTCCCTTTATCCCCTTATCCCTATCACGGCTAAAACTTCATTTCCATTGTGGTTTCATGCAAACTTTACCTGCACAGCAGACCCTCATTTGTCATTGCCCACACTACACCTACCCACCAGCCTCCACTCACACGGCTGCACCTGACCCCTCATCCACCACCTCTACATACCCTCACTTCACTTGGCTCATGTAATACAATGCCTACAGATCATTGCCTATTTGTACAATGAATGCTTTGCACACACAAACAAGTCCAACAACCACACTATTATTTAAATAGTCCAGAACTTTTTTGTCATTTGTAACTCTGTAATTCTGAAAAAAAGAAAATTCCTTATTCCAGTGAAACCTTGTGTTCCATGAGGCTTTGTGCTATCCATTGTGTACATGGTATGCAATCAACGTCACACCTCTGTCACAGGTTGTGCTGACACCCAGTGACATACATATAGTAGTGAGTCAGAATCTCTGCATGACTCACCTGTACAAAATGTAATTTAGGCATTTTCCTTTTATGGTTGGACACTTCCAGTTCATCTTATTGTTATGTTTTCGTTTTATTTTCTCATACAGTTATTGATACTGTAAAAGTGTAACACAATACAAAGTACAGCACGACAACATATGCAGCATGTAATGTACAAACAAAGAAAAAAATATTGAAATCTAACTCCATCTATTTTATTTGTAAAGTTTTAAATAGAGGGGGAAAGAATTACAACATGTTTATGTTTTTAATTCTATGTGAGACCCCATTGTGAACTATTTCCCCAATGTTCCCGTCCATGACCTCAGAGCAAAAATTGGTGTTGGGGGTGTCACTAATACAGGAAAGCACAGAAAGACACAAAACACTGATGGTCTAACTCAACTTTTCTCAACCATTTTCCCTTAAGAAAACTTTAACATAATTTGGAGGACAGAGGGAACCATTGCTACATTTTACAATCAATTCAAAATTGCCCAACAAAAAGCTGCTGAAAGTTTTAAACAAAAGAAAAAGACATACGTTTAATTGGAACACAGAGCAAAATAGTTAACACTATATACATCAATATTAATCATGAAAATAAATGTTATTAAACAAAATAGAAATTAAATGAAAATTATTGTGTCCTTTTAGTTATTGGTCAGTGGAGAAGTGCCCGCTTAACATTGGTGATCACTGGGGAAAAAAACCCAACCATTGGTGGTCATTGGAGAAAAGATACCCCTGTAATTGGCCCTCAATAGAAGAATGTACTTGCATTAGTGGTTAGTGGGAGAATTACCTCTTACGTTTTACCCCTTTGATTTTCAGAGTAGATATGAGCCCCGTACTTTGGTGCTTAGTGGAAAAAATGCCTACCTGCTCAATATATTTTGTGGTCAGTGGAGAAATTCCTCCTGACACTGGGTGTCAGTGACAAAATACCTTCTTACATTGGTGGTCAGTGGAGAGCTGCCCCCTCATTGCTGGTCATTGGATGAATGGCTTTCTATATTGGTAGCCATTGAAGATATGCCTCCCTTACACTGGTGTCCAGTAGAGAAATAATCCCCTTACATTACAGGTCAGTAGGGAAATGTTGGTGGTCAATGGGGAATTGCCCCCTCACCTTACTTTAGTAATCAGTAAATAACTGCCCCCCCTTAAATTGGTGGAAAATGTCCCCCTAACATTGGAGGTCAGTTGAGAAATTACATTCTTTAATTTCAATATATATTCAGTGATTTTATACATATTTTTCATTTTATTTGTTATCATTAGAATGAAAAAGCCCTTCTGTTTACAGAGCTCAGTAGTTCAAGCTTAATTTTACAAACCCCCCTCGGTAAATGGAAAATGAAAATCTGTCAGGCCATCTGATATTTTTTGGGGGGTATAGTGCAAGTATTGCAGACATGTACTGAATACATTATACTTTATTTGTCTTATTATACACATATACTTTTTATGCTTTATTTTAATAACAATTATCTGTTAGTTTGGTTATGTAATTGTTTATTTTTTTAAACAGTTTTAGGTTTCTGCTGAGGTAAGATGTTCTGCAGCCTCAAGATGAATGACGTAGTCATATCAAGCAATGGTGATTATTGGATCTTAGAAGTAAATAAACAATCAGTCTCCAGGCAACATTATTAACGTTTATGTTGCAGATTGAATGTTTGTTTGGAAGCGGAACATGTGCAGGGAACCAGGCTTTCGTCAGCTCTTTCAGGATGGTACCTGTCTTTGTTTCCATGATGTCAGCATGGGCACTATTGACTTTTATTAAATGGATTATGTCCTCGGCTGTATGACAAACAATCCAATGCGTGTTTGCCTCTCCTAAATATGACAATTTTGCATATATGCAAATAACCACTTGTAATAAAAATATATTTGCACAGTAGTTTCAGTGTTGCATTTTCATCTCCTATACAAATGTAGCAAGAGATAAAGACAAAGAAGTGGGAATAAGGAAGGAAAAGGAAGGAGATAAGGAAGGAAAAGGAAGAATAAGGAAGCTGAAGCGGTATCAGACTGATAAATTATATTATTATATCTCTACTATATCACATTTCCATGTATAAGCCTTTAGGAATAACTATGGGCAAAATAAAAAAAATAACTATGATATAGATTGTAAGTAGCTTTAAGCATTGTTTTTGTCCCTGTCCTCCCTTTAATATAGTTTTTTTTACCTGTTGATATTTTTGTTACTTCTTTTCATCTTTTCCCTCTAAATTATCATCCCAAATGGCACCATTTTTGCCTTTTTTTGTTACTTTTCACTTCTTTTTATTCACAGTTTGAAAAGATCACCAAAGTTCATAAAAAATGAACTATCTGAAAGCACAGAAGCTATAGAATTAAAAGAGGGTGCCATAAAGAAAAAAAGGTGATTTTATGGCTGGGTAAATCCAAACGTACCCCAGGGATAAGGATGAGTTATATCAGGGGCTAGATTCTACTGTAGTTCCTTCTTCATGAATTTCCTTATACATGCCCATTCCAGTAATGTTGCTTCATTCCGTCCCACCAGTCACAAACTCTCAGTTTCAATTTTGTTTTACTACACACACACACGTGTTATGTAATATCCCATCTCTATTGAGTAGTTTCACAAACTTTTTAAAACTGTACTGGGGTCATTCCTTTCCTATCATTCCCCCCTCTTTACATTCCTTTACTGATTGTATTTGATGATGTATTTGCCTATAAAAACTGAAACACAACATAATATGCCATTCAAAGCAAAGTTACCAAAAAAGATGAATAATTGTCCAGGTGCAAAAGGCAATACAAAACTGCTCATTTTATATCAATCTGTTTTAGCTACTCAGAGCAAAACTTTCAATGCACCAAATTGCTGATACATATGGAGGCCACACTGTTGCATCAGGTGTGGCCCCAAAACTGTAAACTATTAAAATGTATCTATATAGCAATGCACAAACAGGCTCATAAGGAGGTATCCCATTACACCTTAATGATAAAGTCACACAACAAAAGCAGAATTCCAATGTGTGCTTGTACCAGATAATGAGGTCACCTAGGTCTCTTTAAAATAAAGGTGAATGCCTTACCTACAAAACAGTACAAAAAGGTACCTAACACACTCTCAAGCTACCTACTTTTAGCTACTTATGATAGAAAAAAAGTTTTTTGTTGCATATGTTTGAAAATACATGCAGAAGCCACTTTGCCGCAGCAAGGCACCTCTGATTTGTGTGGTCAATACCTTTTTTTTAATTTTTTTAGTGATCTTTTGCTGAATGAGAATGTATTGGTTTTCCAACAGCCCAGTATGGTATATAGAAGAGATATCATATGTATATCCTTCCTGGATAAGAGTGGATGGAAGGTCATGGAACACGAGTATGTTGGTGGTAACGAAGACCAGGAACAGCTGATAGGGACAACTTAAGGACATTGTGCTTTGTTTGGGGTGCCTTGGTTTTATTAAAGAGCCGTTGGTCTTCAAATCCTTGTAGCACTGTTGCACATCAAGCCTACTCACTGAACGAGACTGGAGTTGATCTCTATCGAGACCTCAAAAGATTTATTGTACCCATTTTACCCACCATGATTTATCGAGTAGCTGCTGACCTCCAAACCTTCACTGACCCTCCTTATACCCTCCTTTGAATGGACCCTATAGATAGTCCAATCAACCCCCAAGGGCGCCAATACTAACCACATTAGGACAGCAATGCTTTGTAATACTCTCAACAGAAATAATTTAAGTGGACCTGTGTAGAAACATGATATATGTAACTTATATAAATTCTGATTGAGGTGCAATTGAGTTTCACAACTGCCGAATTGAAAATAAGTGTGTTTAACCTAAAATGTAGCACTAATTGTTACACTTATCTGATGCTGTGATTGGACCAACATCTGTTCCATGTCAAGCGGTGAGCCTATACTGTCCTCAGCTATGGGTCAAATATGGATGTATTTGTATCGATTTGTATTTTATTGATTTTTATTCATATCAATCATTTGTGACATATGTCTGATATGCCCTATTTTTCTCCTGAAGACGCAGACATTATGGTCTGCGAAATGCGTAGAGATTAATGTTTTTTTGACACGCATTATTATCTTGTGTTGATGTTTTTTCTTTTTTTATACATTGATTGAATTAAAGATTTTGATTGTTTTGCTTGTTAAAAAAAAGTTGCTTTGTTCTCAGTAAGGTTTTTGTATGTATCAGCTCAAAATACAATTCATCTCTATTCCAGATTACTGTATTTCCAAGCATACTGTTGTATTCTTTATTTCTAATTAATTTTGCTCTTTTTGGAATAACAAAAATTTTCTTCTCAGAATCACACAAAAAAAAGTTTTGTATTACGCAGGGAAGAGGTAAAGCCACTTTCAGTTTATTTTTTGATGCCTGTAAGCTACTAAGGAAATGTCCTTTCACTTCATGTCCAAAAAATACAATTTCCAATAAATAAAAGGGGTTGGGGGTGCATATAGTGACAGTAACAACAACATTTTTTTTAGGATAGGAGCAATTGAAAATTAACCGAATTTGGATATAGACTTTTGATTTAGGCTTGGACTTTCAGGGTTCAGCATTTTACTAAAGTCAAAAATTATTAGAAATAATATTCATGTGTACATGTATTATGTTTCTGAAAAATATAATAACTAGACAAATATTGCCTGACTTTTTACAGCTCTCCAAGGCTGGAGAGGATACACTTTTATCAGTGAAGCTGGGTGATCCAGAAAACCTGGAATGGATCTGGTCCAGGACTGAGCAAATAGCAAATGACTTTTAAGAAATACATTTCGCTAGCAAATCACGAACCAGATCTATTCCATACTTTTTAACGTACGCACTGCGGCGCAGTAATAACCACAGACATGCAATAAAGCGTACCATTACCCTGATGTTTTTGTTCTATGTAGAATGAAGAAGGGTTAGGAACCTTATTCAGGGCTTTTTTGTATTTATTGTGGTATTTTGGGAGATTATATTTCATTTCCTTTGTAATCACCAGCAAAGCAAATAAAGAAGAGGAGGAGGAGAATGGTGGCACCTTTGTGAAGTATTTTGCAGATCTCTTGACACTCTGGGGGGGATTATCCTTCCTATATGTGTAGACATTGGGACAGGAACTGTAGGGAATACCCAAAGTGAGATTTTCCATTTTCCATTCTTATGACAATAGCCAACCGATCACATTCACTTAAGTGTCACAAGAAGTATTAAAATATCATAATAGTTTATATTATCTACTTCCGAAGATTGCATCACGGCCGTGCCTAAAATATGTGGAATTTTGGAGCAATATCCATTCTATGCAATGGCTGGGAGAGCCGATGAGTGGGCAGGAAAAGCACAGAATTGCAAACACAATCTGTTTACTTTAATCCTTTTCTTCATCGGAAGTCTTTTTATGAAACAGTAAGAACACACAGTGGTGACGCCAACAAAAAAGGGAAAATCTCTGTATTATATTGGCACAGCTCTGCTTCCAATAAAGATCTCTTGTTAAATATTAAATAGGAATTCTAATCAAAAAACAGAATGATAAAATAGAAGCTGTTAAGACTACAGAATACACAAAACAAAAGAACTCTGAACTCTGGGCACATAATAAGGATGCAAAATAATGCAGCTCTGTAATTGTTTAAACATTACTAAATGCATATATATATATATATATATATATATATATATATATATATATTATACAGTACATGGATTTGACCTGGTTTTAGCCATTCCTGCATAGAAGTATAGCTCGGGAAATACTATATATATATATATATATATATATATATATATATATATATTATACAATACATGGATTTGACCTTGTTTTAGCCATTCCTGCTGAAATGTGATACGAATAGGAAACACAAGGAGCCAATCAGTTCAGTAAACAACACAAAGTAAGCCAATAGGAAGGGAACATTTTTCTTTTCATTGTTTTTGCTGCCCACTCATATTCTGGAGTGGGTCCAGCATGACCTGGGCTCAGAGGAACTGGGCTAAATAATGCTGGCTAACAGTCAATTCCTATTCATATATATAATCATTCAATATAAACTAATTCTTCTTTTTATTCCTTGTTTAATAAATTTTTTGGCTGTTTTTCTTTGACAGTTTTACCTCTTCTATATGTTGTAATGGAAAAGACTTTCCAGTATTTCTGGACCTTTTTAACATAGGGGAACCCCTTGAAATAACTTTTAGGTCTTGGGGAAGTCACAGTATATTAGTGGAGTGGTGAGTGGCAAGAATGCCACCTATATGCCATGCTTACAGATAGACAAAATGACCATTGATAAAAGTTAAAATGAAAACCACAAATTGATCATTTCTCAAGGAGCTCCTAGCCACCTCTATGGTTCCATAGAATCCTAGTTGGGAAAAACTGGTCTAGTATCAGGATCCAATGTCATGCATGTGTATGTTTGTATGTGAATGGTGGAGTGAAGGCACGGCACAGGTACAAACTCGTTTTGGGTCACTTCAAGAAAGTTTTGGAGCCACTACACAACTGCCAGGCTGGCCATGCAGAGTTCAGTGATAGCAGCTCTTGTATTGCTCTTATGTAGAGTTTCCTATGTAGGCATTTATTGCTTGTTCATTAATCCACAGATACAAATAAGCTGACTTTGCTATATTTCACCATCTCGCTGATTTACAGCTTGGGAAATTTGCACTCTGAAGAACATTATGTTTATTTAGTGACTCTGTTTTTTCCCGTGTTCCAGCTATTTATTAGTAATTGTCATTTTTCCATGATGGTATTTGTTCTACTCAGATGACCTTAAAAAGCCATTTGACTTTATCTCTTTATTGCTGAACACAGATTAGTGAAATATGTAGATGATGCAATTAATCATTTGTTTGGTTCTGATAAAGCTCATCTCTGGTTACAAGAAAAAGCGTGATTAATGTAGTGCCCCCTTATATTGGTGATTAGTTTAGTGCCCCCTTATATTGGTGATTAGTGTATTGCCCCCTATATTAGTGGTTATTGTAATGCACCCTTACATGGAGTATACTTTTAAACTGGTGGCTCATGCAGTGACCTACTACTTTGCAGGTCAATATAGTAGTCTCCCTCAATGCAAGTTATTAGCAAAAATAGCAAGGTGGCTTTCCCATACATTTGTAATCGCAACCACATCAAACAGATGTATATTAAATGCAAATTGTTAAAGCACTTTAGACATTTGTTAATATTGTCCTGCTGAATGCAACCTGACCTACCTATGCCTACCTATGCAGGGAATAAATTAACCTTGGAGTTGCCATTTTTTTTTTTTTAGTGTTCTGGGGTGCCTACAAACACATGAACAATCACATGAATAATGACACATTAGCTAAGACCTCCGACCAGCAGACCTGGGGGTAGGTTACCAGGGTCCAGAGGATTCTTACCATCAAAAAAATAATGGATAACTTCTACGCCAACATTTCTCAATTACGGTTCCCCAGAGGTGGCTAGGGGTGCCTTCAGCAGGGAGCAATTTGTGCCTCAACTGACACCAATGATCTTTCTGGATAACTGTAAAAGTAATTTTATTCCCACCAACCAGAAATGTAAGTGGCATTTCCCGGGGGTTTCTTAAGACCTAGACATTTTTTCAAGGGTTCCCCCGGTTAAAAAGGTTAAGAAACATTGTCCTAGGATTTCTGCTTGGCTTAGTCATTGATCAGCTGTTTTCCCAACTCCATGACTATGCGAGGCAAATCAGATGACCACTTAAAAAATCAGTATGTTCATCTATGGATCTAGAACTTCAACATTCCCCCCCACAAACAGCTTTGCTATATTTACTAAATTTGGCTGCAGGGAAAGAGCTGTGATCACTTTTGCAAACCATGAGAGTGATCTCATATGTTCCCGCCACAGGGCTGATTTTCCTTTTTCTGAATGTATCATTTATTCACATGAAACAATAGTGATGTTCCCAAACATTATTTGTAATGAATAATTAACTTTGTTGAGATTTGATTTTCACTCCCACATACTTATGTATATATCTTATAAAAGTAAAATAATTCAATAATAATAAATATTTACACTCATCTACGTGTGTTCATGGAACATATTGTTCTCATTTTAATTGCTTCTGGAAATGGTAAGTATTCATAAACACAAAATCTCAGAAAATCAGCAACTCATTTTTTTTGTTCCCTAAAATACGGAATTCAAGGATTAAATGTGACATCTGGTCCATCTGAGCAGGAGATCCAGATGGACTTCGTGCTGCCTTTCTGGCACTTTTTTTAAAACAATAAATATAATTTTGAAAGCAGGAAAAAAAACACTTTTTTTGTTTAAAGTATGTAGACAATTGAACCTTTATGATCTCACTCTATATGCCTGTATACCTCACATATCTGTGAATAACATTATTTTTGTATTATTGCATTTATTTGTATTATATTTTGTACTGTCAATATTGGAAAACTACTTTATTGCCAACTGTATTTAGACTTTGTAACCTAAGTGGTGTTGAACTATGTTTGACCTCATATGATTATTCTACTGATGTCTGGTTACTGGTTGGGACTCCCCTTTTTTTGTTTTTAACCCCCTTTTTTTATTTAAATTTTTCTCTTTCTGTTAATCTATGCAAATTTGTTGTGTAATGTTTTTGTTTAGTTTATTTGAAAATTTCAATAAAAACTTTGAAACAAAAAAATGTATGTAGACCATTGACACACTTCTGTCCCACTCCAATTTGTAGGTAATAAAAATGTACATACAAAATAAATATTACTTAAACTGGCAAGTGGTTTATTCACAGATAGGTCTCCTTTATAGCTTTCCAAACCTACAAATGGAATTAGTTAGAGGCTGGGCAAAAAGTTTAGTTCAAAATAACACTTCATAATATATATTATATATATATATATATTCCCATGGCTTGCCATGGAAGGTCCTATATGGGATATGTATAGTACCCCAGCTAAGGCATTTTATTTATTAAATGTGTATTGGTCTGTTAGACAGTGGACTTGTGTGTAAAGCTGGTTCTAAGGGTCCTGGAGCCGACCAAGGAAGATTTCAGGGGATTCCCCTGGAATTATATAGCAGAGTGCTGTATTTTAATGTTGCAGACTACTGGGAGCTCAGTGTTTTCCCAGAATCCAAAGATCTCAGGAGGAAAACACCTTAAAGTAAGTAACCAGTGTTTTTGGTTTATGCAAAAATACCTTTTTTTTTTGGTATACTGTGTGAGTAGCCAGAGAGAGCACTACTAAAGTGATAGTGGTCCTGCCGGGCTAAAGTTTGTTTAGTTGTTTTTTTTGGTTTATTGTACTTATTTTGTTGCAAATAAAGCGCATGAGCAAGAAGTTTTGTTTTCAGAAAACTGATCTTGTGTAGCTTCATTTTGAACTGCTACCAGGCTGTTTTTTTGACCAATTCACTCAGAAAGCACATAACCTATATGTTTAAACTTTTGTATAGAGGTATATATATCCACCTTAAAAGAGGGACAACTGGTGGAAAGAAGGACATGGTTCTGAAAAAAGACAGTTGGGTGGTTTACAATAAAGTTAGTTGTAACCAATGTCGTCACTAGACTGCTAAGATTTTTGGATTAAGCCAGCACATGGAATGTCTATGGAAAGCCTCCATCAGTGGAAGATTCCTGTACTGGGCCTCAAAGAAATGAGCAGGACATTTGCAATGCTGGGGATTTTAAAAATTGAGGCCAGGAAGTTTACCTAGTAAAGGACCCTGAAATTCCTGATGGTACCTACACCTAGGGTGGCATGTAAGGAGTTTTCAGAGCAGTGATCTTTAATACTGATATGATCGCATATGAACATGACTATTATTCCAGTAGCTAATCATTCTTTCTCATGTCAGACTTATTAAGAGGAATTGCCAGCAAACCTAAAAATATCAGCTGTCTCCTTCCTTCCTTCTTGCACCTTGTTGTATTTTCTCAAATCTAGAAATGTAAATTTACATCACATTTATGTCTTATGAGGTCTGATAAGACTCCACATCCTGCAACTTTGTGATTCACCCATTACTATCAG